>NC_086454.1:266801392-267107642 GCF_028390025.1 Pseudophryne corroboree | reverse complement strand
GGGTGAAATAGCCCCGTTTTCGTTTGAAAACGGGGCTGTTATCGGGCATTTTGCTTCGCCTGCCGGAGGCAGGTGAAGCAAAACCCCCGATAAGCCGCGGCACATGCCGGCTTATCGGGGCCAATTAAATAGACCCCGCCGGCCGATACTTATCACCCCGCAACCTGGGCCTAATTGAATACCCCAGACAATGTTCCAGTAAAACCATGGACCTACAGAGAGTAATTCATATGCAAAGTGCAAAGATACTGCTGGGTATCTGTTGGAAGCTTGTAGAAGCAGGCAGCGGTGAGTTGCAGAAAAAACCACTCACAATGATCCTGTACCCAGTATGGGCTAGCAAACCATATTAGAGTGGTGGGTTCAAGAAGACAGAAGGAGTGGTAGCAGCATGAATAGTGCTAGGGGAGAAAAAAAGGAAAGGGTCCTACATTAGAGCTTACATAATAAAGGGAAGGGGTGAATTGTTCAAGTGTGAGACAAGGTGGAGTGAGTGAGGAGCTAACAGTAGAGCTGGTTGTATTTAATATCACAAAGATGTTCTCAGAAAAACAGAAGCCAAATTATTTATAGCCAGATTAAGAGTGTGTGCGTGTGTGTGTGTGGGGGGGGGGGGGTCACAGGGGATACTGTACTCTAGGCTCCCCTCTGTCAGGGGGCCCCTCAGGCTGGAGCGCACTGACATCACTATCTCTTTCTCATGTGCAGCAACAGAATAAGGCGGCCAGTATGCAAGCAGTACAGTATGCAGCGCAGGTAGAGGTGCAGGATTATCAAGTTAATGAGCTACTGATGGAGCTTCCCGACCAGAGTCAGTGACTTGTTTTTGTAGCCTATGGCTTTACAGGGGCGTGTTTTTAGTGGAAGTTTATTTAATTGGCTAGTGCTATAGGCCAGTCTTCCCACCCTCTCTTCCCTTTGAGGTTTTTCGTGAATGGTACTTTTAGTGTTGGTTATGTTGCGGAAAGAAAGAAAGGCAGGTCACTAGTCTACTAGTCTGGGTGCAATTGTTTTGTTGAGGTGCACTCCCTTTGTTGCCTGGTAGCTACTGTACCACTCTAATGAGGGTCAGTATCACCAGCCAAACATGTATGTAGTGAAGTTAGGAGGTTGAGTGGATATCTTTGTTGTTCATAGTTGTGTTTCTGCATTTATCCGCCTGCAATGTCTGTTGTTATTTTTGATTGGCCATTGCTGATTTTTGGCCGTTTTTTCTTTGCCACTGTACTTTCCTTAAATATATATTAATATATAGCTATATTCTAAATTTCAGTGTCTTTATTTACTCTTAGGGGGGAATTAAAATGTTTGAAAAGTCAGTTGGGTGTCCTGACTATTAGATAGGAAAAAACAGACACCCAACTGACTTTTCAAACAATTGAATCTCCCCCTTAGAGTTTAATTGTTTATATAATTTATACACATGACGTATCTCATAACGCCAAGACAGATTTCTTTAAGGGTTGATATTTAAACCTATTGCGGGTAAAGATTTGTGACAAAAGTTAGGGGGGATCAAGATGGAGCTGCACACGTGGGGGAGGAACAACAGAGGAGGGATGGGGCAAGACAAAGCACAGGGCAGGGTGGAGTGAGCGGGGAAAGGGGGGGCGGGGGAGACTGTTTTGACACGTCATATGATGAGTCCAGTATACTTGTAATTAATATTTATCTAGCAAGAGTGTGGTTATAGTGAATTTGGACACATTTGCACCATATTATTAAATGGAAGCTAACTTATAAGCATTAATGATCTATGGTTTTAATTATACTATACTGTAGTATTTGGTTCAAAAGGCCATCATGACCTTGCTATCCTATTTTAGATGGTAAACATAGAAAGAGTCATATTTGCACGCACCATTAACATGGAGAGAACCGTTAATTGACCCTGGTACCGTCATTGACAGACTCATTGTCTATTTCCGGACAAACATATGGTTTTGGCAGATAAAATAGAAAATAAGAAATAGACTACGACACAATTTTCATTAAAGTACAATATATCTGATATCTGCAAAAGCAAATTGCTTAAAAGGGCATGACGAGGTTGTAAAATGCCAGGAGATTTATGGCCAGTGTATCTAAACCAGAATAGGTCTTTATTAATAGTCATATCTCTTTCATTAAAATCAGATCCTTCAAGTTCTCATTCTGAAGTTATAAAATTTCAAAAGAATGTTTCAGAATTGAGAAAATTGTAGCGTACAAGAAAAGAGAGCACACAAGGGTCTATAAATCAACTCTTGAGCGATAGTATATTAAATGATAACCTTGTCATATTTAATGTCACCGCGGAAGGATGTGTGGAGCCATTGTTCCCTCTAGGAAGCCAGTAAAATGGAATAAGTGGAGTTAGAATACTCGAAATAACCATGTATTAAACTAGTTACTTCTTTATTATGTTTGATCTATTGGACATTGGAAAAATCTCAAGCAATGCTTTAAAAAGAGATATGTAAAAACTTGTCATCTGTGGATTGTGCACATTACCATATGACCTTTGTATATGGTGGCATGTACTTTTTAATGTTCAAGTATAGTAATAAAATATGCTCAAAACTATAATCAGGATATGTTTGCAAAGAGTTTGGCAATGAAACAAGTCTTCTTGGAAGGCCACTCCACACTGTAGGGCTCAGGCAGAGTTGGAAGTACAGCATGTGTACTTTGTTGGAAAGAAACGTGCCCAAAAACATAGCAGTTTTCACCTGTATACAGAGCTATATGTCCCCCAATGCATCGACAGCATATACGCGTGGTTTGCTACAAGTTATCATCATCCAAGAATACTTGCACATACCCTATACTAAGTGCAAAATATACACCTCCTGTGCTCCTGACAGCCATTATCACAGAACAATTCAGCTCATCTCTCCTCAGAAGTGACTGATCAGAAGCTAGCAGTGTGAGAGCTCAGATCAAGTTAGTGACAGGCTTAGGCAGTGTTACATTATTATAATACAAAGCATGCTACATGGTCGAGTCACATTATTATGACCGCCTCCTACATTTGATGTCGGTAGTGCGTAGCCCATGAAGTACGTCATGTGTCATGCACTGGCTTGGGGGTATATAAGGTGTGTGATAGGCCGTCTGCACACATATCACTCGTTGCTGTAATGGATAAAAGGGGCTATTTATCAGAATTGCAAAAAGGAATGTATTGGTTTCGGGCCAAGGGTGGCAGTATTTCTGAAATAGCGCAGTTTGTGAAGTGTTCGCGCGCTGCTGTGGTGAAGGTGTATTGTGACTGGACAAATGGCACCATTGCGAATAACCGACGTGGAAACTGCGGAGCACCATGATGCATAAGTGTGAGATCCCCGCAGTTGGACTGAACCTCACAACTTGTTAAGTCCGTGGAAAAAACACAAAATCTGGTTTTCGGTGAAAAAAACACAAAATCTGGTTTATGCGCAGGGAAAACTCGATTGATTCAGCAGTTTACGCGGAATCTGGGGATTTCTGCACCTGAATCCCTCTTTCTCGGGTGCTGGACAAAGGCTATTTAATTGAATAACCTTTCCCCACATCATGGGGATTTTTGCTGGCAATTAGTCACCAATTAGTCACAAAGTAAACCCAGCAGCTAATTGAATACCCCTGACAATGTCCCAATCTGTGAATATATATATATATATATATATATATATATATTAGGTACACTGATTATTGCCGCCCCAGCTTGTATTTGATATATGCAGTGAACCTAACAGACACCTCCACACAAACACCTGCCAATGTACTTGCAATTATCTAGTGCAGAAGCCACAGTATCCTGCTGCGGCAGCTTCCTCGATATGGTGTATGTGTGTTTGTCTCCTTATTTGTCATAAGCAGAGAGTATGTTGTATCTGTTAGCAGGAGGGGGCGTATAACATTATGTTCAGCCAACTAAATAAAATAACTGTCTGGGTGAGGCTGGCAAGTGTTCCACATCGGTAACATAAAAACTGCATTAAGCGGTAGACAGCTGGGCAAATCCCTCACCGACCACTATTATCCCTTCTCAGAAAGCTGCACCTTCTCCCCTAAAAGGCACACAGTCAAATGTAAAGGACAGAATACACACAGGGGGGCAGATGTATTAAGCCTGGAGAAGTGATAAAGCAGTGATACGTGCAAGGTGATAACACACCAGCCAATCAACTCCTAACGGTCAGTTTACATATTGGAGCTGATTGGCTGTTATCATCTTGCACTTATCACTGCTTTATCACTTCTCCAGGCTTAATACATCTGATTCTGCCCGTGTCTCTAGAGCAGAGGTTCTCAAACTCGGTCCTCGGGGGCACACACAGTGCATGTTTTGCAGGTCTCCTCACAGAATCGCAAGTGAAATAATTAGCTCCACCTGTGGACCTTTTAAACTGTGTCAGTGAGTAATTAATACACCTGTGCACCTGCTGGGTTACCTGCAAAACATGCACTGTGTGTGCCCCCGAGGACCGAGTTTGAGAACCTCTGCTCTAGAGGATAGAAAGCTAGTGGGCTATTAGTTAAGCTATTGCATAGTGGTAAAATGAACAGGGCACTCACTTAGAGTTGCATGTACTTTTTTCACATTAAATCCGAATTTCTGCACAGTGCAGTACATCTGATTGCAGATTCAGACACATTTTACATTTATGACTCCTTATATGCAGGTCTCCCCTCTTCCCAAAATACACACACAAAAAGAGCAAATAATAAAAGTGCCATTAGCTTGAGCATTTACGGCGTAGACTGTTTGGGGCTGTCCTGGTGTGCTATGGCTGGTTGTGCTGGCCACGCTCGCAGGCTGACTGAGATGCGGATGCAATGACGATATTTGCAGACTTGAGCGATTTTATTTGAACTGCACACGTGCCAAGTTTGATTATCTAGGACGGTGGCATTTGTTGGAGAGACTGTATTTGTGTGACCTCTGAATCAGGCCCTATGATAGGGAAATTTGTGGCGTACAGTCACCCTTCCATAGTTTCACACAATTAAGGCTTGTCCAACATGGACTGAATTCCCTGCGGTCCCTTTTTCTGGGAAAAGCAGCAGCATACAGAAAGCACTGGGAGTCATGGCACCAACCCTGCATGTTGGGGCAATAAAGAGTAAAAAAAAAAAATGTTTTTAATGTGGCACTACTGATCCCAGCATTGTTTTTTTTCTAGTATTGTTTTTTTTTATTATACATAAAGATGCCAGTCATACCGCATCATTATCTATCTCTCTCTTTTTTTCTCTCTCTTTTTCTCTCTCTCTCTCTATTTTTATACCAGAGAATTTTGTTTCTCATGATCTGAGAGTCCTTCAGGTGCATCTTGGCAAATTCCAGGCGGGCTGTCATGTGCTTTTTACTAAGGAGTGGCTTCCGTCTGGCCACTCTACCATACAGGCCTTGATTGGTGGATTGCTGCAGAGATGGTTGTCCTTCTGGAAGGTTCTCCTCTCTCCGCAGAGGAATGCTGTAGCTCTGACAGAGTGACCATCGGGTTCTTGGTCACCTCCCTGACTAGGGCCCTTCTCCCCCGATCGCTCAGTTTAGGTGGCCGGCCAGGTCTTGGAAGAGTCCTGGTGGTTCCGAACTTCTTCCATTTACGGATGATGGAGGCCACTGTGCTCATTGGGACCTTCAAAGCAGCAGATATTTTTCTGTACCCTTTCCCAGATTTGTGCTTCGAGACAATCCTGTTTCAGAGGTCTACAGACAATTTCTTTGACTTCATGCTTGGTTTGTGCTCAGACATGCACTGTTAAGTGTGGGACCTTATATAGACAGAGGTGTGCCTTTCCAACTCATGTCCAATCAACTGAATTTACCACAGGTGGACTCCAATTAAGCTGTAGGAACATCTCAAGGATGATCAGGATTATGAGCTTCATGGCAAAAGCTGTGAATACTTATGTACATGTAATTTCTTAGTTTTTTTATTTTAATAAATTTGCAAAAATCTCAAAAAAACATTTTTCACGTTGTCAGTATGAGGTATTGTGTGTAGAATTTTGAGGGAAATTTTTTTTTATTCCATTTTGGAATAAGGCTGTAACATAACAAAATGTGAAAAAAGTGAAGCGCCGTTAATACTTTCCAGATGCACTGGTGCTTAAAGTATATTATGTGCTTGAAATGTATTGTCATGCTGCAGATGCATGTTACCTTGCATGCTAAAAGCAGCTACTGTTATACCCCTTTCACATCGCAAAAATAACCCGGTATCGACACAGCATATTGCCGGATCGACACGAGTCAGTGTGTGATGTGAAAGGGGCCTTGGAGAATTCCCGGGTTGCCTGACCCGGTAATTCAACCCAGGTAATAAGAAGGGTTATTCCCGGGTTGAATACCGGGTCAGGCGCAGTGTGAATGGGTTGCCCATGCAACCCATTCGACCAGGTACCCAGCCACCCATGAATGCGACCCGGTACCCAATCACAGCATAGGGAGAGGCGGCGCGGAGATGACCTCATCTCCCAGCGCCGCCTCCACCCCTGCCCCTGCTGCCAGCTCCGCCCCCCCCCATGCTGCTATGGCAACCAGACAGCCAGCGAAAGGGGTAGCAGAGTCTCCAATGCCGGATCCTACCAGGAAAGGACCCCTTTCCAGTTTGCGGGTGGGATTCGCCATTGGAGATGTGAAAGGGGTATAAGAATAAGCAAGGTCACTCTGTTGGACCCCAACCCAAGTACAGGATGATGTGACTGTGAGTGAATCAGGGTGTGGCTTGAGTAGGGCATGGAGATTGTGTATATTTTATTTGTTTAAATGTTGGGAATACTTTGATTGTGATTCACATTTGCTTTTATGTTGAAGTAAAAAAAAAAAAAATCACATTTATTTGGTTTAGCCACTTTACCTACTGTATAGCCACAAAATGACGTACTTTTGTATCTTTATATTCTTTATATTGTGTCTGACTCAGATTGTGTCATCATGAATTTGACACTTAGCTAGAAGACTCAATCAAACGTTCCACCTCTCTCCAAAGCTTTACACGGGCTCTCAAAACCCACTTCTTTATTAAAGCCTAACAGCTGTCATCGTACAGTAACTCACCACTCCTTACTCCTCGCTCAGTGTCTCTCCCGTCTGTGCGTCACCTCTATGTATCTGCCCCTCCTTTCTAGATTGTAAGCTCTTATGAGTAGGGCCCACTTCCCTCATGTGCTACTCCCTTCCCTCACTTATATCCCATTGCCAACAACGCCACCGAACCTCTGAGTTTAGCCAATACCGCTTTTGATGATATTTTGGCTCAGTTTAATTAGTCTGGTTTAAGATAGTGGCAAGATGAGATGTCATTGCTTGTTTATGTTCTATGTAAGGCACTGTGGATCCCGCTGTAACTTGGCAATCATTTACAGGGCATGGTTTTGCTTCGTAAATGATTTCCGCTTTAAAACAAAATATCGTACATCTCGCCCATTGTTGGATATCTTGTATTATTATTGTGCTTGTTCCCTTTTTTTGGTTAATTTGCAGAATTGTACTCTTCACCTTTTCTTATGCATAAGTTTATTTTAATACTATGCTAGAGCATTCTTTAGTATAGTACAGTATTAAAAGTACTGCATATATACTGTACAGTATATTACTAGAGCTGAGTGGAATTTTCTAAATTGTTCCATGAAACATTCACCCCGTTCTGCATTTGGCAGCGAAAGTTTGCATATTTCACTGGCGGAATTTCACCTTAAGTGTTGCCAGTTACCTCTACCTTCCCACGCAGCAGAATGAATTGACCATTGAAGACCCGGCTCTATTTCTATACTATAAACTCTAGTAAATCCGAATATACAAATACTGCGCAGAATAGCATTCCACGGCATGGAACAGTGAGGAGAAACCCTATGATTGTCTCATTTGGAATTTCACGCCTTTGCAAAACAGCCTGTTGCACCTTACATGTGGAATGTTACTGCAGATCCGCTAATGAGTATCCACAGCCAATAAGCAATATCTAAATGTGCTTCGTTTCAATAACATTTACATAATATGTAATGCATTTCAAAATGAATCTTGTTTCCAGCCAGGTAAAATTCCTCCTTCATCTCTGCGCTCGCTCCTGCTATACTCCCAATGACCTAGCACTTGTATTTACTATTTCAAAGTGACAGTGCCGCCTAGGGCAGTAGCACAAAGCCTCCGCTGAGTGTTTGTTTGCTCCCCGCTCTTCATTTCGAACACATTTGGCTCAAGGTTGTCCTAATAGTAGTAGGGTGTCAATGTTCAAGGGTGAACAGCGATTCCTTTTTCTATGAACCATCCAAATTCAGCTCTTAACGACTTCCAGGTGCACCCTGATACACTGCAGATTTGGCTACATGTCTGTACATTCTGGGTCGGTGCCTTGGAAAACATAGGTCGAACTTTGAAGTTATTGCAATTATGTTTGTAGGAAAAGGAAGCCCTGAGAGCCCTCTCTCCTCAATCTGAGAGCTAGATATATTTCAGGCAAGATGTTTTTCAGCGCTGCATGTTAATGTTGAAAGAAAAAAAAGTGTTAATTCTTTTAAACCGTAAATGAGAAATGTAAACGGGGGGCTTCTGTTGAAATCTGCGCCCGCAATAACATCTGGACACGGTCCTTTAAAACAAGACGTGTGTGGGAACACCCTGATATTATTTTTCTTGGATATGTCTGACTCGTGCTGTTTTTTATTTGGGCAATTAAAGAGTGTAAAGTTCATTTTCATTATGCTTTATTTACTGAGTAATGTTACGAGTTCAACTTTTTCTGTGGCTGAATTTCTTTTTTTCTTATAGAAAACATATCTAGCTCCACCATGCGTTATTTAGTCATAAATAAATTGAATTTTTGAATAATTGAAGTTTTAATACCTGGGCACTAGGCGTATCCAGAACTGAGAGCACACATGTTCCGTTGCAGTTCAAATAGTTTATTGCAGATAGGGCAGTTTTCACACTTATAGGGCAGCAAGTGATGCACGGCAGTGTACAAGTGGAGATTGCGTGTTCCTAATACCTACTTATACATGTCTGGGACCAGGGCCTGACTAAGGGTTCCAGCCGCCCTAGGTTAATACAGAAGTGATAGCTTAGTACAGACAGACCACCCTCTGGTAACCTGGTAATTTGAACTCTGTTCCTGGTAACTTGAACTCAGGGGAGACATGGATATAACTTGTCCTGACTGTAGCTTCCTCCAGCCAATAGCCTAACAACAGATGGCCTCCCCTCCACAGTCAGTGACACTGACAGTCTGTACGCGGCGCTGGATGGAGAGTCGCCTTGGCTGATCCACTCCTGGGCGGACCGCTGTGCTCAACGGCTGCAGTGGCTCTGGGAGATCGGGAAGGTACGGCGCATGACATCATGATGCACGTGATGTCCACACCCACTGCGCCCCCCCAGGACCCAGCGCTCCAGGCTGTAGTCTGATCAGCTGGCCTTGTCTGTGACATGCGCTGTAGATGTCGACTGTTACAGGTGTGACACTGGTGTCCTTAACTTTTAGCAACATGCACAGAATTCAGCTGGAAATATTCAGAGTAAGGCGCTATGTAGGAGTGTGTATATACTGTGAATATACTGTGTATATGTAATTGTTTGTGTGTGTGTGTGTGTGTGTGTGTGTGTGTGTGTGTATATATATGTATGTGTGTGTGTGTCAGAAAAAATAAGAATTTACTTACCGATAATTCTATTTCTCGGAGTCCGTAGTGGATGCTGGGGTTCCTGAAAGGACCATGGGGAATAGCGGCTCCGCAGGAGACAGGGCACAAAAAAGTAAAGCTTTTACCAGATCAGGTGGTGTGCACTGGCTCCTCCCCCTATGACCCTCCTCCAGACTCCAGTTAGGTACTGTGCCCGGACGAGCGTACACAATAAGGGAGGCAATTTGAATCCCGGGTAAGACTCATACCAGCCACACCAATCACACCGTACAACTTGTGATCTAAACCCAGTTAACAGTATGATAACAGAAAGAGCCTCTTAAAGATGGCTCCTTAACAATATAACCCGAATTTGTTAACAATAACTATGTACAGTATTGCAGATAATCCGCACTTGGGATGGGCGCCCAGCATCCACTACGGACTCCGAGAAATAGAATTATCGGTAAGTAAATTCTTATTTTCTCTATCGTCCTAAGTGGATGCTGGGGTTCCTGAAAGGACCATGGGGATTATACCAAAGCTCCCAAACGGGCGGGAGAGTGCGGATGACTCTGCAGCACCGAATGAGAGAATTCCAAGTCCTCTTTTGCCAGGGTATCAAATTTGTAGAATTTTACAAACGTGTTTTCCCCCGACCACGTAGCTGCTCGGCAGAATTGTAATGCCGAGACCCCTCGGGCAGCCGCCCAAGATGAGCCCACCTTCCTTGTGGAATGGGCCTTAACAGATTTAGGCTGTGGCAGGCCTGCCACAGAATGAGCAAGTTGAATTGTGTTACAAATCCAACGAGCAATCGTCTGCTTAGAAGCAGGGGCACCCAACTTGTTGGGTGCATATAGTATCAACAGCGAGTCAGATTTTCTGACTTCAGCCGTCCTTGAAATGTATATTTTTAAGGCTCTGACAACGTCCAACAACTTGGAGTCCTCCAAGTCGCCAGTGGCCGCAGGCACCACAATAGGTTGGTTCAGGTGAAACGCTGATACCACCTTAGGGAGAAAATGCGGACGAGTCCTCAGTTCTGCCCTATCCGAATGGAAGATTAGATAAGGGCTTTTATAAGATAAAGCCGCCAATTCAGATACTCTCCTGGCGGAAGCCAGGGCCAGTAACATAGTCACTTTCCATGTGAGATATTTAAAATCCACCTTTTTCAATGGTTCAAACCAATGGGATTTGAGGAAATCTAAAACTACATTTAGATCCCACGGTGCCACCGGAGGCAACACAGGAGGCTGTATATGCAGTACTCCTTTAACAAAAGTCTGTACCTCAGGAACTGAGGCCAATTCTTTTTGGAAGAATATTGACAGGGCCGAAATTTGAACCTTAATAGATCTCAATTTGAGACCCATAGACAATCCTGATTGTAGGAAATGTAGGAAACGACCCAGTTGAAATTCCTCCGTCGGAACACTCCGATCCTCGCACCACGCGACATATTTTCGCCAAATGCGGTGATAATGTTTCGCGGTGACTTCCTTCCTTGCCTTAATCAAGGTAGGAATGACTTCTTCTGGAATGCCTTTCCCTTTTAGGATCTGGCGTTCAACCGCCATGCCGTCAAACGCAGCCGCGGTAAGTCTTGAAAGAGACAGGGACCCTGTTGTAGCAGGTCCCTTCTCAGAAGTAGAGGGCACGGGTCGTCCGTGACCAACTCTTGAAGTTCCGGGTACCAAGTCCTTCTTGGCCAATCCGGAGCCACTAGTATTGTTCTTACTCCTCTTCACCGTATAATCTTCAATACCTTTGGTATGAGAGGCAGAGGAGGAAACACATATACTGATTTGTACACCCAAGGTGTTACCAGTGCGTCCACAGCTATTGCCTGTGGATCTCTTGACCTGGCGCAATACTTGTCCAGTTTCTTGTTGAGGCGAGACGCCATCATGTCTACCATTGGTCTTTCCCAACAGTTTATTAGCATGTGGAAGACTTCTGGATGAAGACCCCACTCTCCCGGGTGAATATCGTGTCTGCTGAGGAAGTCTGCTTCCCAGTTGTCCACGCCCGGGAAGAACACTGCTGACAGTGCTATTACGTGATTTTCCGCCCAGCGAAGAATCTTGGCAGCTTCTGCCATTGCACTCCTGCTTCTTGTGCCGCCCTGTCTGTTTACATGGGCGACCGCCGTGATGTTGTCCGACTGAATCAACACCGGTTTTCCTTGCAGGAGTGGTTCCGCCTGGCTTAGAGCATTTTAGATTGCTCTTAGTACCAGAATGTTTATGTGAAGAGACTTTTCCAGGTTCGTCCATACCCCCTGGAAGTTTCTTCCTTGTGTGACTGCTCCCCAGCCTCTCAGGCTGGCGTCCGTGGTCACCAGGATCAAATCCTGTATGCCGAATCTGCGGCCCTCCAATAGATGAGCCTTTTGCAACCACCACAGAAGATATACCCTTGTCCTTGGCGACAGGGTTATTCGCAGGTGCATCTGAGGATGCGACCCTGACCATTTGTCCAACAGATCCCTTTGGAAAATTCTTGCATGGAATCTGCCGAATGGAATTGCTTCGTAAAAAGCCACCATTTTTCCCAGGACTCTTGTGCATTGATGTACAGACACCTTTCCTGGTTTTAGGAGGTTCCTGACAGGTCGGATAACTCCTTGGCTTTTTCCTCGGGAAGAAAAACCTTTTTCTGAACCGTGTCCAGAATCATCCCTAGGAACAGCAGACGTATCGTCGGAAAACAGCTGCGATTCTTGGAATATTTAGAATCCAGTCGTGCCGTCGAAGAACTACTTTAGATAGTGCTCTTCCGACCTCCAACTGTTCTCTGGAACTTGCCCTTTTTAGGTCGTGCAAGTAAGGGATAATTTAGATGCCTTTTTTCTTTGAAGAAACATCTTTTCGGCCATTACCTTGGTAAAAAGGCCCGGGGTGCCGTGGATAATTCAAACGGCATCGTCTGAAACTGATATTGACAGTTCTGTACCACGAACCAGAGGTACCCTTGATGAGAAGGACAAATTTTGGACATGGAGGTAATCCTTGATGTCCAGGGACACCATATAGTCCCCTTTTTTCCGGTTCGCTATCACTGCTCTGAGTGACTTTATCTCGATTTGAACCTTTTATGTAAGTGTTCAAAACATTTTAGATTTAGACTATGTGTCACCAAGCCGTCTGGCTTCAGTACCACAATATAGTGTGGAAAAATAATACCCTTTTCCTTGTCGTAGGAGGGGTACTTTTATTATCACCTGCTGGATATACAGCTTGTGAATTGTTTCCAATGCTGCCTCCCTGTCGGAGGGAGCCGTTGGTAAAGCAGACTTCAGGAAGCTGCGAGGAGAAGATGTCTCGACTCTCCAATCTTTACCCTTGGGATAATACTTGTACGATCTAGGGGTCAACTTGCGAGTGATCCCACTGCGCCCTGAGACTCTTGAGACTACCCCCCCACCTTGAGTCCGCTTGCACGGCCCCAGCGTCATGCTGAGGACTTGGCAGACGCGGTGGAGGGCTTCTTTTCCTGGGAAAGGGCTGCCTGCTGCAGTCTACTTCCCTTACCTCTATGTCTGGGCAGATATGACTGGCCTTTTGCCTGCATGCCCTCATGGGAAAGGAAAGATTGAGGCTGAAAAGACGGTGTCTTTTTTAGCTGAGATGTAACTTGGGGTAAAAAAGGTTGGATTTCCCAGCTGTTGCTGTGGTCCCCAGGTCCGATGGACCGACCCCCAAATAACTCCTTCCCTTTATACAGCAATACTTCCATCTGCCGTATGGGATCTGTATCACCTGACCACTGTCGTGTCCCTGACATCTTCTGGGAGATATGGACAACGCACTTATCTTGATGCCAGAGAGCAAATATCCCTCTGTGCATCTCACATACATATATATAGAATGCATCCTATTAAATGCTCTACATGAATAAAATATTTTCAGTCAGGGAATCCGACCAAGCCAACCCAGCACTGCATCTCCAGGCTGATGGCGATCGCTGGTCGCAGTATAACCACCGTATGTGTGTATATACTTTTTAGGATATTTTTCCAGCTTCCTATCAGCTGGCTCCTTGAGGGCGGCCGTATCTGGAGACGGTAACGCCACTTGATAAGCGTGTGAGCGCCTTATCACCCTAAGGGGTGTTTCCCAACGTACCCTAATTTCTGGCGGGAAAGGGTATAACGCCAATATTTGCTATCGGGGTAACCCTACGCATCATCACACACTTCATTTTATTTTATCTGATTCAGGAAAAACTACAGGTAGTTTTTTCACTCCCACATAATACCCTTTCTTGTGGTACTTGTAGTATCAGAAACACGTAACACCTCCTTCATTGCCCTTAACGTGTGGCCCTAATGAGAAATACGTTTGTTTATTCACCGTCGACACTGTATTCAGTGTCCGTGTCTGTGTCTGTGTCGACCGACTGAGGTAAATGGGCGTTTTTTAAAACCCCTGACGGTGTTTCTGAGACGCCTGGACCGGTCCTAATAGATTGTCGGCCGTCTCATGTCGTCAACCGACCTTGCAGCGTGTTGACATTCTCACGTAATTCTCTAAATAAGCCATCCATTCCGGTGTCGACTCCCTAGAGAGTGACATCACCATTACAGGCAATTTCTCCGCCTCCTCACCAACATCGTCCTCATACATGTCGACACACACGTACCGACACACAGCACACACACCGGGAATGCTCTGACAGAGGACAGGACCCACTAGCCCTTTGGGGAGACAGAGGGAGAGTCTGCCAGCACACACCAAAAACGCTATAATTATATAGGGACAACCTTATATAAGTGTTTCTCCCTTATAGCATCTTTTATATAATAAGAATTTACTTACCGATAATTCTATTTCTCGGAGTCCGTAGTGGATGCTGGGGTTCCTGAAAGGACCATGGGGGATAGCGGCTCCGCAGGAGACAGGGCACAAAAAAGTAAAGCTTTACTAGGTCAGGTGGTGTGCACTGGCTCCTCCCCCTATGACCCCCCTCCAGACTCCAGTTAGGTACTGTGCCCGGACGAGCATACACAATAAGGGAGGCATTTTGAATCCCGGGTAAGACTCATACCAGCCACACCAATCACACCGTACAACTTGTGATCTAAACCCAGTTAACAGTATGACAACAGAAAGGGCCTCTTAAAGATGGCTCCTTAACAATAACCCGAATTAGTTAACAATAACTATGTACAAGTATTGCAGATAATCCACACTTGGGATGGGCGCCCAGCATCCACTACGGACTCCGAGAAATAGAATTATCGGTAAGTAAATTCTTATTTTCTCTATCGTCCTAAGTGGATGCTGGGGTTCCTGAAAGGACCATGGGGATTATACCAAAGCTCCCAAACGGGCGGGAGAGTGCGGATGACTCTGCAGCACCGAATGAGAGAACTCCAGGTCCTCCTTTGCCAGGGTATCAAATTTGTAAAATTTTACAAACGTGTTCTCCCCCGACCACGTAGCTGCTCGGCAGAGTTGTAATGCCGAGACCCCTCGGGCAGCCGCCCAAGATGAGCCCACCTTCCTTGTGGAGTGGGCTTTTACAGTTTTAGGCTGTGGCAGGCCTGCCACAGAATGTGCAAGTTGAATTGTGTTACAAATCCAACGAGCAATCGACTGCTTAGAAGCAGGTGCGCCCAACTTGTTGGGTGCATACAATATAAACAGCGAGTCAGATTTTCTGACTCCAGCCGTCCTTGCAATGTATATTTTTAAGGCTCTGACAACGTCCAACAACTTGGAGTCCTCCAAGTCGCTAGTGGCCGCAGGCACCACAATAGGTTGGTTCAGATGAAATGCTGATACCACTTTAGGGAGAAAATGCGGACGAGTCCGCAGTTCTGCCCTATCCGAATGGAAGATTAGATAAGGACTTTTATAAGATAAAGCCGCCAATTCAGATACTCTCCTGGCAGAGGCCAGGGCTAGTAACATAGTCACTTTCAATGTGAGATATTTCAAATCCACCTTTTTCAATGGTTCAAACCAATGGGATTTGAGGAAATCTAAAACTACATTTAGATCCCACGGTGCCACCGGAGGCACCACAGGAGGCTGTATATGCAGTACTCCCTTGACAAAAGTCTGGACCTCAGGGACAGAGGCCAATTCTTTTTGGAAGAATATTGACAGGGCCGAAATTTGAACCTTAATGGATCCCAATTTGAGACCCATAGATAATCCTGATTGCAGGAAATGTAGGAAACGACCCAGTTGGAATTCCTCCGTCGGAACCCTCCGATCCTCGCACCACGCTACATATTTTCGCCAAATGCGGTGATAATGTTTCACGGTGACTTCCTTCCGTGCCTTAATCAAGGTAGGAATGACTTCTTCTGGAATGCCTTTCCCTTTTAGGATCTGGCGTTCAACCGCCATGCCGTCAAACGCAGCCGCGGTAAGTCTTGAAAAAGACAGGGACCCTGCTGTAGCAGGTCCCTTCTCAGAGGTAGAGGCCACGGTTCGTCCGTGAGCATCTCTTGAAGTTCCGGATACCAAGTCCTTCTCGGCCAATCCGGAACCACTAGTATTGTTCTTACTCTTCTTTGCCGTATGATCTTCAATACCTTTGGTATGAGCGGCAGAGGAGGAAACACATACACTGACTGGTACACCCAAGGAGTTACCAGTGCGTCCACAGCTATTGCCTGTGGATCTCTTGACCTGGCGCAATATTTGTCCAGTTTCTTGTTGAGGCGAGACGCCATCATGTCTACAATTGGTCTTTCCCAACGGTCTATTAACATGTTGAAGACTTCTGGATGTAGACCCCACTCTCCCGGATGAAGATCGTGTCTGCTGAGGAAGTCTGCTTCCCAGTTGTCCACGCCCGGGATGAACACTGCTGACAGTGCTATCACGTGATTCTCCGCCCAGCGAAGAATCTTGGCAGCTTCTGCCATTGCACTCCTGCTTCTTGTGCCGCCCTGCCTGTTTACATGGGCGACCGCCGTGATGTTGTCCGACTGAATCAACACCGGCTTTCCTTGCAGGAGAAGTTCCGCCTGGCTTAGAGCATTGTAGATTGCTCTTAGTTCCAGAATGTTTATGTGAAGAGACTTTTCCAGACTCGTCCATACTCCCTGGAAGTTTCTTCCTTGTGTGACTGCTCCCCAGCCTCTCAGGCTGGCGTCCGTGGTCACCAGGATCCAATCCTGAATGCCGAATCTGCGGCCTTCTAATAGGTGAGCCTTCTGCAACCACCACAGAAGTGACACCCTTGTCTTTGGTGACAGGGTTATTCGCAGGTGCATCTGCAGATGCGACCCTGACCATTTGTCCAACAGATCCCTTTGGAATATTCTTGCATGGAATCTGCCGAATGGAATTGCTTCGTAAGAAGCCACCATTTTTCCCAGGACTCTTGTGCATTGATGTACTGACACTTTTCCTGGTTTTAGGAGGTTCCTGACCAGATCGGATAACTCCTTGGCTTTTTCCTCTGGAAGGAAAACCTTTTTCTGAACCGTGTCCAGAATCATTCCTAGGAACAGCAGACGAGTTGTCGGGATTAAATGGGATTTTGGAATATTCAGAATCCACCCGTGTTGTCTTAGCACCTCTTGAGATAGTGCTAAAGCTGTCTCCAGCTGTTCTCTGGACCTTGCCCTTATTAGGAGATCGTCCAAGTATGGGATAACTAATACGCCTTTTCTTCGAAGAAGAATCATCATCTCGGCCATTACCTTGGTAAAGACCCGAGGCGCCGTGGACAATCCGAACGGCAGCGTCTGAAACTGATAGTGACAGTTTTGAACAATGAACCTGAGGTACCCCTGGTGTGCGGGGTAAATCGGAACGTGTAGATACGCATCCTTGATGTCCAAGGATACCATAAAGTCCCCTTCTTCCAGGTTCGCTATCACTGCTCTGAGTGACTCCATCTTGAACTTGAACTTTTTTATGTAGAGGTTCAAGGACTTCAGATTTAGAATAGGCCTTACCGAGCCATCCGGCTTCGGTACCACAAATAGAGTGGAATAATACCCCTTTCCTTGTTGTAATAGGGGTACTTTGACTATCACCTGCTGAGCGTACAGCTTGTGAATGGCTTCCAACACCCTCTCCCTTTCGGAAGAGACGGTTGGTAAGGCAGACTTCAGGAAACGATGAGGAGGATCCGTCTCTAATTCCAACCTGTACCCCTGAGATATTATCTGCAGGATCCAGGGGTCTACCTGCGAGTGAGCCCACTGCGCGCTGTAATTTTTGAGACGGCCCCCCACTGTCCCCGAGTCCGCTTGAGAGGCCCCAGCGTCATGCTGAGGTTTTTGCAGGAGCCGGGGAGGGCTTCTGTTCCTGGGAAGGAGCTGCCTGTTGGTGTCTCTTCCCTCTTCCTCTGCCTCGTGGCAGGTACGACAAGCCCTTTGCTCTCTTATTTTTGTAGGAGCGAAAAGGCTGCGGTTGAAAGGTCGGTGCCTTTCTCTGTTGGGGAGTGACTTGAGGTAAAAAAGTGGATTTCCCGGCAGTAGCCGTGGCCACCAAGTCTGATAGACCAACTCCAAATAACTCCTCCCCTTTATACGGCAAAACCTCCATGTGACGTTTTGAATCCGCATCGCCTGTCCACTGTCGTGTCCATAAGGCTCTTCTGGCTGAAATGGACATAGCACTCATCCGAGATGCCAGTGTGCAAATATCCCTCTGTGCATCACGCATATAGATAAATGCATCCTTTATTTGTTCTAACGACAGTAAAACATTGTCCCTATCTAGGGTATCAATATTTTCAATCAGGGATTCTGACCAAACTACTCCAGCACTGCACATCCAGGCAGTTGCTATAGCTGGTCGTAGTATAACACCTGCATGTGTGTATATATTCTTTTGAATAACTTCCATCTTTCTATCTGATGGATCCTTAAGTGCGGCCGTCTCAGGAGAGGGTAACGCCACTTGTTTGGATAAGCGTGTGAGCGCCTTGTCCACCTTAGGGGGTGTTTCCCAGCGCGCCCTAACCTCTGGCGGGAAAGGGTATAATGCCAATAACTTTTTTGAAATTATCAACTTTTTATCAGGAGCAACCCACGCTTCATCACACACGTCATTTAATTCTTCTGATTCAGGAAAAACTGTTTGTAGTTTTTTCACACCATACATAATACCCTGTTTTACGGTATCTGTAGTATCAGCTAAATGTAACGTCTCCTTCATTGCCAAAATCATATAACGTGTGGCCCTACTGGAAAATACGTTTGAATTTCTACCGTCGTCACTGGAATCAGTGCCCGTGTCTGGGTCTGTGTCGACCGACTGAGGCAAAGGGCGTTTTACAGCCCCTGACGGTGTTTGAGGCGCCTGGACAGGCATTAATTGATTGTCCGGCCGCCTCATGTCCTCAACTGACTGTTTAAGGGAAGATAAACCATCACGTAATTCCACAAATAAAGGCATCCATTCTGGTGTCGACCCCCTGGGGGGTGACATCTGCATATTTGGCAATTGCTCCGCCTCCACACCAATATCGTCCTCATACATGTCGACACCACGTACCGACACACACCGCAAACTCACAGGGAATGCTCTAATGAAGACAGGACCCACTAGCCCTTTTGGGGAGACAGAGGGAGAGTCTGCCAGCACACACCACAAAGCGCTATATATACAAGGGATATCCTTATATTAAGTGCTCCCTTATAGCTGCTTTAATATATATATATATAGCCATTAATGTGCCCCCCCTCTCTGTTTTACCCTGTTTCTGTAGTGCAGTGCAGGGGAGAGACCTGGGAGCCGTTCTGACCAGCGGAGCTGTGACAGAAAATGGCGCCGTGTGCTGAGGAGATAGGCCCCGCCCCTTTTTCGGCGGGTTCTTCTCCCGCTATTTTTCCAGTCAGGCAGGGGTTAAATATCTCCATATAGCCCCTATGGGCTATATGTGAGGTATTTTTAGCCTTGTATAAGGTTTATATTTGCCTCTCAGAGCGCCCCCCCCCAGCGCTCTGCACCCTCAGTGACTGCCCAGTGAAGTGTGCTGAGAGGAAAATGGCGCACAGCTGCAGTGCTGTGCGCTACCTTATGAAGACTGAGGAGTCTTCAGCCGCCGGTTTCCGGACCTCTTCACGCTTCAGCATCTGCAAGGGGGTCGGCGGCGCGGCTCCGGGACCGGACTCCACGGCTGGGCCTGTGTTCGATCCCTCTGGAGCTAATGGTGTCCAGTAGCCAAGCAGCAAATCCACTCTGCATGCAGGTGAGTTTACTACTTTCCCCCTAAGTCCCACGTTGCAGTGATCCTGTTGCCAGCAGGACTCACTGTAAAGAAAAAAACCTAAACTAAACTTTCTCTAAGCAGCTCTTTAGGAGAGCCACCTAGATTGCACCCTTCTCGTTCGGGCACAAAATCTAACTGGAGTCTGGAGGGGGGTCATAGGGGGAGGAGCCAGTGCACACCACCTGACCTAGTAAAGCTTTACTTTTTTGTGCCCTGTCTCCTGCGGAGCCGCTATCCCCCATGGTCCTTTCAGGAACCCCAGCATCCACTTAGGACGATAGAGAAATATACAATATCGCCAAAATCAGTGCCCCCCCTCTCTGTTTTAACCCTGTTTCTGTAGTGCAGTGCAGGGGAGAGCCTGGGAGCCTTCTCTCCAGCTTTTCTGTGAGAGAAAATGGCGCTGTGTGCTGAGGAGATAGGCCCCGCCCCTTTTTCGGCGGCCTCGTCTCCCGCTATTTTTGAAGTTAGGCAGGGGTTAAATATCTCCATATAGCCTCTGTGGGCTATATGTGAGGTATTTTTTGCCTCTAATAAGGTTTTTATTTGCCTCTCAGAGCGCCCCCCCCAGCGCTCTGCACCCTCAGTGACTGTTGTGTGAAGTGTGCTGAGAGGAAAATGGCGCACAGCTGCAGTGCTGTGCGCTACCTTTATGAAGACTCAGGAGTCTTCAGCCGCCGATTTTGGACCTCTTCTCTCTTCAGCGTCTGCAAGGGGGCCGGCGGCGCGGCTCCGGTGACCATCCAGGCTGTACCTGTGATCGTCCCTCTGGAGCTAGTGTCCAGTAGCCAAGCAGCAAATCCACTCTGCACGCAGGTGAGTTCACTACTTCTCCCCTAAGTCCCTCGTTGCAGTGATCCTGTTGCCAGCAGGACTCACTGTAAAGTAAAAAACCTAAGCTAAACTTTCTCTAAGCAGCTCTTTAGGAGAGCCACCTAGATTGCACCCTTCTCGTTCGGGCACAAAATCTAACAGGAGTCTGGAGGAGGGTCATAGGGGGAGGAGCCAGTGCACACCACCTGATCTGGTAAAAGCTTTACTTTTTTGTGCCCTGTCTCCTGCGGAGCCGCTATTCCCCATGGTCCTTTCAGGAACCCCAGCATCCACTTAGGACGATAGAGAAAGCATATAGAGGAAGCGATCCATAGTGTAAAACAGTTTTTAATAAAACTAATTTCCGACAATTGCAATTTAAAAACAATGTTGCCCGTACCATAAGGTAACCAGTGTCGGCTGGTTACAACATGATTCCACATGAACACCCAGGCAGACTCAGGAACAAAGGTAGCGGCAGGACAGGATACCTCAACCCCTTTTCCGGGCTCCAACAAAGGGTACCGTTACAGGTAGGATCAAAGCCGCCAGTTTCCAAACGTCCCTGCCGTCCGGGGTAGCGTCAGCAGACTCCACCCTAGATATATAGCTATACAGCCTTTCACAAAACCAATGAATATTATAACTAGACGCAGTGAGAGCAGTTTGACAATAATTTCAAGCACCTATGACAGATTTTCTACCATATCCTAAAGGGGCTCACCAAAAGGTTTTTTGGAGTTTTCATGCGTCGTTGAAAAGCCTCATTCCTACTACAGTAAAGTATCTAATTTATTATGGTCAGGCAAGTCCGAAAATAGAAGTGTCTCCTAAACCTCAGTAAATAGGGCTACACCCTATCTGAGAAGCCCCGCGACCAGTGATAGCTATTTCCTGCCGCATATTTCTGCCAAACGCCTTTGCCACCTACCTCCGCTGGTAGGCTTGCCAGTGATTTGTGTGGGGAAGCTATTTAAGAAGGCTTCCTCTCATCGCTATCAACATGGCAGGGTTGTTATAACAGGGGCAGCAAGCAGAAAAATAAAGCTACATTAGATTTATGTGAATATAAAGCATTTGGCTCCAGACTGGCATTGCAGAGCAGTAAGTTCAGACTTATCGCTGCCAGCCAGCATAAGATGGCACATGTGCACAATGGAAAAGTCTCTGGCAAGTTCCAGAGTCCTTTGTTTTCACAATGCTGAGCCATCTTCCTGAAGTTGACACTGGGAAGATGGTGCCCCAGATAAGGAGGGACCTACTTGCAGGATGTGTAGTGCAAGGCCACCCTGGGCATGGAGGCTCATGTGCACAACACACCCTCAGGGCATACTTGCCAAGATTTGAGGTATTTAACTCCCACATCCGGACTACTTCACTAGGAAGTGGGCGTGATGCGGGAGATGCACCCACGCTCACGGGGCTTTGGGGGACTACCCTAAAAATCCAGGATAGTCAGTATTGTCCATACCCGCTGCTGTAGTGCAAAATGTGTTCTCCCCAGTCTACGTTATGGCCTGATAATAGTACAAAGAAATACATCTGTGCGTTATTTGGCAGGTTAGTAAATGTCATTGAAAAGCCGCTACTATTGGTGGTGTATGCCATCTCACTAACAGGTTCTAGTCATGTTTAAATGGTGGTCATATCTCCTGCAGGATCACCCATGTGTGACCAGGTTTTGGTGTTGGATAAGAATCACCTGTTTGTTGTGTGCTGAAACTTTTTATTTTATTTTAGCCATACAGTAGCTTCGTTGGGAGTATCTGATTTACTACTAGGCATGGTCATTAACATGGCTTTATTCAGCTATGTACCAGAATGCAATAATATTCCCAATAAAATAATGACCTACATAGTTAAGTCACATAGGGACATATTTACAAACTATTGGATATTAGACTTGATAATTTGAATTTCTTCCTCCGCTGTTTATGGCAATAAGAAATTAACATTCGCCGAATGTACATAAAGATCACACGCAGGGATGGGGACTCTGAAAGCAGCTGTCTCTGCAATGTGTATGCGCAGTAAAATGATGCGCGGTGTGACCGCCGTTGTGGGGAGGGTTCCTGTGCTTTGTAAATCTGACAGCTTCACAGCCCCCATAAACACCTATGGGGGTTTCGGTTGCTGTTGGAAATGGTATCTGCTCCATGGTACAGTCTGGGGATACTTAAGATTTGTGAATATCCCGCAAATATTATTTGATAAATAGGCCCCATAAGCTGTTTACATTCTCTTTTCTTTGTTGCCTGAATAAAGGCCATTTCTGATAGCCCAGCCTCACCTGCGAGCCCTCCCTACATCCCCCTCCAGCTTGTGGGGTGGAGGTCAGGAAGGGTCAGGTGTACCTGACCTCTGCTGACAATAAAGGTGATGGATGACAGACGTGCTATGTAGTTTCTGTTTAGACTCAAGTAGAAGAGCTGTATAAACAGAGTTCCACCTGCTATCCCAGCAAGAGAGCTATGGAAGACAACAGAAACACTTATTATAAACAGAAATGTAGATAACTCAAGAATAGTCTATTTTTCTGCTGTCTGGTTGGAAAACTTATGCCACAGGCATTTAGGAAATTAATACACATCTTCCATATTATTAAACATGATAATTTCAATAACTGTATCTCTCTTAACGACTTTCTTTTATACATTGTTAGTTGTATCTTTCCATAGGCTCACCAAATCGTCGTCGTCATTGTCATCATCATCATCATCATTTATCTGTAAGACACCACAGAACTTGCCAGCTCTGACATTCAGAGATATAACATTAAACAAAATGCAGAAAGTACATACAAGATTCATGAAGGAGATACAGGCATGAGACAAAGGGTAGAGAACCTTGTCTGTGGGAACTTACAGTCTGATCCATTTTCCTAAATAAAATGAATGTTGTGTGATACCTTTCAGAAAATGTATTGATATAAAAATAGCACTACACATGGGCGTAGCTATAGTGGGTGCAAGAGGTGCCCCGGCCACAGGTAATATAGATGTCTACCAGTCTGGGCCGGCCGGAATGGGGTGACATCATATTTTCAGTAGTAGTGTATGTTATAATGGCAAGGGGGCACTGTAATGTGGCATAATCTGAACTGGGCACTTTAATGTGGCACAATATGAAATGGTGGACACTATAATGTGACGTAGGGTGGTATACTATTAGCCGCGGTAATTCACAGTGGCTAATTGACTTGCCCGGGGCTATCCTATTGGCCCTGAAGCAGGTACTTATAGGCAGGCTAAACAAAAATCCCCGATAAGTAAGCACTTTTTTCGCAATCACCGAAACACATAGGTCCACGACTTTTCATGGTACCTATGTGTTTCCGTGTGAAAACGGATAATTTTTTTGCCCAGAAAAACAGGCTACAGCATAATTGGATAACCCGATAATGACATCAGGCAAAAAAAATGTTAAAAAACATTATTTTACATGGGAAAAATGACTGCTGCTAATAGGACCCCCCCCTTCAAATATGAACGGAAAGTATGATAATATGGCATAATTTGAAAAGGGAGCACTGTAATGTGGCAAATAATTGGGCACTACAGTGTGGCATAAAATGAACTGTGGGCACTACAGTGTGGTATAATGGGAACTGGGGGCACTACAATGTGACATTGTATATAATGGGACCACTGGATGGCTAAGTGTGAATTGGGGGCACTGTGTGGTATAATATGTACTGGCAGCCATATAATGTGGCATGATCTGGGGACATGAGGGGGGTGACACAGTACATTGGGCGTGACACTAAACATGGGGTGTGACTCAGGACCTGTGCACATGAGGGGGAGGAGGTGATGCAGGACCTAGGGACATCGGGGAGGGAAGGAGGTGGTACACAGGACCTGGGGACAGGGGGGAGGTAACACAGGACATGTACACATGAGGAGAAGGAGGTGACACAGAAGCTAGAGACATGAGGGTGGAGAGAGGAAGAGGAGGGACACAGGACCTGGGGACATGTGGCAGGGGTGAGACAGGACATGGGCACAAGAGGGGGAAAGAGGCAAGAGGGACAAAGGACCTCGGGACATGGCGGTAGGTGACATAGGACCTGGGGACATCGGAGAGGAAGGGAGCAGTGGCGGGGGATACAGGATCCTGCACTGCGGTTCAGTGTTGTATATGCTGAGGGGAGATTCTCTCCTCACTTTAGTTTCTCCTCCTCTGCCCGGTGACTATACTCTGGTGTGGGGGCGGCTCCAGTCAGGCGCTGCTTGGTAATCATCTTTATCTGGAGGTTGACGTCAGCAAAAATTCATGAGCTGACAGCGCGGGCAGGTTACAGTTCCTGTGCATGCATCATGACGCCAGCAGGGAACAAGGAAGTCTGGGTGACGCGCTGTCCTCCTCTCTCCCTGGTGCCTGCCTGTCAGCTCTGCAAGTGCTTCCTCTCCTCCTGGCGCTGACTGATCCACACTGCCTACCGACTACTGATCTAGAAGAGGGATGTCTCTCTTTAAGAGACATCCTTAATTTTTCCCCAGGCAGCCTTAGCGGGCCGCCCTTCAGGTCCCTCTCCCCATAGGCAGCTGCCTAAAGCTGCCTAGTGTGAGCACCGGCCCTGGCAACAACTAACATCTTGATACCTATCCTCCATGTTGGCTAAAGTATCTCCCTGACCTAAGCTAATGAATAAGCCACATTTGGGCTTGCAGTCATCAGAGCTATCTCCTAAAAGATTACCTTCTTATACACTTTTACATGTTGGCCTATGGGTTGTCTTCATGAAAGAGCTTAGAATATCTCACTGTTTGATGAATTAGAGGCATAGAGCAACATAGCCAGTTTTCCCACTGCTCTCCAGTAACATATAAAACGCAACTTTGATGAATAGACACATTAACATCATAATATTGTTTACTTTTCCATGGTTTGGGAGTTTTTAGACCCTTAATCATGACGTGAGAATTTGGAGATGAAGAACAGTGTGGTTTAAACACTGGAAACAACAACAATATGTGTGTCCAAATGACTGGGTCTTACCACGTACTGCAGCGGCGGCCATGTTTGGTCCTGCATTTTGCTAAATGCTAATTTATATTTCTGGGAAATACATGTCTAAAATAAAGTATATGTAGCATTCAAGGTGTTCTAGAGTTACCTTTTACCAGGCATATAAAACGGGCCACTAGCTTATTAAATGCTCTTTAAACGACACAATTAAACCCAAATCTGGTCTCCTGAATGCATCGTTGAACCATAAAGCCTCCTGATTGTCTGCTGTCTGATAGATAAGGATGAATAACGCACAAATGTTGCATCACTGGGAAACTTTGAGGATCCCCACACCACCCTTACTTTGCTGCAAAACGAAAAGAGCCTGTGATAACTGGAGAGAGGAAGGCTCAGTGCCCTGATTCCTGTGGTAGTGTTTTATCACCCGAGAAGATGCCTATGTACATAGGACCTGATTCATGTTTGCAAGCAAAGCAAAAAAGCATGCAATTGGGCAAAACCATGTTGTACTGCAGGGGGAGCAGATGTAACATGTGCAGAGAGAGTTAGATTTGGGTGGGGTGTGTTCAAACTGAAATCTAAATTGCAGTGTAAAAATAAAGCTGTCTAACATTTGTGCAGCACGGATGGTGTAACGGTTACCATTACCGCCTCATAGGACTGAGGTCAAGAGTTTGATTCCTACTGTGGCCCTAACTGTGTGTTTCCTCTAGGTATGCAATCGGGTGTGGTTCATCAAATCGACAGTATCTAGGTCGACCACTATAGGTCGACAGTCACTAGGTCGACATGGATGGAAGGTTGACAGGGTTTCTAGGTCGACATGTGCTAGGTCGACAGGTCTAAAGGTCGACATGAGGTTTAAAAAAATTTTGGTGTCGTTTTCTTCGTAGAGTGACCGGGATCCCCAATTAGTGCACCGCGTTCGCTCGCCATGCTTCGGGCATGGTGCCTTCGCTTCGCTCGGCACAGATTACCGTTCCAATCGTAGTCCACGTGGATCGTTAAGTATGAAAAAAAGAAAAAAAATTTGAAAAACTCATGTCGACCTTTAGACCTGTAGTCCTAGCACATGTCAACATAGAAACCCTGTTGACCTTCCATCCATGTCGACCTAGCGACTGTCGACCTATAGTGGTTGACCTAAACATTGTCGACCTAGCGACTGTCGACCTTCAGACCGGATCCCATGCAAGCACTTCACTTCTCTATCAGGATGCTGCAGCACTACTGCACATGCACTGAACCTTCCCTTGTAATTTCTGTACAGAGTAGCCCATAGGCTACAGCACCTAACTTTAGCTACCGGGCTATGCTTTACAGAAGCATAGATGCTTGGTAGATTTGGTAGATTTGGCAAAAAAGCAGTCCCTTAGTATCCCATAGGGGCGTTTGCAGTGAAAAATGGAGAGCAAATATCTCAAGATTTGCTGTGGCCACCTATACATACAGTACATGCAGGAGATATTTAATATTTGCAGGTTCGCCCCCGAAAAGGGCTGTTTTAGGGGGATGTGCATTACTGCCTCACAGCACTGAGGTCATGAATTTGATTCAGAATACGGCCCTAGCTGTGTGGAGTTTGTATATTTTCCCTGTGCTTGCGTAGGTTTCCTCCAGTTACTCCGAATTCCTCCCACATTCCAAAAATATCCAGGTGGTTAATTGGTTCCCAACAAAAAAATTAACCCAAGTGTGTAAGTGCAGAGCGGGCCCTGGGCATGGGCAGACTAGGCAAATGCCTAGGGGCACATGCAGCTTCTGCTGATTAAAATGATATGCAGCATGCCTATATTCTGTGTGTGACTGCGCCTGCATCTGCATATGAAATGCTACATTACAGTGTATTCCTGGAAATCACTGTATCGTAGCATTATGTATGCGGGTAAAGCCACAGTCGCACACAGAATATAGGCATGCCGCATATAATTTTAATTAACAGAAGCTGCTGGTGCATCATAGTCACATAGCAATGCAAATAAGACACATTTTCGGCATAAAAGGTGCCAGACAATAGCAGAGCTGGCCAGGAGCTGCCAGCTGACTCACTCCAGGCATCTCCTGCTGCATGGCGTATTGCGGCAAGACACATCTGTATCCAAGCAGAGGCAGAGGTCACATTGGTAGCGGCCATGTGAATGCTGTGTGCAGGTGGTTTGGTTGTGCAATAGTGTTTGGCATATGTGGAAGGGGCATTATGTGTGTCATTATGTGTATAAGGACATTAATAATGTGTGGCGTATGTGTAAGGGACATTATGTGTATAAGGGCATTAATAAAGGTTGGCATATTGTATAAGGTGCATTATGTTTAAAAGGACATTAATAAGGTGTGTCATATGTGCGAGAGGCATTACCATGTTATATTATGTGTATAAAGGCATTACTAATGTGTGGCATTATGTGTATAAAGGCATTACTAATGTGTGGCATTATGTGTATAAGGTGCTCTACCGTGTGACGTAACATATAAAAAGGGCACTGCTGTGTGTTCTAATGTGAATAAAGAGCAATATGCTGTGGTGTAATGTGAATAAGGAGCATTACTGTGAGGAGTAACGTATATAAGGTAAAGTGGTACTACTGTGTGATGTAACGTGAAAAAGGGACACTATCGCATGATATAATGTGAATAAAGTTAATGTAGATAAATGTGGCCATGCCCCTTCCCAGCAAGAACATGCCCCTTTTTGGGGCTGTGCGCCGAATGTGCGCACTGTTCCTATTTAAAATATAGGGGGTAGGAGCATCAAAATGAGAACTGTTATGGGTAAGGAGTGATGGTGCTGGGAAAGAGGTGCAGGGTCAGAGGCGGAACTAGTGGCGACTCTAGTGGGCACCAGACAAAATCTTGCCTAGGGCATCATATTGCTTAGGGCCGGCTTTGTGTAAGTGTGTACGTGCACATGGGCAGACTAGATGGGCCAAGTGGTTCTGCCATCACATTCTATGTTTCTATGATATCCCACAAATTGACTAATAGGCTGCTTAGGGTGATATTGCCGGCATTCCAATGCCATTGCAACGGCATATAGCAGACATCTTCTGCAATTCGCCCACAACTGAATAACAGAAGTGCTAAATTTGATTGACAGATAAATTTGTTGGTGACTCGGATAGATTTATTAACCTCTACCCTGGCACTGGCCATGAGGGAATGTGTGGGCACTTGTACACTTGTGATAGGTGGCTAAGCGTACCTGCAGTCTCACGCCTGTCCAGTTGCGGCCTCTCTGGTCGTTCGGTTCTTGCTTGTCGCGACGTCGGGCGGAATCTGCGTGGGAAGGCTGCGTAGGACCTGGGCAGAAGGGACGGGGATACCCCAGTATAGTCAACACCCCCCTTTTAAAGGTGAAAGGACCACTACGGTGGGATACAGTAACAAAGATTTATTATAGACAGGGTTAGTCACTGGTCCATGTGACTAAATTCACCTCTTAGTAGAGTTCAGTGCAATTCAATAAGCCACGATACTTTTAGTCACATACTAAAAGTATAACATAACATTAACACAAGAGCATTTCAGAATTTCAACACTCAGACGTCTTATACAGCTGTTTCATGAGTATGCATGCGTTATACTGACGGGTCACTAGATGTCGCTAGATTGGATATGTTCAGTTTATGCTGCTGACAAAATGTTCCAGCTATATCACTGTCCTACAGGGGGTGCTGTAGAATGAGTTCGCACTGTGCACAGTATTTGTAATCCAACGGGTGGTGCTGTGGAGCAGCTACTTGCCATGTATAGCACCAGTTTCCAATAGAGGGCGCTGTGGAGTAAGTCATATCCCAGTATAGCAATGCTTCAAATAGAGGGCGCTGTGGAGTAAGTCATTTCACAGTCTAGCAATGCTTCAAATAGAGGGCGCTGTGGAGCAAGTCATATCACAGTATAGCAATGCTTCAAATAGAGGGCGCTGTGGAGTAAGTCATTTCACATACAGTGGGTCACAGAGCAAATGACCCAATCCTGGCACACACATTGTGCTGCAGCTCAAACAGTCTAGGGATAAGTGTCACTTCGTGTTTTCCTTGCAATTGCAGTGGTAAGGGGAAGCAGAGGGTCTCACACAACCCTATCCCTTAAGGCTCTCTCTGGTACAATGGCAGGCAGCTTCAAATAAATCCCACATGTCCCTCTCCTTGTACATAGGGTCCTGCTGTGATCTGTCCCAAGGGGCTGTGATGTTGCAAGCTGTCAGGGTGATCACTGTTGGTCTGGGTGCCCATATGTGGGGGCTGTCTGGGGTGAAGTAGAGTACCTGCATTATCTGCTGCTGTTGCCAGCTCCTGCCGGTCACTTCTCACTGCTGCTTTTCAGGATGACAGCCGTCTCTCGATGCCCAGTCTCTCCCAGCGCAGCGCGCCTCCAGACCTCCGCGTACAGCTCTTCACACCCACACATGACACACTGCCTCCTGTTCCACTGCCATGCTGCTCTCTCTCTCTCTGCTCACTGCAGTTCTCCTTCCTGCTTCGTTCTCTCCCCACACAACACGGCCAATCAGAGCGCTCCCAGCTTCCCGCTCTGCAGGGATCCTGATGGAAAGCCCAGGGTCCTAGTGCTATACATATTCCTCTCCTGGTTGCCATAGTTGCTTAGCAACCAGTGTAAAAAGGATTTTAATCCTCACAGTGCATCTGCAACTGGTTTAACTAGCAGAAGGGGTACCCCGAACGCGGGTATCACATGTTCGCCCGCTGAAATTATGCGTGTCCCCACGCATACTGTAATGGATTAAAGTCCTACACCACAGTCTTTGAACTCCCAATACATGCAAATAATTAGATGCCAACAAGTTAAACCTGAACAGTTATACCTTTCTACTTTTACTCTTGTTAAATAGCTAGGGTATGTCCATCCCAGGGACCCCATCCCTCCGCCACAGGACTCCGATCCCTCTGCGGTACGGGTTCTTCAATGGTGTACATGGGTGGTACTCTATATCACGGCGTGCGATCTGCAACGAGCATGTGGTGCACCTTTATCGCATCTCATTGATCTTCGTATAGCCTGCTGTATCCTGAAGGCGAATTCTTCTCCCGTTATGGTCCTGTACTCACTATCCATTACAGGCTTCTCTTCCGTGGAATGGGCCTCAGCCTTCTCAGCTGCCTGTGGGGTCTCTGCCTGCAGTGCCTGGGGCTTGGGTTCAGACGATGGCATTGCTGGCTCCGGACTTCTGGATTCCACGGGTTCCACTATCTTTGTCATGGCCATGTGGACCACTGCTTCAGTGTCCCTTTTCTGGTCAGTCGCACCGGCATCTGTTTGCTCGAAATTTGCTGCACGGTAATCTGCGTCTTGCCTTTTTGGGATGTACTCTCGTTTTGGTTGAGGAGAAATCTGAGGCTTTATCACATTTTGAAGGCACTGCTGCACTGTCTCACTCTGACCTTTCACAACCGGTCTCTCGCTTGTGTCCAGCATTTTCCTTTGCTTTGGGACTTCAGGTTCGGGTGGTCGGGGTATCCGTTCAGGTCGAGGAGGATTGGTGTTAGGTCTACCGGTCTCACTATTACAGGTTCTTGGTTCCTCTCTGCTTCCGCTGTCCCAGTAGTCTTGCTGGTAGTAGAGTGGAGGCTTTCTATACCGCGGACAGCGCCAATACCGGTTACGCTCTCTGGCATGTCTGTTGCCTTGCACTGGAACGCCATTAGGACCTGTGACGTTGATGGCCTTAACGCCCCTTTTTCCATTGGTCAATTCAAATTCGACCCATTCCCCGCTTCCTAGGCTTCGGAAGTAATTGTTCTGATGGGTCTTCTGAATGCCAGTATAGTGAACATATATGGTTCTCTTAGTGTCTGTTCTCCTTATGAAGCCGTAACCACGCGTTGCACTAAACCACAATACTTGGCCTGTCGTCTTTCTTGTTCTGGTTCTTCGATCATCCCCACCAGATGGTACACCCATCACTCCGACTTGACTCTGCCACACCAGTCTTGGTCCTGCTTTTCTGGGTCGTTCCTCCCATGGTAGATCTATTCTCTCCACTCTTTCGGAGGTCTGTTGACATACAGTGCCTTTCGGAGCATGGAATTGATCGGTCAATCGTCGGCCCGATTCTCTTACTACGTCCCAGCGAGAACGACTCTGCCAATCTTGCTCTTGACGCCATTCTCTGTGTCTATTCCTATCTTGGTCCCTGTCGAGCTCTTCTAATCTCTGGCTCATTTGGGAGAGATTCAATATCATCTCCGTCAGCCTCTGATTGAGCGTTTCCATAGGATCTGGTCCCGGTGGGGCTTGTGCTTGCTGGAGAACCGCTCCCACTTGGGCTAGTCCGTCTGACTTCACGGGCAGTGCGGTTTCTCTGTAGCTGTCATCTTCACTCCACTCTGAAGACGCATCTTTCGCGACATTGTTGCTCTGATTTTTCCCAAGGATATGCAGCACTGTCTCTTTGAATTCAGAGAAGGAGTTCCCTGGTTGCTGTCGTCTCTCCATGCGCATTTGAGAGCGAATCGTCTCTCCTCTTGCCCCTTCTACAAACAGGTCTGTTAACGTTCTATCTATCCCTTCGACTTCTCGTTCATCCAGGGCCCGTATAGCCTTTGCAGCTTCTTGTAGGGCCAGCGCGAAGTCTCGCAGTGATTCGTCAGGTCTTTGTTTTCTCGCATAAAGGCGGCTCTTTAATTCCGCTATGGTCTCGCAGTCGAATATGGTCATCAGCTTCTTAAAGATCCCTTCGACGGTCTTCTTTTCGCTGTCTTCCCATGCTTTCACTTCCCGTAGTGCCGAATCCGTCAATTGACCCATAACGATCTCTATTTTCTGTTCTTCGGTTAGTGAGTACAGGCGGAACATGGAGTACATCTTGTCTTTGAATTCTTTGAACGTACTCGAACCCGGCACTTGTTTTCCTGCAAACGTTGGTAACCATGGTGCTCCAAAATAGTATGGCATAGTCAACGGTGATGCCGCCATGGTGGTCGTGTTTCCTTGTCCGAGTGCCGGTGGTAGCATGGGAGTAGCGGGAACCTGTGGATCCGTCATCTTGCTCGTATCCTGTTCGCGGACGCCAAGTGTGATAGGTGGCTAAGCGTACCTGCAGTCTCACGCCTGTCCAGTTGCGGCCTCTCTGGTCGTTCGGTTCTTGCTTGTCGCGACGTCGGGCGGAATCTGCGTGGGAAGGCTGCGTAGGACCTGGGCAGAAGGGACGGGGATACCCCAGTATAGTCAACACCCCCCTTTTAAAGGTGAAAGGACCACTACGGTGGGATACAGTAACAAAGATTTATTATAGACAGGGTTAGTCACTGGTCCATGTGACTAAATTCACCTCTTAGTAGAGTTCAGTGCAATTCAATAAGCCACGATACTTTTAGTCACATACTAAAAGTATAACATAACATTAACACAAGAGCATTTCAGAATTTCAACACTCAGACGTCTTATACAGCTGTTTCATGAGTATGCATGCGTTATACTGACGGGTCACTAGATGTCGCTAGATTGGATATGTTCAGTTTATGCTGCTGACAAAATGTTCCAGCTATATCACTGTCCTACAGGGGGTGCTGTAGAATGAGTTCGCACTGTGCACAGTATTTGTAATCCAACGGGTGGTGCTGTGGAGCAGCTACTTGCCATGTATAGCACCAGTTTCCAATAGAGGGCGCTGTGGAGTAAGTCATATCCCAGTATAGCAATGCTTCAAATAGAGGGCGCTGTGGAGTAAGTCATTTCACAGTCTAGCAATGCTTCAAATAGAGGGCGCTGTGGAGCAAGTCATATCACAGTATAGCAATGCTTCAAATAGAGGGCGCTGTGGAGTAAGTCATTTCACATACAGTGGGTCACAGAGCAAATGACCCAATCCTGGCACACACATTGTGCTGCAGCTCAAACAGTCTAGGGATAAGTGTCACTTCGTGTTTTCCTTGCAATTGCAGTGGTAAGGGGAAGCAGAGGGTCTCACACAACCCTATCCCTTAAGGCTCTCTCTGGTACAATGGCAGGCAGCTTCAAATAAATCCCACATGTCCCTCTCCTTGTACATAGGGTCCTGCTGTGATCTGTCCCAAGGGGCTGTGATGTTGCAAGCTGTCAGGGTGATCACTGTTGGTCTGGGTGCCCATATGTGGGGGCTGTCTGGGGTGAAGTAGAGTACCTGCATTATCTGCTGCTGTTGCCAGCTCCTGCCGGTCACTTCTCACTGCTGCTTTTCAGGATGACAGCCGTCTCTCGATGCCCAGTCTCTCCCAGCGCAGCGCGCCTCCAGACCTCCGCGTACAGCTCTTCACACCCACACATGACACACTGCCTCCTGTTCCACTGCCATGCTGCTCTCTCTCTCTCTGCTCACTGCAGTTCTCCTTCCTGCTTCGTTCTCTCCCCACACAACACGGCCAATCAGAGCGCTCCCAGCTTCCCGCTCTGCAGGGATCCTGATGGAAAGCCCAGGGTCCTAGTGCTATACATATTCCTCTCCTGGTTGCCATAGTTGCTTAGCAACCAGTGTAAAAAGGATTTTAATCCTCACAGTGCATCTGCAACTGGTTTAACTAGCAGAAGGGGTACCCCGAACGCGGGTATCACACACTATGTGTGGGATAGTTTACTCTGGTCAATATAGAACCATCACTATGTATATGTAAACAAGAATGGTCTTGAGGAATGTAGCATGACCGTAGTTTCTTGCTGCAGTAATGCATACCTCCCGACTTTCAAGTCCAGCGATGTTGGACTCCTGTGCGGTAAAGCCGCATTTGTCCAGAAAGGGTGCATGGCTTCATGGGAATGCCGCGATCGTGAGACACGCGTCCCGTATCTGTCACTGTGGGGGCATGCCCAGCGCTCTGTGAGCTACTGGCCGGGCCCCTGGTCCCTCTGTCTCCAGTGAATAGACGCTGTATTCACCACTTCTCTACAGCAGAGCAGAGAGTGACAGGAGCCTCCCAACTGCTCCCCCACCACCGCGGGACACTGCGGCCCGCGGGTGGGACAGCAGGACACTGCGGCCTGCGGGTGGGACAGCGGGTCAGTCCCCAAAATAAGGACTGTCCAGTGAAAATTGCCACAGTTGGGAAGTATGAGCAATGCTATATTTTCAGAAATGCGGTCTAGTGCCAGATCATAATTCTGGGGGAGATGTATCAAACCTTTGAGCAAGAAAAAGTGGCAGCCAATCAGCTTCAAGCTACCATTAATCTAGCACAGTCTATTAAATGACAGAATCCTAGTGGTTTTTATGGGCATCTTTTCCACTTTATCTCTCTGGAGGGTTTAATACATCTTCCCCTTTGACTCATGGGACCAGTGCCAGATTAAGGTCCACAAGGGCCTGGAGCTGAAAATAATGAAAGGCCTATTGTGTGACACTGAAAGGAGTGTAACCAATGCCGGCGGTGTGTGACTGATAATGTGGGGGGCGTGACCAATGCTGTGGGGGTGTTGTTTTTACAGAGATTATGGGGTGTGGCTAGCACCATGAAAGGCATAGCTAGTTCCTCCCCTGTCTGTCTACCCCTCCCCTTTAGAATGTAAGCTCTCACGAGCAGGGCCCTCTTCCCTCACGTGCTTATCCTTTGTCTTACTTTAATAGTCTTCAACTGCACCAAATCCAGCAGTCTTCTGCCACCTGATACTTATTCCAGTGTCATCTGCTGATGTAACTATGTGTATTTACCCTGTACTTGTCCTATACTGTCATCAACTGTAAGTTGCTGTTTTCATGTTTGATTATTTGTTTATGTACTCTATAATTGGGCGCTGCAGAACCCTTGTGGCGCCATATAAATAAAGGTTAATAATAATAATAATACTTTCAACCCACTTAATCTACCCCTTTCCCTCTGCGCATATATTAATAGTGTAATGTGAGAGTCTACTAATGAACAAAGACAAACATACCTGGTTGACATGAACTTAATAAGACAAAAAAGAAAAATGACACTTAAGGGCGCAATTATCAATTATCAGGTTTTAGACCAGATAATTGTACTTTTTATCACTGCTATTCGCAATAAGAAATTATGTATTGGCCAGATGTATCAAAATTCATACGCAGGGAAAAGAGTTTTGAAAGGTGCCTGTCCCTCCAATGTGTTGGGAGTGAAGGGACCACATCAGCAGTCACTGCAGTCCTCTATCGGGACCCATGAGTGCTAATGCGCATGTGTGTTCTGATAACTACACATGTGCAGTTGCCATTGTCAGGGAGATAGCATTAGCTACTGGCAGGGCCGTTTCTAGACAATATGGCGGACAGTAAAACTGTGCCCAACATTCCCCCCCCCCTCCAGATATTTAAAAAATTTAGCATATTGAGAAACATTTGCATGAGCCGAAATCGGGATGTGGTCTCACTGCAAGGGGCGTGGCCTTGCAGGACAGGACAACCTTACACCCCAGTTTTGCACCCTACACCCCCAGATATTGGCCGCCACGGGAAATAATAAAACACACTGACCCAGATAAGAATCAAATAAAACACATTGGCCTCAGAACGCCAGAATGTGTTGTGGTTGGGGGAAGGCGTAGATAAAAATAAATGTTGGCGCTCCCCTCATGATTACCCCTCCCCATCCCATGCAGGGAGCGCTTACCCCCAGATCACTGTGGAGACTCTGACTTCAAAACTCCGGTGCCGCAGCGTGGTGTCCCATGTCCTGTCCTAGCCAGCTCTCACAGATGCATTACTGGGAGGAGGCGTGGCCATGCTAAGCCTGTTGGTACATCCCTGCCTCCTCTCAGTAATGCTTCTGTGAAGAACTGGCTGGAAAGGATGCGGGGCAGCACGCTTGCACGCCGGAGTTTTGAACTCAGAGCCTCCGTGGCAATCTGGGATAAGCGCACCCCCTCCCCAGCATCTCTGCCTCTGACATGTTTGGGGGCAAGGGGCATGCTGCCCCTTTGTCCCTCACTTCCCCATTCCAACGCCTCTGATTGGCCCCCATACTATACTACCATTATTAATGTATTACAATATATATTCTGTTTGGATTATTTTTTCCATGTTACAATATTTCTCTAACGTCCTAAGTGGATGCTGGGGACTCCGTCAGGACCATGGGGTTTAGCGGCTCCGCAGGAGACAGGGCACAATAATAAAAGCTTTAGGATCAGGTGGTGTGCACTGGCTCCTCCCCCTATGACTCTCCTCCAAGCCTCAGTTAGATTTTTGTGCCCGGCCGAGAAGGGTGCAATCTAGGTGGCTCTCCTGAGCTGCTTAGAATAAAAGTTTAAGTTAGGTTTTTTATTTTCAGTGAGTCCTGCTGGCAACAGGCTCACTGCTACGAGGGACTTAGGGGAGAGAAGTAAACTCACCTGCGTGCAGGATGGATTTGCTTCTTAGGCTACTGGACACCATTAGCTCCAGAGGGAGTCGGAACACAGGTCTCACCCTGGGGTTCGTCCCGGAGCCGTGCCGCCGACCCCCCTTGCAGATGCCGAAGTTGAAGAGGTCCCGAGGTCCAGAAACAGGCGGCAGAAGACTTTCAGTCTTCATAAGGTAGCGCACAGCACTGCAGCTGTGCGCCATTGTTGTCAGCACACTTCATACCAGCGGTCACTGAGGGTGCAGGGCGCTGGGGGGGGCGCCCTGGGCAGCAATGTATTATACCTTTTTTATGGCTAAAATACATCACATATAGCCCTTGAGGCTATATGGATGTATTTAACCCCTGCCAGATCTCACAAACTCCGGGAGAAGAGCCCGCCGTTTTAGGGGGCGGGGCCTATTCTCCTCAGCACACGGCGCCATTTTTCTGCTCAGCTCTGCTGTGAGGAAGGCTCCCAGGCTCTCCCCTGCACTGCACTACAGAAACAGGGTTAAAACAGAGAGGGGGGGCACTTATTTGGCGATATGATTACATATGTGAAAATGCTATAAGGGAAAACACTTGTATAAGGGGTTGTCCCTGTATAATTATAGCGTTTTTGGTGTGTGCTGGCAAACTCTCCCTCTGTCTCCCCAAAGGGCTAGTGGGGTCCTGTCCTCTATCAGAGCATTCCCTGTGTGTGTGCTGTGTGTCGGTACGTGTGTGTCGACATGTAGGAGGACGATGTTGGTGAAGAGGCGGAGCAAATTGCCTGTATTGGTGATGTCACTCTCTAGGGAGTCGACACCGGAATGGATGGCTTATTTAGGAATTACGTGATAATGTCAACACGATGCAAGGTCGGTTGACGACATGAGACGGCCGGCAAACAAATTAGTACCTGTCCAGGCGTCTCAGACACCGTCAGGGGCTTGTAAAAACGCCCATTTACCTCAGTTGGTCGACACAGACACAGACACGGACACTGACTTCAGTGTCGACGGTGAAGAAACAAACGTATTTTCCTTTAGGGCCACACGTTACATGTTAAGGGCAATGAAGGAGGTGTTACATATTTCTGATACTACAAGTACCACAAATAAGGGTATTATGTAGGGTGGGAATAATCTACTTGTAGTTTTTCCTGAATCAGATAAATGAAGTGTGTGATGTTACGTGGGTTTCCTCCGATAGAAAATTATTGGAGGTATACCCTTTCCCGCCAGAAGTGAGGGCGAGTTGGGAAACACACCTTAGGGTGGATAAGGCGCTCACACGCTTATAAAAACAAGTGGCGTTACCGTCTCCAGATACGGCCGCCCTCAAAGAGCCAGCTGATAGGAAGCTGAAAAATATCCTAAAAAGTATATACACACATACTGGTGTTATACTACGACCAGCAATCGCCTCAGCCTGGATGTGCAGCGCTGGGGGGGCTTGGTCGGATTTCCTGACTGAAAATATTGATACCCTTGACAGGAACAATATTTTATTGACTATAGAGCATTTTAAGGATGCATTTCTATATATGCAAGATGCGCAGAGGGATATTTGCATTCTGGCATCAAGAGTAGATGTGATGTCCATATCTGCCAGACGATGTTTATAGACACGACAGTGGTCAGGTGATGCAGATTCCAGACGGCACATGGAAGTATTGCCGTATAAAGGGGCGGTCCATCGGACCTGGTGGCCATGGCAACAGCTGGAAAATCCACTTTTGTTACCCCAAGTCACATCTCAGCAGAAAAGGACACAGTCTTTTCAGTCTCAGTCCTTTCGTACCCATAAAGGCAGGCGGGCAAAAGGCCAGTCATATCTGCCCAGGGTTAGAGGAAAGGGAATAAGACTGCAGCAGGCAGCCCATTCCCAGGAACAGAAGTCCTCCACAGCTTCTGCCAAGTCCGCAGCATGACGCTGGGGCCATACAAGCGGACTCAGGTGCGGTGGGGGGTCATCTCAAGAGTTTCAGCACGCAGTGGGCTCACTCGCAAGTGGACTCCTGGATCCTACACGTAGTATCCCAGGTGTACATTGGAAATTCGAGACGTCTTCCCCTCACAAGTTCCTGAAGTCTGCTTTACCAACGTCTCCCTCCGACAGGGAGGCAGTATTGGGAAAAAATTCACAGGCTGTATTCCCAGCAGGTGATAATCAAAGTACCCCTCCTACAACAAGGGAAGGGGTATTATTCCACACTATATTGTGGTACTGAAGCCAAACGGCTCGGTGAGATCTAAAAGATTTGAACAATTACATACAAGGGTTCAAATCAAGATGGAGTCACTCAGAGCAGTGATAGCGAACCAGGACGATATGGTTTCACTGGATATCAGGGACGCTTACCTACATGTCCAAATTTTGCCCTTCTCACCAAGGGTATCTCAGGTTCGTGGAACAGAACTGTCACTATCAGTTCAGAAGCTGCCGTTTGGATTGTCCACGGCACCCCGGGTCTTTACCATGGTAATGGCCGAAATGATGATTCTTCCTAAAAGAAATATGGACGCTTTCCTGATAAGGGCAAGGTCCAGAGAACAGTTGGCGGTCGGAGTAGCACTATCTCAAGTAGTTCTACGACAGCACGAGTGGATTCTAAATATTCCAAAATCGCAGCTTTTTCCGACGACACGTCTAATGTTCCTAGGAATGATTCTGGACACAGTACAGAAAAGGATGTTTTCTCCCGGAGAAGAAGGCCAGGGAGTTATCCGAGCTAGTCAGGAACCTCCTAAAACCAGGAAAAGTATCAGTGCATCATTGCACAAGGGTCCTGTGAAAAATGGTGGTTTCTTACAAAGCGATCCCATTCGGTAGATTTCACGCAAGAACCTTTCAGTGGAATCTGCTGGGAAAATGGTCCGGATCGCATCTTCAGATGCATCAGCGGATAACCCTGTCTCCAAGGACAAGGGTGTTTTCTTCTGCGGTGGCTGCAGAGTGCTCATCTATGAAAGGGCCGCAGATTCGACATTCAGGACTGGGTCCTGGTGACCACGGATGCCAGCCTGAGTGGCTGGGGAGCAGTCACACAAGGAAAAAATTTCCAGGGAGTGTGATCAAGTCTGGAGACTTCTCTCCACATAAATATACTGGAGCTAAGGGCAATTTACAAGGCTCTAAGCTTAGCAAGACCTCTGCTTCAAGGTCAGCCGGTATTGATCCAGTGGGACAACATCACGGCAGTCGCCCACGTAAACAGACAGGGCGGCACATGAAGCAGGAGGGAAATGGCAGAAACTGCAAGGATTCTTCGCTGGGCGAAAAATCATGTGATAACACTCTCAGCAGTGTTAATTCCGGGAGTGGAAAACTGGGAAGCAGACTTCCTCAGCAGGCATAACCTCCACCCGGGAGAGTGGGGACTTCAGCGGGAAGTCTTCCACATGATTGTAAACCGTTGGGAAAACCAAAGGTGGACATGATGGCGTCCCGCCTGAACAAAAAACTAGACAAATATTGCGCCAGGTCAAGGGACCCTCAGGCAATAGCGGTGGACGCTCTGGTAACACTGTGGGTGTACCAGTCAGGGTATGTGTTCCCTCCTATGCATCTCATACCAAAAGTACTGAGAATCATAAGAAGGAGATGAGTAAGAACGATACTCGTGGTTCCGGATGGGTCAAGAAGGACTTGGTACCCGGAACTTCAAGAGATGCTCACGGAAGAACCGTGGCCTCTACCTTTAAGAAAGGACCTGCTCCAGCAGGGGCCTTGTCTGTTCCAAGACTTACCGCGACTGCGTTTGACGGCATGGCAGTTGAACGCCGGATCCTGAAAGGGCATTCCAGATGAAGTCATCCCTACCCTGGTCGAAGCCAGGAAGGATGTAACCGCAAAAACATTTTCACCGCATTTGGCGAAAATATGTTGCGTGGTGTGAGGCCAAGAAGGTCCCTACAGAGGAATTCCAACTGGGTCGTTTCCTACATTTCCTGAAAACAGGACTGTCTATGGGCCTAAAATTAGGGTCCATTAAGGTTCAAATTTCGACCCTGTCGAATTTCTTCCAGAAAGAACTGGCTTCAGTGCCTGAAGTTCAGACGTTTGTAAAAGGGGTACTGCATATACAGCCTCCTTTTGTGCCCCCAGTGGCATCTTGGGATCTCAATGTTGTTTTGAGTTTCCTAAAAGTCACATTGGTTTGATCCACTCACCACTGTGAAATTAAAATATTTCACATGGAAGGTGAAGATTCTATTAGCCCTGGCTTCAGCCAGGCGTGTGTCAGAATGGGCGGCTTTATCATATAAAAGCCCTTACTTAATTTTTCATTCTGACAGGGCAGAATTGAGGACTCGTCCTCAATTTCTCCTTAAGGTGTTTTCTGTTTTTCACATGAACCAACCTATTGTGGTACCTGCGGCTACTAGGGACTTGGAGGACTCCAAGTTACTTGACGTTGTCAGGGCCCTGAAAATATATGTTTCCAGGACGACTGGAGTCAGAAAATCTGACTCGCTGTTTAGCCTGTATGCACCCAACAAGATGGGTGTTCCTGCTTCTAAGCAGACGATTGCTCGCTGGATTTGTAGTACAATTCAGCTTGCACATTCTGTGGCAGGCTTGCCACAGCCAAAATCAGTAAAAGCCCATTCCACAAGGAAGTGGGCTCATCTTGGGCGGCTGCCCGAGGGGTCTCGGCTTTACAACTTTGCCGAGCTGCTACTTGGTCAGGGGCACACCCTGACTGAGGAGGACCTGGAGTTCTCTCATTCGGTGCTGCAGAGTCATCCGCACTCTCCCGCCCGTTTGGGAGCTTTGGTATAATCCCCATGGTCCTGACGGAGTCCCCAGCATCCACTTAGGACGTTAGAGAAAATAAGAATTTACTTACCGATAATTCTATTTCTCGTAGTCCGTAGTGGATGCTGGGCGCCCATCCCAAGTGCGGATTGTCTGCAATACTTGTACATAGTTATTGTTACAAAAATCGGGTTATTCTTGTTGTGAGCCATCTTTTCAGAGGCTCCTTCGTTGTTATCATACTGTTAACTGGGTTCAGATCACAGGTTGTACGGTGTGATTGGTGTGGCTGGTATGAGTCTTACCCGGGATTCAATATCCTTCCTTATTATGCACGCTCGTCCGGGCACAGTATCCTGAGGCTTGGAGGAGAGTCATAGGGGGAGGAGCCAGTGCACACCACCTGATCCTAAAGCTTTTATTATTGTGCCCTGTCTCCTGCGGAGCCGCTAAACCCCATGGTCCTGACGGAGTCCCCAGCATCCACTACGGACTACGAGAAATAGAATTATCGGTAAGTAAATTCTTATTTTTTCTCTTTGTCTTTTCCTTCCATATTTCTATATGTGCCTCTATATGTCTGCATGTGCACCTCTTTCCGTATATGCCTATTTATCTCTGCATGTGCCCCTCTCTGACTCTATGTGCTCCTCTATGACTCTATGGGGGCCATTTATCATGGATTGCATATTTAATGCGATCTGGGTGGGATATCACTGCCCAGGATCGCATTGCAATATGTGATCACAATGAGCTGGTGTATTATTCAGCACCTGCAGCACCAAAAGGACCATGTCCATGCGATGTGCTGTGCATGCACGGGCAGCCAGACTGCACTTGCACATGGGGCACTTCCAATGCGGGTTTTACACCAGCTACAAATGTGATCTGTAGCACATAGGCTACAATGGGCAACTGTAGATGGCAGTAGCCGTGGGGGCCATTATTGGGAATGTTTCACATTCTGGATATTGGTAAATCTGGCAGCATCACACCCCACACTTATGGGGGATGCAGCTGCCGGCGGGAATGGGGGGAATATGCAATGAAAATGGGCCCCTATGTTTCTCTCTGACTCTGTCTGTAATTATGTGTCCCTCTGTTTGTATGTGCTCTTCCATGTCATTATGTGCCCCTCTATGTTTGTATGTGCTTCTATATATCTGTATGTGCCCTTCCATGTCCATATGTGTCCCTCTATGTATATGCTTCTATGTATATGTATTTGCTCCTCTATGTGTGCATCTTTATATCTGTATGTGCCCTTCTGTATGTGCATGCCTCTATATGTCCTAATGTGCCCCTATACAGTATGTTCTGTATTGTGGTTCCCCCATCAACATCTATATGGTCTTTATTGTGCTGCCTTCCTTTCCCTGTTCTGTATTGTGCTTGTCTATTTTCTCTTTATTGTTCCCCAAGTTTGTATTTACTCTTATTGTACTCCTTATCAACCCAGTATGTCCCTGATTGACCTCTTCATTCCCATGTATTAGTTATTTACCCACCACCCCTCCAGTATGTTCCCTCTAGTGGTCCAGCTCCCCATCTGTAAGTTTATTACTGGTTTATTACTCACTCTGAACCCTATATGTAATTGTCTGAATCTTCCATATTGCGCTGTTTAACAGAACACCCCCCCCCCCCCCGTTCTATCTGTGCTGCGATCCAACAACACCCCAGTTGGTAACTCACCTTAGGTACTCCTAGTCGACAGGGCTTGTTAGATAGCAGGAGTGTCATGACCTCATCTTAGCAGAGATGAGGTCAGGAATTGCAGAGGAGCCGAGACCCAAGCGCCAGGAGGGAAGGAGGTGCACCTCGTCGAGTTGTCTCTAGCTGCAGCGCTAATGTAGCACATATTCATAATCAATTTCAGGTTTTATTCCTGGAGTAATGGTGAAGGCACCCCTCTGGTAGTACCTCCCCTTGTGTGACGTCACTCAATGAGCCAGCGCGGGGGATTTCCTGCGGCACTATGCAGCGCAGGAAGTCGTCTGTACCGCCTTCTAAAATAGCCGGAGGTCAGATACGTTTTCGTGGAGGGGAGGAGGAGAGTAGCCGGAGCCGTACATAGCCGCTGGTGGTGACAGGATTTTCTTAACCTGTCACACCACTGTCTTTGAGCAGATGATGATCCTTGTGCTCTGGGCCTATTTTCAATGGGAGGCCTGGAGCTGAAGCTCCATCCGCCCCATTGTTAATCCGGCCCTGCATGGGACACTATGGGCTGTAGGGAGGAGAAAGATGTAAAATGTGTATGTATTATTGGAGAAAATGTTCATACAGTACATGTTTGTAAAGTATGTACATGTCATACTTACCTACTCTCCCGGAAGTTGCAGAACACTCCCGATTTCTCTAACGTCCTAGTGGATGCTGGGGACTCCGAAAGGACCATGGGGAATAGCGGCTCCGCAGGAGACTGGGCACAAAGTAAAAGCTTTAGGACTAGCTGGTGTGCACTGGCTCCTCCCCCCTATGACCCTCCTCCAAGCCTCAGTTAAGATTTTGTGCCCGAACGAGAAGGGTGCAATCTAGGTGGCTCTCCTGAGCTGCTTAGAGTAAAAGTTTAAATAGGTTTTTTTATTTTCAGTGAGACCTGCTGGCAACAGGCTCACTGCATCGAGGGACTAAGGGGAGAAGAAGCGAACTCACCTGCGTGCAGAGTGGATTGGGCTTCTTAGGCTACTGGACATTAGCTCCAGAGGGACGATCACAGGCCCAGCCATGGATGGGTCCCGGAGCCGCGCCGCCGGCCCCCTTACAGAGCCAGAAGAGTGAAGAGGTCCGGAAAATCGGCGGCAGAAGACGTCCTGTCTTCAATAAGGTAGCGCACAGCACCGCAGCTGTGCGCCATTGCTCTCAGCACACTTCACACTCCGGTCACTGAGGGTGCAGGGCGCTGGGGGGGGCGCCCTGGGACGCAATGAAAATACCTTAAATGGCTAAAAATACATCACATATAGCTCCTGGGCTATATGGATGTATTTAACCCCTGCCAGTTTTCCACAAAAAAGCGGGAGAAAGGCCGCCGAAAAAGGGGCGGAGCCTATCTCCTCAGCACACAAGCGCCATTTTTTCCTCACAGCTCCGTTGGAGGAAGGCTCCCTGACTCTCCCCTCAGTCCTGCACTACAGAAATAGGGTAAAACAAGAGAGGGGGGGCACTAAATTGGCATATTAATATATACAGCAGCTATATTAGGGAAAAACACTTATATAAGGTTATCCCTGTATATATATAGCGCTCTGGTGTGTGCTGGCAAACTCCCCCTCTGTCTCCCCAAAGGGCTAGTGGGGTCCTGTCCTCTGTCAGAGCATTCCCTGTGTGTGTGCTGTGTGTCGGTACGCTGTGTCGACATGTATGAGGAGGAAAATGATGTGGAGGCGGAGCAATTGCCTGTGTTAGTGATGTCACCCCCTAGGGAGTCGACACCTGACTGGATGGTCTTATGGAAAGAATTACGTGATAGTGTCGGCACTTTACAAAAGACTGTTGACGACATGAGACAGCCGGCAAATCAGTTAATACCTGTACAGGCGTCTCAAACACCGTCAGGGGCTATAAAACGCCCGTTACCTCAGGTCGATACAGACACTGACACTGACTCCAGTGTCGACGGTGAGGAAACAAACGTATTTTCCAGTAGGGCCACACGTTACATGATCACGGCAATGAAGGAGGTTTTGAACATTTCTGATACTACAAGTACCACAAAAAAGGGTATTATGTGGGGTGTGAAAAAACTACCCGTAGTTTTTCCTGAATCAGATGAATTAAATGAGGTGTGTGATGAAGCGTGGGTTTCCCCCGATAAAAAACTGCTAATTTCTAAAAAATTATTGGCATTATACCCTTTCCCGCCAGAGGTTAGGGCGCGTTGGGAAACACCTCCTAGCGTAGATAAGGCGCTCACACGCTTATCAAAACAAGTGGCGTTACCGTCTCCTGATACGGCCGCCCTCAAGGAACCAGCTTATAGGAAGCTGGAAAATATCCTTAAAAGTATATACACACATACTGGTATTATACTGCGACCAGCAATCGCCTCAGCCTGGATGTGCAGTGCTGGGGTGGCTTGGTCGGATTCCCTGACTGAAAATATTGATACCCTGGACAGGGACAATATATTATTGACTATAGAGCATTTAAAGGATGCATTTCTATATATGCGAGATGCACAGAGGGATATTTGCACTCTGGCATCAAGAGTAAGTGCGATGTCCATTTCTGCCAGAAGAGGATTATGGACGCGACAGTGGTCAGGGGATGCGGATTCCAAACGGCATATGGAAGTATTGCCGTATAAAGGGGAGGAGTTATTTGGGGTCGGTCTATCGGACCTGGTGGCCACGGCAACGGCTGGAAAATCCACCTTTTTACCCCAAGTCACCTCGCAGCAGAAAAAGATACCGTCTTTTCAGGCTCAGTCCTTTCGTCCCCATAAGGGCAAGCGGGCAAAAGGCCACTCATATCTGCCCCGGGGCAGAGGAAGGGGAAAAAGACTGCAGCAAACAGCCTCTTCCCACGAACAGAAGCCCTCCCCCGCTTCTGCCAAGTCCTCAGCATGACGCTGGGGCCTTACAAGCGGACTCAGGCACGGTGGGGGCCCGTCTCAAGAATTTCAGCGCGCAGTGGGCTCACTCGCAAGTGGACCCCTGGATCCTGCAGGTAGTATCTCAGGGGTACAAATTGGAATTCGAGACATCTCCCCCTCGCCGATTCCTGAAGTCTGCTTTACCAACGTCTCCCCCCGACAGGGAGGCGGTATTGGAAGCCATTCACAAGCTGTATTCCCAGCAGGTGATAATCAAGGTACCCCTCCTACAACAGGGAAAGGGGTATTATTCCACGCTGTTTGTGGTACCGAAGCCGGACGGCTCGGTGAGACCCATTTTAAATCTGAAATCCTTGAACACTTACATAAAAAGGTTCAAGTTCAAGATGGAGTCACTCAGAGCAGTGATAGCGAACCTGGAAGAAGGGGACTTTATGGTGTCTCTGGACATCAAGGATGCTTATCTCCATGTCCCAATTTGCCCTTCTCACCAAGGGTACCTCAGGTTTGTGGTACAGAACTGTCACTATCAGTTTCAGACGCTGCCGTTTGGATTGTCCACGGCACCCCGGGTCTTTACCAAGGTAATGGCCGAAATGATGATTCTTCTTCGAAGAAAAGGCGTCTTAACTATCCCTTACTTGGACGATCTCCTGATAAGGGCAAGGTCCAGAGAACAGTTAGAGGTCGGAGTAGCACTATCTCAAGTAGTACTACGACAGCACGGATGGATTCTAAATATTCCAAAATCGCAGCTGATTCCGACGACACGTCTGCTGTTCCTAGGGATGATTCTGGAGTACAGAAAAAGGTGTTTCTCCCGGAGGAGAAAGCCAAGGAGTTATCCGACCTAGTCAGGAACCTCCTAAGACCAGGCCAAGTGTCAGTACATCAATGCACAAGGGTCCTGGGAAAGATGGTGGCTTCTTACGAAGCGATTCCATTCGGCAGATTCCACGCAAGAACTTTTCAGTGGGATCTGCTGGACAAATGGTCCGGATCGCATCTTCAAATGCATCAGCGGATAACCCTGTCTCCAAGGACAAGGGTGTCTCTCCTGTGGTGGTTACAGAGTGCTCATCTCCTAGAGGGCCGCAGATTCGGCATTCAGGATTGGGTCCTGGTGACCACGGATGCCAGCCTGAGAGGCTGGGGAGCAGTCACACAGGGAAGAAATTTCCAGGGCTTGTGATCAAGCATGGAAACGTCACTTCACATAAATATCCTGGAACTAAGGGCCATTTACAATGCCCTAAGTCAGGCAAGACCTCTGCTTCAGGGTCAGCCGGTGTTGATCCAGTCGGACAACATCACGGCAGTCGCCCACGTAAACAGACAGGGCGGCACAAGAAGCAGGAGGGCAATGATGGAAGTGGCAAGGATTCTTTGCTGGGCGGAGAATCATGTGATAGCACTGTCAGCAGTGTTCATTCCGGGAGTGGACAACTGGGAAGCAGACTTCCTCAGCAGACACGATCTTCACCCGGGGGAGTGGGGACTTCACCCAGAAGTCTTCCACATGATTGTGAACCGTTGGGAAAAACCAAAGGTGGACATGATGGCGTCCCGCCTCAACAAAAAAACTGGACAGATATTGCGCCAGGTCAAGGGACCCTCAGGCAATAGCTGTGGACGCTCTGGTAACACCGTGGGTGTACCAGTCAGTGTATGTGTTCCCTCCTCTTCCTCTCATACCAAAAGTACTGAGAATTATAAGAAGGAGAGGAGTAAAGACTATACTCGTGGCTCCGGATTGGCCAAGAAGGACTTGGTACCCGGAAATTCAAGAGATGCTCACGGAAGACCCGTGGCCTCTACCTCTAAGAAAGGACCTGCTCCAGCAGGGACCATGTCTGTTCCAAGACTTACCGCGGCTGCGTTTGACGGCATGGCGGTTGAACGCCGGATTCTGAAGGAAAAAGGCATTCCGGATGAAGTCATCCCTACCCTGATCAAAGCCAGGAAGGATGTAACCATACAACATTATCACCGTATTTGGCGTAAATATGTTTCGTGGTGCGAGGCCAGGAGGCCCCTATAGAGGAATTTCAACTGGGTCGTTTCCTGCATTTCCTGCAAACAGGACTGTCTATGGGCCTCAAATTAGGGTCCATTAAGGTTCAAATTTCGGCCCTGTCAATATTCTTCCAAAAAGAACTGGCTTCTGTTCCTGAAGTTCAGACGTTTATCAAGGGAGTACTGCATATACAGCCTCCTTTTGTGCCTCCAGTGGCACCTTGGGATCTCAATGTAGTTTTGGGATTCCTAAAATCACATTGGTTTGAACCACTCACCACTGTGGACTTAAAATATCTCACATGGAAAGTGGTAATGCTGTTAGCCCTGGCTTCAGCCAGGCGTGTCTCAGAATTGGCGGCTTTATCCTATAAAAGCCCTTACCTAATTTTTCATACGGACAGGGCAGAATTGAGGACTCGTCCTCAATTTCTACCTAAGGTGGTTTCAGCATTTCACTTAAACCAGCCTATTGTGGTGCCTGCGGCTACTAGGGACTTGGAGGATTCCAAGTTGCTGGACGTAGTCAGGGCCCTGAAAATATATGTTTCCAGGACGGCTGGAGTCAGGAAATCTGATTCGCTGTTTATCCTGTATGCACCCAACAAGCTGGGTGCTCCTGCTTCTAAGCAGACGATTGCTCGTTGGATTTGTAGTACAATTCAGCTTGCACATTCTGTGGCAGGCCTGCCACAGCCAAAATCTGTAAAAGCCCATTCCACACGGAAAGTGGGCTCATCTTGGGCGGCTGCCCGAGGGGTCTCGGCTTTACAACTTTGCCGAGCAGCTACTTGGTCAGGGGCAAACACGTTTGCTAAATTCTACAAATTTGATACCCTGGCTGAGGAGGACCTGGAGTTCTCTCATTCGGTGCTGCAGAGTCATCCGCACTCTCCCGCCCGTTTGGGAGCTTTGGTATAATCCCCATGGTCCTTTCGGAGTCCCCAGCATCCACTAGGACGTTAGAGAAAATAAGAATTTACTTACCGATAATTCTATTTCTCATAGTCCGTAGTGGATGCTGGGCGCCCATCCCAAGTGCGGATTGTCTGCATTACTTGTACATAGTTATTGTTACAAAAATCGGGTTATTGTTGTTGTGAGCCATCTTTTCAGAGGCTCCTTCTGTTATCATGCTGTTAACTGGGTTCAGATCACAAGTTGTACGGTGTGATTGGTGTGGCTGGTATGAGTCTTACCCGGGATTCAAAATCCTTCCTTATTGTGTACGCTCGTCCGGGCACAGTATCCTAACTGAGGCTTGGAGGAGGGTCATAGGGGGAGGAGCCAGTGCACACCAGCTAGTCCTAAAGCTTTTACTTTGTGCCCAGTCTCCTGCAGAGCCGCTATTCCCCATGGTCCTTTCGGAGTCCCCAGCATCCACTACGGACTATGAGAAATAGAATTATCGGTAAGTAAATTCTTATTTTTTCAGGTAGTCCCCGCACACCCAGAAGAGTGGGCATTCTGCCCGCTTCATAGTGAAGTGGCAGGATAGGGAGATAATGCCGGGGGACAGGTGCTAAAATGATGTGAATTGCAGTGATTTTAGCCCCGCCCCTTTCCTCGACCCGCAATTTGTGAGATTTACCGTGATGGGTTGGGCCTAATGATGTAGAAGCCTGGCCTCGTCCCCCCCTCCCCCTTCCTACTTCCCCGAGACAACTTCTCCTGTAGAGGAGTATTACACAGTAGGCAAGTATTGTGCATATGCTTGCGCATCCTGTAAGGACTGCAGGCATAAGGTCATTGCACAAGGCTGTGGGGTCTGTTTATGAATCGCTTTCTCTGGCTTGTTTGCTTAGAGAAACGGGTTATCGCTGTTTCCGCCTATTCAAAAACGGGATCCGGTCTGATGATCGACAGTATCTAGGTCGACAATGTTTAGGTCGACCACTATAGGTCGACAGTCACTAGGTCGACATGGATGGAAGGTCGACAGGGTTTCTAGGTCGACATGTGCTAGGTTGACAGGTCTAAAGGTCGACATGAGTTTTTCAATTTTTTTTTCTTTTTTTTGAATTTTTTCATACTTAACGATCCACGTGGACTACGATTGGAACGGTAAAGTGTGCCGAGCGAAGCGGTAGCGGAGCGAAGGCACCATGCCTGAAGCATGGCGAGCGCAGCGGTGCACTAATTTGGGATCCCGGTCACTCTACGAAGAAAACGACACCAAAACCCCCCCAAAAAAACTCATGTCGACCTATAGACCTGTCGACCTAGCACATGTGGACCTAGAAACCCTGTCGACCTTCCATCCATGTCGACCTAGTGACTGTCGACCTAAACATTGTCGACCTAGATACTGTCGATTTGATGATCCACACCCTTCAAAAACAGGGACACTGCAGATAAATCACTGATTTCTCTTGTGTCCCAGTATTTTTGCAGCTTACCACATTCCCATAACCTGCTATGCTCGCTTGCAGCACTAGGCGGCTGGGGAAGTAGAGAGAGCTCTCGCAGGGTTTCCACTGGGCCTCTAAAATGAGCCCTATGGTAAATTCCAGAGCCACTAAAATCTGTATAGCTGTGATAAGTGACGGGAGAGATGTTCAGGTAGCACATAATACACATAAACAGTCCCATGAGTCTCTAGCATTTATACAATATATATCCTGTACCGTGCTGACAGAATCCTAGAACGGGTCACAGCACAGTCCAGGCCACGATTATTGCTTCCACGCCATCTGATAAACAGTTATGGGCTGATTTAAAAGGTATTTTTATTTGTTTTCTTGGGGAACAGTTTTACTAATGGGTGCTCCCCTGCAGCTGTCTGCACTAGTCGGCCAAGTTATTGCACTTAGAGAGAAGAGAAAACAAATATCCTCCAACGCAAAGGACAATGCCCTTCAGGAAAAACTCAGAGTTGATTCCAGACCAGGCCCTGTAATTATTATAAACATGCCAGGAGGCTAAAACTGTAGAGGTCATTTATATCTAGGGAAAAAAGTCGTCCTCCCACTGGATTTTTGTGTTGGGATTTTTTGCTCAGATTTTAACTGCAAGGAATGTTTAAAGGATAACTGTGTACTATATTATATTGTCTCATATTAACCTGTATAGCTGTACAGCGCTGCGGAATATGTGTGCGCTATATAAATAACTGGTAATAAATAATAATAATAAATAAATATGCTGGACAGTGCAGTGTAATCTGTTGTTTGATACTATGTTTCAGGTTGTTTTTTAATACCCGATTGATACTGGATATTATGATGTTCTTTCTTTATACTGTAAGTGTGTTTTCCTGCTCTTATGTTTCATTTTTCTGGTGGATGGTAATGTTTAGTATACAGTAGTTTCTGCACTGTTGATGCATTTTTTAGGTGTATTTTGCCATGATGAAGAACTTTTTTGGCCATATTCAATTAGCCTCAGGGTTTATGCCAAGGCTAATTGCTGGCTAAAATCCCCACGACACGGGGTAAGGCTATTTAACTTCTGATACCCTTTTCAGACAGAAATATCTGAAAATCCCGGCTTTTACCCGGCATTTGAGTGCCGTGTCGTTTTGCCGAGCCCTGCCTGACCCCCCTTTCACACAGACAAGCAAATTACCGGGTCAAGAATTTCTACCTGGTAATTTGCGGATCAACACAGGTATTTCTTCTGTGTGAAAGTGTCAACTCGGGTTGAAATTCCCGGGTCTCCAACCCTGGTAAATTCCTGGGTCGAAGTCCCAGGAATTTCAACCTGGGCTGACCCTTTCACACAGAAAAAGGACCCATGTTGATCGGCAAATTAGCGGGTAGTACGTCTTCACATGGTAATTTGACTTTGTGTGTAAAGTGTATAAAATTGGTGATTACCTGTAAATTGCGTAATCAATGCCTTATCCCTGTGAGTGAACTCCTGATTGTGCTGTTCTCTTGCAGACTTTTCCTCGCTGCGAGGTCCAGTCCACCATTGAGAATTCACGCACTGCTAACAGAATCGATCCGGCCACAGCAATTAGCTGTGGGGTTATCCCTGGAGCTAACTGAATATACCTATTAGTGTTGATGTAAGATTCTGGGGGAGATGCATCAAACCTTGGACAAAGATAAAGTACCAACCAATCAGCTTCTTACAAACATTTTTTCAAACACACCCTGTAACATTACAGGAGCTGATTGGGTGGTACTTTATCTCTCTCCACTTTAACTCTCTCCAAGGTATGATGCATCTTCCTCTCTATCATTTTACTCAAAATAAACTAGTTGGATGTATGAACATTGTTTCATATACAGTACTTTGAAATATCAGTATCTTGTGATGTAATTAAGGTATAGATGTGTAGATTGGCTACATATTGTCGTAGCCCAGTGATTACCATCGGAGCCTTCACTAACCCAGCTCCTTCTGCTTTGTTATCATGTTTATTATAGCGTTTAACACTTGTCTAAAAAGGTTGCAGATATATTAAATCTACAGTATATAATGTATATTAAATTACTTACTATTGAGATTCTGCAATAATGTGTGGCCTTTTTGAGAGTTAGAGGGACTGCAGTGCAGGCCCCATAGTGTATCAGGTTGCCTGTCATTGGTATACCTGTAGATCCTGCTGGTTCATAGCTGCTCACCCAGGGTACACCCAAGTCTTAACTTATCTGTTCATGTGACCTATTTATCAAGCTTATTTTACCTTTAAAATCATGTGTAAAATGCCTTTTCTGCATGATTTAGGCATCAAAGCTATTTATGAAGAGCCCAATGTAGGAGATATCTCCTACATTAGGCCAAACAGCGCTGCAGACCGCAGTGTCCATTATTCTGTAAGGGAGCTGCAGTCTGGCACTACATACCTAACAAGTTCGGAAACGCTTATCTTTTCAGAGCTTGGCCCCCTTAGCTAATGCCATTTTCAGATGGCGTTAGCTACTTTGCGGCTATGAAGGCATTATGCAGGAGAGGGATCTTCTGATGGCTTTCCAGCAGCCTCCTTTCCCCTCTTTGTCTATTTTGGAAAAATGATACTGCACAAGCGCAGAGCCAGGAAAGACAGTGGTGTGATGCTGAAGCCACAGCTATCATTTAATCGCCAAGTTCTCCCTCAGGGCGCCTCTTACCAGAGTTGCTGTCCCAGCAAGGAATTTAAAAAAAAAAAATTTTTAAAAAAAAAAGCTACGAAATGTCTTTCTTTATTGATGCAATATGCCACCGTCCAATCTGGAATGTGGTCAGGAGAAAGTGACTAGTTGGACAAATAGTTTCCCTTTTCTCCAAATGGCCACACAACACTTCCTACAGGCTTTTACTGAAGCCAGTGGTGCAGCTGTGGGGAGTGGGGGTACAGTTTCATCCCCCCAGTGTTGGACTAGCCCACAGGGGAACAGGGGAAACCCCTGGTGGGCCCCACAGCCTCTAGGGATCAGGCTCCACACTGTGCACCTGATTTATACATTATACATATGTTACAATATATTGTACAGGACTATGGTATATTTTCTACAGGGTATTGCTGATATTAACCTGGTACATTATCAGGCATGCACTCAGTGTCGGACTGAAGAATGAAGGGCCCACCGGGGGGTATGCAGTGGTAGGGGCCCATTATTAGAGGTGTGGCCAGCCTACAAAGGGGGTGTGGCCAGCCACCACAGAGGTTTGGCTAACCATTATAGAGTACCTGGGGCTAAATTTACTAAGATGGGAGTTCTATTTCAGATGGGATGTTACCCATAGCAACATATGTATAATAATTAATTCAAGTGCACAGTCTAGAACCTGATTCCTAGAGGAGGAGGGCCCCCCAGGCAGTGGGGCCTACCGGTGGTTTCCCCTGTACCCCTGTGGGCCAGTCCGAGCCTGCATGCACTAACAATATTTACTATATATATTTATCTAGGTGCCCAGACCATGCACACTCTAATGATTGGCCAGATCTCTGTGGCAGCTGGTCACACCCCCTCTAAAGACTGGTCACACCCCTAAACATGGGCCCTTACCACTGCATTCCTCCGGCAGTGCCCTTCATGCCCCAGTCTGACACTGCATCCTCACCACACCCACACACACCCTCCGAAACCCTTTCAATGGCTGTGTGTGCAGAACAGGATTTTAACAAGACTGCATACATAGCCCCAAGAAGGGAGGTCCCAAAGAGTGGCCACATGGGCGAGTGATGTAAGCTTGGCGACTCCTGAATACAAGAAGTGCTCTGACACTGGGCCTGATTCGGGTGCGGCCGTAACTTTGATAGTGTCGCAACTGAGCGATTATCGTCAGACTGTGGATGAGTTGCGCCCACAGTGCGCATGCACCAAGGTACCTATGCAATGCCACTTGCAGTGAGGAGTCAGTTGCAGAGTGATTGACAGGATGAGGCCATTTTGGGGAGGTAAGAGGGTAGGTCTGCAAAACCGCAGGCTTGTGACCATTATTCAGGTGCTTCTAAGACCCCATTCACATGTGTTTAATGATGGAAAGCAACATTGTCAGTGAAACCCACACACAAGCGGTATAAGTATCACATTGCATGAGCAACTTCCTGCATCGACTTATACTTGTTTGCATTTTGGAGGTTAAATGATACATATATATGAAAATAAAAGCCCTGCAAAATAAAACTTTTTAATTACCTGTGAAACCATCAAAGGGGATCAGTATAATTTCCCGACTGACGGGATCCTGGAAGTCGAAATACTGACGCCGGAATCCCGACAGCCAGAATCCCGACCTTGAGCGCAGCGTGTCCCCTTGCGGGCTCGCTTTGCTCGCCACGCTTCAGTCACCACAAGGTTCTATTCCACCTCCCGCCCAAGTGGGGTTAATGCCCGGCGGTCGTGATTACGACTGTCGGCATTTCACTGACTGTCAGGATTTCAACTGCCGGGATCCCGAAAGTCGGGAATATAACTGCATTCCCATCTAAGATTGAAAGCTTTAAAGTCAACTATAACACTGGACGGAAGAGACCGCTCCAATTGCTGCAGAAACGGACGTGTGTGTGTGTGTGTGTGTGTGTGCTGCCTCTGGGACACAAGCTGTTGTGCTGATGCAGACATGCAGGCAAGTCCGTTGTCCGGACAGATCTTCCAATTGTTAGCACTGCGCATAGTACATAGATACTTCTTAAGCAAATACAGGAGATTGGGAGCCGTATGTCTTGTGCCAAGGAGAGAGCTGGCGATGATGGCTGCTTTCACAAGTGTGTGTATAGGGGCGGTGTGGGTGCAGAGGTGCGGCCGATTCTGAATACAGATGCAGTTCTGATGACGCATTTATTTACAAACACGTGATGCATCTGCGGCTGACTTGCGTGCATCTCTAAGCCCCTGTGTGTATTTATAACACGTGAAACTTTTTTATACATTGCATCCAATTTGCGGTGTGAAAGGGGTCAGTCCCGAATTCCCGGGTTGCCTGACCTGGTATTTCAACCCAGGAATAGAGAAGGGTTATTCCCATGTCAGGTGCAGTGTGAACGGGTTGCGAAGTCGATGCAAACCGGGACCCGTTCACAGTATAGGCAGAGGCGGCATGGAGATGATCTCTTTTCCCAACGCCGCCTCTGCACCTGCTCCCGATGCCGCCTCCATCCCCGCCCCCAATGGCTACATGACCCTGCCACTGTGAAAGGGTCCAATGCTTGGTCGCCCCCGGAAGGACCAGTTTCCTAAACCCAGATGCGAACCTGCATTGCGATTTGAAAGCGGTAGTAGTGACCTATAAAAAAAATTGAGGTATGTATGATCTCAATGGGAAATCAGGGAGAGGAACAGTAAAGGAAAAACCAAACTCTTGACAATCGTCACACTGAAAGTTGGTGTTCTGATTATGCTTCTGTGGAAGTTGACTCAGCCTTAGTTATTATTATTATTATCCTTTATTTATATGGTGCCACAAGGGTTCCACAGTGCCCAATTACAGAGTACATAAACAAATAATCAAAACAGGAAAACAGCAACTTACAGTTGACAATATGGGACAAGTACAGGGTAAATAAACATAGCTACATCAGCAGATGACACTGGAATAAGTATCAGGTGGCAGAAGACTGCTGGATCTGGTGCAGTTGAAGAGTATTAAAGTAAGAAAAAGGATAAGCACATGATGGAAGAGGGCCCTGCTCGTGAGAGCTTACATTCTAAAGGGGAGGGGTAGACAGACAGGGGTGACACAGACGGGGTACATAGAGTGCTTAAAGTAAGTGCTCTGCAAAGGTATCTAATTGAGGTAGAGATTCTAACGGGATTTAGCGCAGGTGAGACTGTATTTATACCATGGATATCCCTTATCCCCAACAATTTCCCTTTTCAGTTCAAGCGCCTGCAGCCTCCTGTAAGTGTCTGCTTCACTACGACGATCAACAAGTCCCAGGGGCAAACACTCAGGGCTGGAGGTGCAGATCTCAGGACCAGCTGCTTCTCCCATGGGCAGCTTTACATGGCTTGTTCATGTGTTAGTAGCCCCAAACATCTTTTTGTGTTGATCCCTGAAGGAAAAACTGCAAATATTGTTTGCAATATTTTTTTTGATCAATGTGTAGAATATAAAATATACATCACAATATTAGATGGCACTACTGTCTTTGTAAAATTAGTCCCGCTGAGCAACAACAGACATCCACTTGATATTTGGTCACACTATTGATTTGATTTAGATTTCTCTTCTGTTCATTCACTTTGCATTTTGTTTATTGATTAAAAAAAAAGAAACTATTACTTCTATTTTTGAAAGCATTCTTACTTTTCCACGCCTGCCTAAAACTTTTGCACAGTACTGTATGTATAATGTGTGGAAATGTTCATTTAGCAGTATTCAGATGCCGTCGAGTGTGACAAATTTATAACCTCATTTAAAGGTGTAGTGTTCTTTTTCTTTCTCAGATACTGTAATTCTTATTTTGTTTGTAGCCATCTGTAGGTGCACCATACTTTTAATAGCTTGCCCCCCCCCCTCCCACTGAGTTACCTTTTGAGAGCTGTAAATAAAAGCCTGTCGAAATCCAGTATGAGAACAAATAAATTGTAATGCAACTTCCTTTATTGCGTACTATTACAGAGTGAGAGGTGACTCACTGTGCATATATATAGGACTCCAGAGCAGAGGTCCCCTCATCGTAAGAATGATTTTTGTGTGGGGACTGTGTCATTGAGAAAATCAGGTCATTAGTTTTCTGCGGTGATAAACTTTAAACAGTGGTGGTGGGGGGGTTCGGGCAGCCGAGACTCTTGTAAAACATTTAAACCTCTCTGATTTTATAGCAAGTAGTCATAACAAAAATGTAATTTACTACCGTTTTAAAATGGCGTGCTGAAATGTGCAAGTCTCTATAAAACTAAGTGAGGATTCTAAATCTGTGGGATAGGAAACTTTGTCCAATGTTTTTAAATGCACCATGTAAAGGTAATGACTTCTCCTGGCATTTGTCTTTGGTTAGTTATTACTCAAAAAGTCACTTAAAGCAAATCAGCAGGCTGGTATAGCTGACACATGATTGGCTGCAGAGGGTTTCTCCTCCCACAAAGGGGATGTATGTCATCTCAGGGGGGCACCAGTGACAAGGTCCTTGCTTTGCATTCTGACTGCACACCTGTAGCTGCTCCGTTTCACGTCCATCTGTCAGTCATGCTTCTGGGAGGAGCTCAGTGTGACACAATTCATACTGTACTAGCAGCACCATAGTAGAGAAGGTACAAGTGGTGGAAGACACGTCATCTGCTTTCTGTTACCTGTGGCAGCTACTGCGCTGATCCTGAAATGTGTGTAGGAGAAAGCTCCAGTCATTGGGTCCTTCTGGCACTAACGGGCCAATTTATCACCATCCGCATCTAAGGATGCGAATGTGAGGTGATAAAATCGCACCAATCCGCAATGCGATTATTGCTTACATTGCATGGATGTGTAACCCCATGTAGTGGTTATAGATTTATCAATAATTGCATGCAGGGACAGAGCTTGCGAGAAAGGTCAGTCTCTGCGATGCCACTCCGCAGCACTATAAGGGTAATTAAAGTATGTCCTATGTATGTGCCGCCGCTACCTCCCCCTCCCTGTCGTGAAGACCTCCCACCCAACCACAGATCATACTCCTCACAAGTGGGGATCGTTGATCGGAGCTCCTGGACCGGCTGCCAGTCAGTTGGGCTCCCTGCTGCTGTGATCTTATGGGCTGTAAAGTGAGCTGCCGCTTTGCAGCATCACTTTATTGCACTGGAGGTCACAGGAGCAGCAGGGAGCCCCGATGACTGGCAGCCCGTACCAGAGCCCCGATCACCAGACCCTGGGTAGGCGAGTATGATTATATTTTTTTTCATTTTTTTCACAGTAATCAGCTTGTGTGTTCATCAGACACACACAGCTGATCACACTGCTGACTCCCTGCACAGCTTTCTCTGCCTAGGGGCAGAGAAAGCTGTGCAGAGGTACAGAATCCGCAGTGAGTCTTGTGATTACGCCAGCTGAAGCTAGAGTTAATTATCAAAGGACACACTGAAGTGTTTTTTGTTTTAATTTATTTAAGTACATTTGATCAGATAACATTTACCATTATAAGTATGGAAAATGTGATCTGGTTACTAAAAAAAAAAAAAGATAATTAAATGGGATGAAGTAGTTTTTCACGTAAACAGCTCCAAAAGCCCTTTAATACATTCAGGTGAAACTAAAATAATGTGAAAAGGGTGTGAAAACACCCCATTTCATGTTATTTTAGTAAAAAATAGATTAATAAGTATGTTTCTGGAGAGCAGATAAGAGCAGGCTCTGTGCTACAAAATGCGGCATTATGGGTGGAAAAAAGTTTGCAGCACACAATTGTTTTGCACATTACGTTAATTAATTAATTAATTAAAGACCTTTAACTTGGACGCCTGCACCGAAAACGCGGAAAGCATTTCAGAAAAAGCAGCAAAAAATGAAGAAAAAAAAAAGGTTACAGATTGGTTTTCATGAGTCAGAGAGAGATTAATTGTTGTTTATATAACACTTTACATTTACTAAGCCTGAGATCTTTAGGAATGCAAAAATGTCTGTCCTTACATATCTGAATCTGTTTTCATTGTGCGTACTCAGTGGAGTTTTCTGAACCTAATAAAAAAATAAAATTTGTCTTGTAAATTGTCAGACATAAAAACATTCAGGACACAACGCCATGCATCTCAAAAATGCAGGAAAAAAAATATAGTATAAGTTTAATGGAAGGCTGTAATTACAGCCTGTTTTTTATTTAGTTTTCCGAGTGTGCAGAAATGGCTCTATGAGATTCCCTACCAGCGCGCGTCTTTATATACGTTTGGGGGATTGTTATATTGTTTTGAACATTTGAAGCCATTTGTAGTAAAATCACTCTATTTGCTAATCATCTCTAAGCTTGCAGATGGTGTAAATGTATTTGGCTTATCATTATGACCCATCGGGCCATAAAAAAAAAAAAATTGTTTAGGGTGTGTGTTACTAATTTAAGGATCATTAGACGGTGTGCGTATTATTGAATGAAGATGTTTGAAAATAAAGTTTTGGGCATCGCTTGAGAACGTTATTTTGTGGTGCTCCTGGCAGACTATAACATGTTTGAAACATGTCAACAGGCCACATCTGACTGAAGAGCTACACAAGAGCATTTTAATCCCTCTAGCCGGTTTGGAATTGACAAATGTTATTCATGATACTGAACTGGGATAATTAGTTTGGTTTCAGGTTATACTTTCATTTTAAATAATGATCTCGGTCTATTTAAATTTGGTTGTAACGAAAAGCAACATTGCTGTAGTGCATGGCTGGCAACTGTTGGCCCTGGAGGGCAAGCAGACGTAAATGGCCCATAGTACTGCGCAATAATAGGCTATTAGAGTTTGATGGTCATAAAGGAATTTAAAGGATTGGTGCTTGTATCTTCCTGCGGGATTGCCATGGCTGTGACAGTTTCCTGATCATGCCGATCAAAGGTGATTAAATGCTGCACTGAACGATCCAACAGCAGTCTCTCAGCCCTGGTCCTCACCTGCAGGAAGGAAACAGTGGCTCATGGTGCAATTGGCCCACCAGGTTATTAGCTCTCCCCTGCATTAAATAAAAAATAATCAATTTTTTAAAATAAAAAAATTCTATCTATCTATCTATCTATCTATCTATCTATCTATCTATCTATCTATCGTATAAAATGTATTTTACAATTATTGCACTTTTATAAAACTATTATGTAGCACATAGATTCTAAAGGCATTCAAGAATCGGCAGGCAGAGCTGGGGGCATTTGCTCCCCGGGCTGGTGACATTTGACCCCTGGGCCAGTGCCTTTGGAGATTCTTGGCAGGCAAGCAGAGAATACTGCACGGATGATTTGAGTGTGAATTACACCGAGTGGTTAGGTAGCATTCTCTACCTGCCTCCCATCCTGCAGCCAGACAGTGAGTGGCTGTCAGCATGCTGATTGTTGGAAGTCTGGAATTATCCACCAGAGTGCTTGCAACCATTCACTGTATGGAATCATGTGAAAAGACAGTGCAGGACTGCAGGAGAGGTCAATTATCATTATTTTCATTTATTCCCGATAATGGGTGGGTAGGGACTCAAGTGCATTACTTTGCCCAGGGCCTACAATGCTGTCAAGACGGCCCTGGTTCAGCCCATACTTATCCACTTTATATTTTTCCTCTCCAGGAGAAGCCCGGAAACGAGAGACTGCAGGGAAATTTGGGCAGGTGGGGAGGGGGTTATGCGGAGCTAGGGTCTGACATCATCAAGCCCCACTCCTACCTCGGGAAAACGCCACATTTCACGGGTCCACAGAAAGGTGGCAGGGCTAAAATGACGTGATTCGCATAATGACTGGGCAGGATGCGGGAGATCTGCCTGCTTTTTCGGGGATACTTTCCCAAACATCGGGAGCCGTCCGCAAATTCCGGAAGAGTAGGAAAGTATGGTTCAGCCAAATTTTTCTTCTAAGAAGAAGACCGTGTTACTCATCAATAGGGTCGTCTCAAGAGATCTTGGGGGCGTGACCAAGAATATGGGGTCACAGTCATGCCCATTTGCAAATACTTGGGCCCCCTCTCAATATGGCTCCGTTGGTTGGTGTATGGCCACACCATCTTGGGGATGTGGCTAGGTTTCCTTGGCACGTTTGGTCCTTTTGCTAACCCTTGTCCTAAGCAGGGTATCCATTAAATATTTCAGTGTCATCAACCAATGAGCTACTCCTTACATAATTAGAGCCACAGAAGTTTATGGGATGCTCTCCATTTTGTAAAGAATTATTGGCATTTTCTGCTTACATTTTAAGGATGATCTATGTCTTGTGTATTTAAAATGGTGGCTGTGAGTTTGTGTGGTGTCTGTGCTGACTGTTTTGTACACGAACACAATAATGACAATTGTTTTATTGCACAACATGTTCTATATTACACAGCAACATGTTTTATCACTTTATCAAAAGAGTCCAACTTATTTTACAGCGGTGCCCAAAATATTATACCTGTAGCTACAAACGCATTTATTTACACATGGTTACTCAGCACAGTATACCAGCAGAACCTCAGCGAGATGTTTCAAGCCACCGGTATTTGGGAGGGGGCATAACATGTCCCTCTCTATACCTGCTGTGCCGCAATTTACTTTGAACCCTGTGCTTGACTGCTATGTCCTTAAATAATGTATTTTATGCTTAATGTCATAAAAACAGAGCAGTGCAAATACTTTATTATAGTTTGAAAAAACACCTGACCAATGTTATCAGTTGTACAAATATAAAAAAAAATCAGGTCTTGCATTAGGTTGTGGGACAGGGCGAGTTGTCCTGGGACAGAAACAGTACATGGTTGTCCTCAACTAGCTGTTATATTTTGAACTGAAGATTGTATGTTTTGGACAGATTGGGTGCAGTTTGGGAGGATCAGAAGTAAAGATTCTTTTGCCCCAATTTCACATCTCTAAATTTTGATGGGTATGACTAAAGGGTGAAACCCTGTAGGAGAAACTATTGGCCAGGGTTCTTCAGAAAAATCTTTTTTTTTTTTTGGTAGATATTGTTACATATTTTTGTACTTTTTTTTAAAGTGTAACTACTGAAGGCCAAGTCAGGATTTCCAATTCAACAGTGCACATATGAAAACTTAGTCACACATGCATAAATGCATCTAAAGGCCCCATACATCTAAGTACTGCTTCCCAGACCTTACCGGAACTGCCGATCCTCTTATCCGATGAGCAGCCAGCGATGATTTGCGATCCGTCAGGGGAATCATGGAAATTAAACATATTAAAAATCCAGGATTTGCCAATCCTGACTGTTTTTGGTCGGGATCGATGAATCAGGATTTTGAAACATGTTTAATATTCCCGATTCTCCGTCCTGGCCGCCGGGGGACTGGCAAACAGCAACAATATGTTGCTGATGTATGGAGGCCTTAAGAGTAGCTTGCAAAATGTTAAGAGTATTCTAACTGCTGTAGGCTAGTATCCAGAGCCGGCCTTAGCTATAGGCAGGCTAGGCATTTGCCTAGGGCATTCAAGCATGTCTAGGGGCATCCAAGCATGTCCCTGCAGCATCTCATGCTGAGAGGGACAGTCCGCAAACTAACTGTTACTTTCCAAATGTATTCAATCAGTACTTGTATACACTGCTGTTTACATTTGTCAAAAAAAATCCACACTGTGCCTTAAACTTCCTCCGACATGCTTGAATGCCCCTGACTTGTGAGACCTCAGACAGACAGCAGAAGCCCAGTAAATGCAATTCCTGGACCTCTGACATTTATACTGACTATATAACGTTATTACTGGATGGCTTCTTATGATAACACATGTGTATTTTGGAAGACTGCTTCACAGAAACCTGACATCACCTATACTGCTTGTGCACATGGGGGAGGGGGACCCTGCCATCCTGTGTGTGTCCCTTATCCCTGTGCAAACCCCAGGTGTCTGCAGGGACATAACATGGGCAGTGTTCTCCCCACACTTTATTTCCTAGTCAGTCCATACCGTAAAATTCCCCTGCCATTTAGCACTGTAACGTGGTCAGTAAGTTGCGTTGTGCTATTTCTAAACATCAGTGCAGCGTGACTTTCGGACACATCAGACTGGAGGGCAGAGCATTTAGCTCCCACAGTATAAAGTAAAGGGCATGCAGTTAACGGGAGTAACACACTGAATAGTGAAGAGAATGGACAGTTTCTACATGTTTGATACTGATCTTTTTGTATAACCAGCAAGTGTGGCAGTATCTGTGGCAGTATATGTGTATTATGGGCATTACTAATGTGGGGTATATGTGTAAGGTGCATTACTGTGTGGCATTATGTGTATTATGGGCATTACTAATGTGGGGCATATGTGTAAGGTTCCTTTAATGTGTGGAATTATATGTATTATGGTCATTACTGTGTGGCATTGTGCAGAGTTGAACTGGCCCACAGGGTAACCCCCCGGTCGGCCCCACTACCTGAGCGTTGCAGGTACAGATGCAGAACTAGTGGCGGAGCTAGGGGGGCACCAGACAAAATTTTGCCTAGGGCATCAAATTGGCTAGGGCCGGCTCTGCTAGTATCTCCGGGTAACTGATTACCACTCAGCAGCTCTAAGTCTTTTATTTTATTTATTTTTAAATCTTCAATAAGCAGTGATAGTCCACCATCCATACCACCAATTAGTACTATTTACCATGCACAAATGATACTGTAGAACACATGAAAATAACAATATGTCCTATTTATAAGGGTGTCAGGTCTTTAGGTCGACAGTAAAAAGGTTGACAGTCAATAGGCTGACCACTATTAGTCGACAGGCATTAGACTGACATGACAATGGTCGACACAGCATATGGTTAACATGAGTTTTTCACAATTATTTTTCATTTTTATAACTTTTTAATACTTTACCATCCACGTGGACTACGACTGGGAACCTTGCCGAAGCATGGCGGTGCACTAATTGGGGGTCCATGTGCTAAAAGTAAAAAATGTACAGCCTAAAAACCTCATGTCGACCTTTTCATATGTCGACCATTTTGATGTCAAGCTTTTGCTTATATCTGCATTTTTCTCATGTCGATCTTTTGGGGTCGAACTAGACATCCTAATGAACTATACCCAAGTAGGCTTTATCTTTCCTTTTATAAAGAGCATCACATGTGACCTATGTTATTCGGAACGGAGAACACTACTACTTAATTAGCTAATGTGAGTGCTGCCATGTTTACTACTCTGTAATACAAGCCTCTATCACCAGTAAAATAGTGCCCCCCCTTACAGAATTATCCTAAAAACTGACGATTATCAATCTTCCATGAAAAGGTGCATTATGAACCAATGCGCTACAGTATTCAGTCGGAATAACTATCACGTCATTAATCAGTATGACATCTCTTTAACAGTATTGTATATTTAGCAAATTTAAAGGGACATAATATTGCTCACCGCCCTCCAGATGCTTATTTCTCTATATCTCAGACATCTTGTCAATTTCGTGAACATGTCATTGAAAAGTCTATTTGTGAATCTTGCATTCATATACATAAATACACGGGAAGAAGAAAATCCAAGGGCAGGTTCCTTTAAAATGAGGAAAAGCTGAACGCGTCAATAAAAAATCCTGGGAAGTTTAAGCCCATCATTTCACCGTTTCTGTAATACTGCCTCTCGAAATTTATGAAGACCCATCTGTCACTGTGAGTTTTTGGAGTAAAAATCAATAGAATTTACAAGGGCATAGCATATGCAGTGTGTTGTATGCAGATGTTATCCAGTAAACGCAGCCATTCTAAGAATCTAATTACTTACACATTTTCACGTCAACGGCGAGTCAAGAATTACAAAATTACTGGTTCAGATCTGCAAACGTGCAGTGGGAAAAGGCCGCTCACAAATAAGCGCAGTCTGTGATTACATTAAGGCAATGTACGCATGCTAATGGTGGCTGTAATGCTGGGCAGGATGAACGATGCTCATTCTCATTGAGTGTAACAGTGGGCCTTGGGGAATACATGTCCTACAAGGGTTCTATGCTGGGGATGACTGTCACCAGCCCTATACGCTGCACTTTCCAGGGGTCTCATCACCTGTGTAACCTTTGTTTCATGCAGATTATTCTACGCAGTGTAGTATATCACTATTGATTTTTTTTTTTCTCTCTATGGTTAAATCAGTGATACTCTTACTGTTAGGCAGTAGAGATCCACAAAATAAGATTGTTTCATTGCAATAATGTTTTTGAGAATCATGTTTGGATCTCTAAAGGCCTGTTTATGGGGTGTAGTATGAGTGGCCAGCAGCCGGGATCCCGACCGCCAGCATACTGACAGCTGGGCGAGCGCTAATGAGCCCCTTGCGGGCACGGTGGCGCGCTACACATGCCACGCTATTTATTCTCACTCCAGGGGGGTCGTTGACCCCCAAGAGGGAGAATATGTGTCGGCATGCCGGCGGTCGGGGTGTTGGCATGCCGGCGGTCGGGATCCCGGTGCCGGTATGCTAGTGGTCGGGATCCCGGCCGGCGGCGTACTGAAGACCACCCCTGTTTATGAGTTGAGACAAAGTAAAAAAGAGTAAGTAACTATGCATCTTGGAGGAACCATATTGCACTGCAGATTAAGCGTACGGAGATTTACATTTGAGAGTGTGGCGTGTCCAAACTCAAATCTAAATTGCAATATACAAATAAAGCTGGCCCGCATTTGTGGGCTACGTGCAAAAGCATCCGGCATTTACCCTGCATGTATAAAATGTATGTATTTACTCCCCTTGCATTGCAACGTGGCTTGTTCCAGGTGCACAGTTACAGTACTTGCTATTTCTTGCTTTATTCCCAACTCAGAATCAGGTCCTAAGAGTAAAATGTGCCATGTTTTTTAAAGATGTGCAGTCGGCATTCCAGTGATGTGATTGGCTGCAGATGATTAATATACACATACCTCCCACCCACTCTTTGAGGACTGTACCACAGTCCCACCCGTGGACTGCAGTGTCCCGCGGACGATTGGGAGGTTGGAGGACGGAACAGCAGTGTCGGCGAAGGTGGGGAAATTATGCCATCCATTCAGTGCACAGTGGAAGCATGGGGCAGCCCAGCAGCTGCTGGAGTGGTGGGCTCGGCCCCAGAGTGACGCAAAAGTGGGGGTATGTCATATGGGCACACCTACAAAACATTGACATTCAGGGGGAATGACCTACGGGACTAAGACCACACCCCTTTTGGACGTGTGCAACTTTGGCGCGCGGAGGAAGCCCTGATGTACAATTCTAAAATGTTGGGAGGTATGATATACGTTGTGTTGTTGAAAACTATCATAATCCTCTTATATTGGGGCTCTCGGGACAGTGATGGAGATTGCTGCTGGAATACTGTTTCCATGACCATTATGCAGCCAGATTAGTACTGTAGAATAAATTCGCATGGGTAGTGTTTTTTTAATTAATAGTAGTTTTGACTGAACAATATCGGGTCACATTGATGTCCAAATAGTCAATTTGAAGGTTATGGATCTCCTACTCTATTACTATGACTATGGGGTTAATTCAGACCTGATCGCAGCAGCAAATTTGTTAGCAGTTGGGCAAAACCATGTGCACTGCAGGTGTGGCAGATGTAACATGCAGAGAGAGTAAGATTTGGGTGGGTTATATTGTTTCTGTGCAGGTTAAATACTGGCTGCTTTATTTTTACACTGCAATTTAGATTTCAGTTTGAACACACCCCACCCAAATCTAACTCTCTGTGCATGTTATATCTGCCCCCCCCCCCCCCCCCTGCAGTGCACATGGTTTTGCCCAACTGCTAACAAATTTGCTGCTACGATCAAGGCCCTCATTCCGAGTTGATCGCTAGCTGTCGTTGTTCGCTGCGTAGTGATCCGTTAAAAAAATGGCAAAACTACACATGCGTATGGGCTGCAATGCGCACATGTGGCGTACGGGTACAAAGAGCATTGTTGTTTTGCATTGCTTCTAGCGACGATTCCATTCGCACAGCTGATCGCAAGGAGATTGACAGTAAGAGGGCGTTTATGGGTGTCAACTGACCGTTTTCTGGGAGTGTTTGGAAAAACGCAGGCATGTCCAGGCGTTTGCAGGGTGGGTATCTGACGTCAATTCCGGGACCTTCGTTGCAGCAATCATCGCACAGAATAAGTAACTACAGGGCTGATCTTGTTTTGCACAAAATGTTTTTGTACCGCTCGGCTGCACAGGCGTTCGCACTCTTGCAAAGCGAAAATACACTCCCCCGTGGGCGGCGACAATGCATTTGCATGGCTGTGTAGCTAACGAGCAATCAACTCGGAATAAGGGCCCAAGTCTGAATTACCCCCTGTGATGCAGATAAAGTCATGTTTGACCTTTGACATAGTAGGGGTGCATTAATGCCATAAAAAGTGTCTCCTTTCATCTGGTATACTTGGGGGCATGGAACAGGGTACAAATGAAAAGCGTGAAATATTTCTAGTCCCGGAGGGCAGGTCCATGATGATGCAATTGTGGTGTCACTCTGCTGTAACCCCCACCTGGTACCTACTCTCCTGATTCTCCTACAGTGCAAGACCCCAAATTGGCAGGTTTGCTCTGCCCCCCACTACTAACACTGTCAGTGGATGTCATGGTACTACACATTACTCTATAACGCTCAGAAATAAATCAGTTCAGGCTTTTCACTATCAATAATGCTAGAAATGATAGTATGTAAGTTTTATTTCTATCATATTTTTACATCCTGTTCAGTATTTTTGTTCCAAGACCCTGAAGAAATGGAAGACACCTGTAACACTTGGCTTTGTCCATGTTCATAAGGACATCTTACATCCCCGACCTGTAATGGCTAATAAAAGGATGCTGTTTAAGATCCTCAGATGGAATAACTTGCAGTAAGAACACGAGTTGATTAATACGTAGACCGGAAGTACATACAGTATCTCCAGTGTGCACAGACCATGTTATTTTTATATGCAGCTGCTGAGTGCTTAGCTCTCCTGTAGTAACAGACAGAATATAGAATATGGCTGTTTCTGCTACGTATAAGCTCTCACTCGTGGACGGAGAGCATACAGCCGGTTCCAGTGAAACCGCATTAAAATTTAATCACAGAACTAGATGTATTGATCATAATATACTTCCTCCTGGCTTGGGAGACGAGAATCTTGATGAAGATCTATCGGTTCCAAGAACTAGTGTCTCGACTAGCGCACAAGTAGTCATGGGGGTCTCCTAAACTTTAACCTATTCAGTGCTGGAGTGAATGTAGGAAGTAAGATATTTATTTTGATCGTATAAGCTATAACTTGCTATACAGCATGTTTGGAAGTTTCTATGAATTACATTTTTCCAAAGAGAGAGAACTTATTTTATTTAAAAAGATTTCTCAGAAGGATGTCATTTATTGCATGCGACACGCCCTTCTGCTAATAAATACTCACTACCTCGTGATACAGCATTACGGAGCTCTATGGGAGGAATTATATTCAGTGGGGAGAGCTGTATTGTGTCCTAGGGCACAAAGGTAAAATAATTCACGCTCACGGATCTTAATCACAGCAGAACGCTGGATAGATACCCCAGAGTACCTTGTAAAAGTTGCAGAAGTACTCGTAGAAGCCAGTAAGCTAATGAGATCTAATGATGAACCCTCATTTAATATCAGTTTTATTACATGGTCCCTGAACTAGTAGATTTACTAGAATTTCTAAAAAGGAAATGTGGGTGTGCTGTCCAATCAGATTTATACTATTATATAGCTAATACCAAGGCGGATTAAGAGAGGAGATGTCCCTTGTGCAGGCTTCATGTGGGCCCCTTCTCTCTGGCAGTGGCCGCAGCACTGTGTGCCAGAGTCTGCTTTACATGCACAGGTCTCCATAAACATGGCGTCCGAGCCTTATTCCTGGGACATCTCTACTGTACATGCGTAAATCACCAGGAATATGGCCGCCGTGCCATTTTCACAGTGATTTGTCTGCAGCACCGGGCTGCTGCGGAACTCGGAAGGGGTAAGTATAATTACATGGCTGCAGGGTATGCCGAGTGGGCCCCACTGTACACAGGGGCCCATGTGCACCGCACACCCTGCACCCATTATAAATATATGCCAATGGCTAATACAGCCTTGAAAATAATAACTGTAATCGGACTAGTTGCTATGGCATTACTATACCTCCACTTTTCCTCTTTCTGAGTTTTAATAAATCTACCTCATATTTCTTTACTCTCCCGGAACGTCTAGGAGACTCCTAAACTTTGGGGAGTCCCGTTTGCCTCTTTTGAGAGCAGGTCTCCCATAGCGAAATGGGTGGGGTGGGGGGGGGGTCACAATGACATAATTCTCAGGGAATTGCATCATCATTGCCAACACCCCCTCAGGAGGGGCTGATTTACAACATTGTGTTGTGCGGGGGGGGGGCATGTTCATAATTACACAATTTTGTCTGCACCACTCACCACAGTGATGTTTCTCTAGTTTAAATATGCCCCTATGGCAAAAACAACATTTATCTACTCCCAAATACAGGTGAGGATGGATTCCCAACATTTGCTAGATTAAAATAAATGGACGGTGTTTAACGCGCGGATCCCTTAGTTTTGTGGACATACTGTATCTTCCGTCTAGTGCTTGCAGCATAGTGTAAAGGGACCAGCAGGAACAGTAGCAACCAGCTCCAGTGCTTAAAATAATACAGTATCAATTTAGACATTATATGTGCAAAATGTTAAGCCCACAAAATAACTACCTGACTAGACGCTTCCAAAAGTTATGTTTAAACATAAATTAAAATAATATCATAGTGCCCATTTAAATTGAGACTATCTTTATTATTTCTTTAATTTATTTTTTACGTTATAATATGTCAGGTTTGGAACAGCCTCAGAATCCTGGATGTACTGTAGTTTCAGCAACTGTTGGAGTGGCTGAAATAAAATGACTTGACATTCTACATGTTATCCTCAGTTTCCTGGCAGTGAAAATATTAAGAATTATTGTAGCAATTTAAGAATGATACCCTTATATCCTAAAATAAATTTACTTTATGACATTGTTAAATGGAATTTTATCTAGTGCTGCTAGTCCACTTGCTGAATTGATGCAGTTGGTCCATGTCTGCTATATGACAACATCCTTGTAAAGGGATATTTTTCCAGAAGAATTTTCGTTCTACCTTATGTCACGTAGATCCGAGTAAATATTCTTGAAAAGTGAATAAAATTTTATTTCACTTTAACAAGAGAATATAAAAGTGAAAAAAGGTCATTGTAGTAATAGACTAATCTCAATTATCAGGGCAGTCTCTGAAACCCTCTACTCCCACCTAATCTCATTGGGTGCACACGCACCGCGCCGTGCGATTTCCTACACGGCCAAATGAAATTATAAAGCAGTGTTAAATTTATTAATCATTTAATTAGCTAAATGTTCCTGCAACTACTCGAGAGATGAATGGCATGTCATTTTCTAATGCAATTTGCCTTGCAGCCAGGCTGGGTCAAAAAGGAAGCTACTGGCATCAAGAAGTATATTTTTTGAATATTATTATTAGAAAATTTTTTCTCTCTTTCAGTATAGCAGCTTTTTTTATTTTGGTGCAATGGGGAGAAAGGTTTCATAGGAGACGAAAGCAAAAATAGAACAGTGTGTATTCCATAGCTTGTAAGCTCTTATGAAGGGCTCCCTCCCTACCCTTTATTTACTTGTCTGCATTGTTTTGTTTGTCCTTGTTTTATGCATGAGCATTGTTGGACCTTAAAAAATGCTCTGGACTTGAACCTTAGGAATGTTAGGGACCACTGGCGTATTATTTATAATGGGTGCACACGGGTCCCTGAGTCCAAGGGGGCACACACTGCACACGCTGCACCCAGTTTTTGAATACTGAACCCTCCGGAATCCAGCGCTGGCGACAGTACCGCTGCAGAAATCACCAGGAAAATGGTCACCACACCATTTTCCTGGAGATATGTGCATGCGCATTAGGGTCTGAGCACTCTTGTGCTCATACTCTCTACAGTGCTGCTCCACGGGAGGGGACCCGGATGGGGGACATTGCACACGCACCTCATCCTCTCTTAAAGCACCACTGTTAGGGACCCACCTGATGAGGTCACCTGGTCATATTAGGCAGGGACATGCGGTGAGCTAAATAGCTCAGGAGGCACTGGCTAGCACCAGATTTACATGCAACATATGAGCTAAAGGGTACATCTGGGCATTATACACAGGTGCAGCAGTATAAACTCCTCCAAATTTGGTGAGTTTTGATCAGAGATGTGCGGAGAAGTTAGCCAGGTGAGGCATTGCCTCACCTGCCATAGACTTTTTACTCCAGAGTTTTGGCTATAAAAATTATTAGACTAATGCAAAGAAGATATTTCAAACACATTCTTTGTATTTTTCATATACTTTACGCAGACAAAACTCTGGCACAAACGTTAGTATGACAGGAAAGGCTCTGCCTCACCTGCCTCACCCCACCGCACGTCACTGATATTAGGTGCACCTCCATTTCACTCTATGTTAAATTGTAGAGTTTATTATAATTGTTCTGATTAGCAGTGTTTAGTAGTGTGTACCTGCATTTTTTTTTTCTCAGAATGGTAGCACCTCTCATATTTAGAATTAGGGTGTACAGTCCTGCTCCCTCTTCCCCATAAACAATAGACTGTGGGCCTGATTTTTTCAGAGGCATCCGTTCTTCCGTGGCCATATCCCACTGGCATACCTCCCAACCATCCCGATAACAATAGTAGACATGCTCCCTCACTGAGGTAGCCTCATTCTTTCATCATACCTCCCAATTGTCCCGATTTCTGAGGGACAGTCTTGTTTTTTTTGGGACTGTCCCACCCGCGGGCCGCAGTGTCCCGTGGTGGGGGGGGTGAGGCAGTTGGGAGGCTCCTGCCACTGCTGCAGCGGTGAATAGACACTACGCGCACAGCATCTATTCACAGGTGACAGAGGGAGAGGGGGCATGCCAGTAGCTCACAGAGCGCTGGGCATGGCCCCTCAGTGACGGTAAAAGGGGGTGTGACTCACGACCGTGGCTCTGCCATGAGGCCACGCCCCCTTTTCAGGCGCGCACCAAGGTCCCTCTTTGTCATTTAAAAAAGTTGGGAGGTATGCCTTAATTACGTGGCCATATCCCTGATCTCAGTCTGCATAACATAGGTTCCCTCAGTATTGTTCTCCGCTCCACAGAAATTACCCCTGTATTGTGTCATGTGCTTTTGGGTTGTGGATATGCCCTTACATCCAGAGAGCAAGACACAACACTTGAACATTCCCAGCATGCTGGACAGTCCCACTATAATTGGGACAGTTGCTACCATTGCTACATCACTGGTATCTATTTAGAAATAAACAGAAGTGTAACTTATCTTGCTCAGACAAAGTAACTATTTTTTTTATTTACACTTAATAACATCAATGAGAGCTGCCAAACGTATTGTACTGCACTACTATCATATAACCAGTGCCCCTAGTGGCCCCTGAGTGACGCAGCAACTTTAAAAAAAAAAAAAAACATTTTTTTTTTGGTCTTCACATTTTTATGCATCCTCTTCTGAAGCAAAGTTTGTTTTCCTTAAATTGCACTGTAATGATGGCTGCAATTTTTTTTTGCAGGTTTTACAGCAGGCTTGGGCATGTATACGTTGTTTTACATAAAGGGTGACAAATGAACACCTATATATTATAAATTCTTGCTCTGGCTCTAAGGCGAGTATGTGGGTTGTGGTGAGGGAACCTAAATGGTCCAACTTTTAAATGTGGTCAAACTATAAATGCTTAAGTTTCATTATTGTTCTCCTGTGAGATTAATGTGAAGAGCTGGAATTGTGACAATACGGGTTAGGTAAAAAAAAAAAAAAAAAGGTAACGATGTGACAATCTAAAACTTACTCTTCTTCCTGCCACAAGATCTCTGGTCTGATAGCTACTCAACAGCGACTCATCTCTCACTTTCATGGGAACTTCAATCTGTAACCACTTTTTCCACTCTCACCTTCCGTCCCTTCTTGTACTAAGGCCCAGCCTGCCCCATTAGCAAACATGATTTGGTGCGTATTATAATAATAATAATAATAATAATAATAATAATAATAATAAGGATTAATTCTATTTATGTGGATTTTATTATTGCAATTTGAATAGAATAAAGGCAAATAATTGAAAATATAACTTGTCACTAGAATGTACCCTCAATGGGTCTCAGCCTAGCATTTGAGATATGAATGCATATATTAAGGCAGTGATAATTAAGAGGAAGCACAAACGGGTTCTTGGAAATTTAAATATATATTTCTTTTATGCTATTAATACATGGTCACCACTCCTGAGTTTTTCAGGCAGGAGAGGCAAGCAGTGACGGGTCACACAATGGGGAGTTGGCAGCAAACAGCAATTAATGAGTCTGTACCCAGAAAGTGGGCGAACAGACAGGATCATAGTTACCGTAGGAAAGAATAGAAACGGGACCCGATATGCACAGGTGGAAAGGTTAGTGCTAGGAGGAGTGAATGATGGACGGCTTTGAAATAAGCCCAAGTATGCACTCTTAGTTGCGCTGCTTATGTGTAAGCCGCTAGCTGTGTCATGCTTGCGCCTACGCCTGTCAACAGCCCTGGCAGAATGATAGGTTCAGCCTTACCAATGTCATCCGACGGTCAGAATCGCGATACCTGAATCCTGACACTCACAATGCTGACAGATGCCAAAGGTTAGGGTTAGGCACAAGCGAAGGGTCTGGGGCAAGCTATAGGAGGGGAGGGTTAGGGTCAGGCTGTAGGAGGGTTAGGGTCAGGCTGTAGGAGGGGAGGGTTAGGGTCAGGCTGTAGGAGGGGAGGGTTAGGGTCAGGCTGTAGGAAGAAAGGGTTAGGGTCAGGCTGTAGTAGGGGAGGGTTAGGGTCAGGCTGTAGGGGGGAAGGTTAGGGTCAGGCTGTAGGTGGGAGGTTTAGGGTCAGGCTGTAGGAGGGGAGGGTTAGGGTCAGGCTGTAGGAGGGGAGGGTTAGGGTCAGGCTGTAGCGGGGAAGGGTTATGGTCAGGCTGTAGGGTGGAGGGTTAGGACCAGGCTGTAGGGGGGAGGGTTAGGGTCAGGCTGTCGGTGGGAGGGTTAGGGTCAGGCTGGAGGAGGGGAGGGTTAGGGTCAGGCAGTAGGAGGGGAGGGTTAGGGTCAGACTGTAGGAGGGGAGGGTTAGGGTCAGGCTGTAGCGGGGAAGGGTTAGGGTCAGGCTGTAGGGGGGGAGGGTTAGGGTCAGGCTGGAGGTGGGAGGGTTAGGGTCAGGCTGGAGGAGGGGAGGGTTAGGGTCCGGCTGTAGCGGGGAAGGGTTAGGGTCAGGCTGTAGGGGGGCGGGTTAGGGTCAGGCTGTAGGAGGGGAAGGGTTAGGGTCAGGCTGTAGGGGGGAGGGTTAGGGTCAGGCTGTAGGTGGGAGGGTTAGGGTCAGGCTGTAGGAGGGGAGGGTTAGGGTCAGGCTGTAGCGGGGAAGGGTTAGGGTCAGGCTGTAGGGGGGAGGGTTAGGGTCAGGCTGTAGGGGGGAGGGTTAGGGTCAGGCTGTAGGTGGGAGGGTTAGGGTCAGGCTGGAGGAGGGAGGGTTAGGCTGCGGGAGGGAACAGTTAGAGTTAGGTTGTGGTAGGGGTGGTCTAGGGCTAAAATACTTACCGGGATCCATCGGCATTCTGAGCGTTGGGAATCAGACCGTGTATTACATATCCAACCCATGTATTACATATCTGCCTTGGTGCTAATTTTTTATTATGACTATTATTATTAATACAAATATTATTCATATTATTATTCATATTATTATTACTACTACTACTACTACTACTACTACTACTACAGTAAACCATCCCTATCACTAATATTTAATCATTAGGGCTGATAAGGCATCATCACATTTATTCCAATAGATAACTGCCTGTACTGTGAAGATCACCTTGCAATATGAAAATAATCCTGCAGCACTGTACAATACACCCCGTGCATGGATCATAAAATATTTGTCCTTTGCTAAATGCTAAAAAAGAGAATCTCTAATTCATCATGCTGTCTGTTCTGGCCAAACATATGCTTAAGCACACAAAACAGTGACTTGCATTGCCACTCCTTAATGACCGGTGATGTCAGGCAGCAGAACGCGTGCTTTATCCCATCCTCTTAAGGTCAAAACCTGTTTTGTTCTGTTGTCCTTGTGTATTCCATGTATTTATTAGCACATTAGTGCAGACACCTGTATTCTTTCCAAGCTGTATATCCTCAAACTGAACAATATACATGACAAGCTCACCACAGTTGTGGTGGAACTACAAGTCCCAGCCTTAATGGACAGCCAGAAGCAAACACAGCAGCTAGCATCTGGCTGCCTCTGGCTTGATGGCTTCTCAGACCCTGTCACATACTGTAGTTCTCCTCATCAATGTTTTAATAAGTATATTCTTAATTATAACTTTGCATGATTATAAAAATTTGTACTACTATAGTAATACTAGCTGTTCTACCCATTCTTCACACGGGAGTTTCACGTTTGTACATACAGTATACAGTATATGAGTGTTAATAATTTGGTAAATCTATAGAGATGCAAATTTGAGACGTGTTAATGTACAGTAAGTAAATATTAATCCATGGTTCTTGGCTTTACCCGAGGAGCACCCGTAGCAGATACAGTAAAAAGTGACAGGATCGTTTTTGTAGTTAATGAAATTTTACACCCTGGAGGTGCAATCCAAATTTTTATCCCATTGTCCGTGTGGGCGTTATATTTCACACAACGCAAGCCACGCATTGGTAATGATGTCATTATGTCAACACCCTTTTCATCCCCTTAGGGGAAGCTCATAAAAATTCTAATTATGTAGTTTTCCTATTTCCCACCTGAAGAATACCTTTATTAAATTTCATCTTCCTATCATAGAATTAGTGATGAGTCAGACAGTCAGTAAGTGAGCAAGTGAGGGCTTTTGCACTTATATATATATATATATATATATATATATATAATATGCTCTCGCCTTGATAAAGCGGTTCCAGGACCCCGAAACGTTGGCACCTTGTGACCATTTTTTTCACATGTTTTGATATAATATACATTTGTTTTTTACCAACGGAGTGCCGCTGCTTCATTTCTTCCTTCTATGTATCCACTGCTGCGGAGGGCACCCGTGCTTAGTATTTATATTGAGAGTGCCGGGCATTCCAGTGTTTTATATATAATATGCTATATACTGTATGTGTAACTTTTTATATATTGTATATTATGCCAAAGTCTACTGCAGAAACCGCCAATGAGGGGAAGGGCCTGGGGGTTGGTGGAGCTTGCCATGGGATGCCAGTCGGACACCCTTGTTTTAAAATATAGACATATTTGGTTAAATAGCTTGAGGAGGAAATACTGTTTTGTAACGCTTTATTTGTGTCAAGTGTGCCAATGGGAAAAACTTAATCTTGGGGCCGTCCTGAATCATTACAAACCTAGATACAAAAGAGGAGGTGTATCAAGCTTTTGTGAGAGATAAAGTACCGACCAATATCCTTTAGAATGTAAGCTCTCACGAGTAGGGCCCTCTTTCCTCATGTGCTTATCCTTTTTCTTACTTTAATAATCCTCAACTGCACCAAATCCAGCAGTCTTCTGCCACCTGATACTTATTCCAGTGTCATCTGCTGATGTAACTATGTTTATTTACCCTGTACTTGTCCTATATTGTCTTCAACTGTAAGCTGCTGTTTTCCTGTTTTGATTATTTGTTTATGTACTCTGTAATTGGGCGCTGCGGAACCCTTGTGGCGCCATATAAATGAAGGATGATCATAATAATAATAATAATAATAAGCTTCTGTCATTTTACAGGCTGTGCTTGAAAAATTACAGCAGCTGATTGCTACTTTATATCTCTCCATTTTCTTTCCAAGGCTTGATACATCTCCGCCACTATAACAAAAGAATAAGTCTAAGCCAGTGGTTCTTATACTTGATCCTCAGGACCCTACACAGTTCATGTTTTCTAGGTAACCTAGCAGGTGCACAGGTGTATTCATTACTCACTGACACATTTTAAAGGATCCACAGGTGGTGCTCATTATTTCACTTGCGATTCTCTGAGGAGACCTCTAAAACATGAACAGTGTGGGGTCCTGAGGACTGAGTTTGAGAACCTGTGATCTAAAGGGGTAATTCAGAGCTGATCGCTGGGCTGCGTTTTTTGCTGTCTTGCGATCAGATAGTCGCCGCCTACAGGGGGAGTGTAAAGTCGCTGTGCAAATGTGTGTTCCTATGTGTTAACAGAGCTGCTAAAAATCAGTGTGTGCAGTCTCTGCGCAGCCCAGGACTGACTCTTCCTGTGCACTGGAATCCTGCTGATTGGGACCCGAGCTGACGCCAGACACCCTCCCTCAAAACGCTTGGACACGCCTGTGTTTTTCAGGACACTCCCTGTAAACAGTCAGTTGCCGCCCACAAACGGCCTCTTCCTGTCAATCACCTTGTGTACGCCAGTGCAAATGGATCCTTCGCACCATCCCCTTCCTGACCAGCGATGCCCGTTGTAGCTGTCTGATGCGCCTGCGCATTGCGGTGCATATGCATGCACAGTTTGGACCTGATCGCCTGCTGTGCAAAAACGCACAGCAGCGATCAGATCTGAATTACCCCCTAAGTCCCTCTTGCCTACTCACCAGGAATGTCTACTAGGAGAGTAGTCCACCCTTCCGGATATCACTTCTCTTTCCTGTGAAGATTATGGAGTCGGACTATGATGATGGTCCCACTGGTCAGTGACGCAGACCACAAGAGTTCTTACTGGCCCGGTATGTGAGGCTAAAAAGGTAGGCAAGCATAAGCTGAGCCGAACTCTCCCCCTAATTAGCCACTAACAAGCCTCTCAGATATCTGTTTACTCACAGTTGTGGAATTCAAAAACTGACATGGCTGACTCACTCCCCTATTATTAATAAGGGCTGCTGCAGGCCAAAAATATTTCTTTTTGTGGAACGTCCAGGACGGGGGGGGGGGGGGGGTGGGGTGACGATGACTCATTTTCACAGTCACAAGATGTCATAGATATTTGAACCTGGATTCTTGGCAAATGCTCCAGTATTAATGCATTACAGGCCGAGAATTTAACCTCAGAGTCAATTCCTTGTCTATACTGCTCAATGCATTAAGTGAGCCAAACTTAATGTCATTTGAGGTAATTTTTTTCAGATAATTATTTTGTCATTGGTTATATCTAATAATCTATATGGGTTATTACACAGCCAAAAATCATTTGTAGTTTTCCCACTTGGATTTCTAACCAAGCCTGTATAAAGTATGAGGCGTGTCTGAGCGAGCCATTAACCCCCTGCAGCTGCCTCAAAGTGCAGTTCCTGTGGAAAGAGTTTAATATGTTGAAGCAAACGTGATTGCCGTGAGATTGCTGCTGAACACCAGCGTGCGCTCTGAAACGAGCAGCCATTTTTTCTCCCTCTGACTGCCTGCCCTTGCAGCCTCCTGCCTGACTTTGAGGTCCTCATTATGGTGGGTTTAAATGACGGATGTTCAGTCAGGCAAAGAGAGGGGGAGGTCAGTAAGCAGAGACATTGTTATCTGGCCCTTCTATCAGGGCAAGTGACAGGATTCCAGAGGATGAATACAGGATCTCCCGCCTGAGACCTCAGGCTGACACTGAAAGTGACTCCCCTGACTCTAACCTTGAGAGGGAAAAGTTCCTACTTTATTAAAATGAATTTTCGAAAGGGCCGCTCTGACAGCTGCATAATTAAATATTGGAGTGTCAGAGATAATTTATTCTGATCACATTTGGTGGTCAAAGCCTCTCGCTATAGGGTCAGCATGCATTGTGAGGCAGCCGGAATGCTGGTGATATTAGCTGTTTTATTCTATAGCTCATAGAAAATGAATACATCTGTCCTGGTTTATGCGTATTCTAATGTGTTAGCCAGGGAGTAACAGATATACAGTGACTATATATATATATTTATATCAAAGATTAAAGATAACTGGTAAATATATGTTGGTGTTAGTGACCCTTTGAAATGCGTCCATTGTTTTCAAATGATTTCTGCTATATTAATATACGTTGTAAGGGATACAACAAATTGTAGTCGACTAAATAAGTTTGATGCTGCATCCAGCCAAGGGGCTGTTATTGGCGGCTGTATTACCCAGGGCTGTGATGGGTCTGTAACATAGAACCGTCAAATTTTCTTTACCAACTTTAAATTGCACAGAGAGTGAACCTGGGGACCAATTATAACCTGTAAATCAGAGGTTGCAGTTTGTCATTGGTCTACCTGTCTACGGTATCTGGTTTCTAAGTCGACCACACTTAGGTCGACATGCGGTTGACCACTATTGGTCGACATGCATTAAGTTGACATGGTTTCTAGGTCAACATGGTTACTTGGTCGACATGACAAAAGGTTGACATGAGTTTTTCAAATTTTTTCATTTTCTTTAAAACTTGTTCATACTTTACGATCCGCGTGGACTACAATTAGGAACAGTAACCTGTGCCAAGCGCAGCAAGCCACCTTGCCCGAAGCATGGCGAGCGAACACAGTGCACTAATTGGGGTTCCCGGTAACTCTACGGAGAAAACGATTCCAATTTTATTTAAAGAAAACTCATGTCGACATTTTGTCATTTCAACCTTGATCATGTCGACCTAATGCTTTTTCGATCTATTTTAGGGTCGACTTAGTTACTGTCGACCAGCAGTGATTGACCTATACACTGTCGACCTAAGTGTGGTCGACCCTATGAACCACACCCCTGTCTACACGTGGTTGGGGTTGGTTAACAGCCACACAGAGCAGCTCCAGGACAGGGATTACCCGCCGGAAGCCAATGGTTCATAACTATCGATGTTTTCAGCACCATTGAGATGTTTTTTTAATTCGATTCCATGAAGGCTTTATTCTAATGTGATGCTGGCCACCTAATTCCTGCTGTGTACACCACTTGTGGTCAGGGGCACATGCAGAAAGTAACTATATCTTTCATTTGTGTATGTGCTGAGTGTACTATCGATGGTAACTGTGGTAACATAACATCATTAGGCATGAAACGGTGGCCGAAACCCTGTAACTATTTGATGCCAGCCTACTGATGTTCATTGCTCAACTGCTCCGACTTAAAGGGGTTGGGGAGCAAGTTAGGAAAATATACTCTGTAGTTGGCAGTACTACTTTCATTGGCAATAAATGGCATAAGCTGGATATCTCATTTACAAGATAACAACTCAAATCAAACCAGGAACTCCTAATTATAATTAAGCATTCCCTATTCTTACGGTTCCTGGTCATGTCGTCACAGTGATCCAGCATACATCAGAATGCTAAGCAACACAGATTGTGGTACTTCTGCACCCAGGAGCCCTTACTGATCACATCATCATGATATGCCGGCTGATGAGACCAGCAGACCAAGTCCGGAAACCCAAAAGCCGGAATACCAGTGGCGAGCGCAGCGTGTTCCCTCGCGGGCGAGCGCAGCGAGCCCGCACTTCGGGCCCAGTGACTGTCTTTGGTCGTCACATTCAGGGGTGGATTGGGATCAAAAACCAGCCTGGGAAATGTATGGAAGCAGCCTTAATAGGGGTGGGGTCTGTTGAGGGGGTGGAGTCTGTCAAGTGGGTGAGATTACCACTCAGAAGGCCTGATTAAATGCAGGTATGAAAAGTGCGCATCAAAATGTTAGGGGCGTGGCTTCGTGGGGGAAGGGGAGTGGCCACATAATATTGCCAATTCACATTACTCAACACAGTAGTGCCGCTTATACACAGTGCACCAGGTAGAACCTCCTATACACACTGTGTCAGGTAGAGCATGTTATGCATATTGCGCCAGATAGAGCACGTCTACACTTTGCGCCAGGCAGAGCACATTATACACATTGCACCAGGTAGAGCACATTATACACATTGCACCAGGTAAAGCACCTTGGGGGTCATTCCGATTGCTCGCTACGGATTTTCACAGCGCAGCGATCATGGCAGAATGGGGCTAATCTGCGCATGCGTATGCACTTCAATGCACAGGCGCATCGTACGAGTACACAGCGGGTCGTTAGCCAGCGATGGTTTCTACGACGATTCCATTCGCACGGGTGTTCGAAAGGATATTGACAGGAAGAAGGAGTTTCTGGGTGTCAACTGACCATTTTCCGGGAGTGGTTGGAGAACCGCAGGCGTGTCCAGGCGTTTGCAGGGCGGGTGTCTAACGTCAATTCCGGACACGAACAGGCTGAAGTGATCGCAGCGGCTGAGTAAGTCCAGATCTACTCAGAAACTGCACAGAATGTTTTTGCAGAGCTCGGCTGCAAATCCGTTCAAACACTTGCAAAGCGAAAATACACTCCCCCGTGGGCTGCGACTATGCGTTTGCACAGCTGCTAAAAGTAGCTAGCAAGCGATCAACTTGGAATGAGGGCCATTATACACATTGCACCAGGTAAAGCACTTTATACATATTGCACCAGACAGAACACGTTATAAACATTTCCAATCTGCCACTGCACAGGCAGATAAAATGTCTATCAGACTGACAGGTATTTTATCTGATGTTGCATGGTGAGGGTTAGGGTTAGGCTCCGGGAAGGGTCAGTGTTAAGGCCCATACACACGGTGAGATTCGGGCAATGCCCGATTCTCACTATGCGACAGGGGCTAGGTCGGCACATAGTCAGTATCGCAAGCACACAATGAGTGTGGATGCGATACTGACTATGTGCGATTTTGGCTAAGTGTCAATTTTGACTATCTCTTCTATAGAGAGTAGTGCCCTGTCACTGCCTCCCCCTCCCTCCCTATCAACCCATATGCTGCAGCAGCAGCACTCACCTGCGGAGCCGTCAGTAATGTTGCTTGTTGCCCCTCATTGGCTGGCCATCACCACCCCCTATGCAGGCCGCCACCAGCCATAGCCGCAATTGCGGCAACGTTAACTGAAGCTTCTGCGCATGCGCAGAAGCCCAGTGAAACATTTAAAAAATGGCCACCATCGGAGCAGCTGCGCATGCTCCACTGGCGGAGGCGGCCTGCATAGGGGGGTGACGGCCAGCCAATGAGGGGACGACCGGACTGGCCAAATGGAATCCTAGCCGGCGTCTTGGTATACCAATCCGCCCCTGGTCACATTAATCTATTCCCACTTGGGTGGTGGCGTGGACCACCACCCAAGTGGGTATTCCGGGCATTTCACCAGGTGTCGGGATTCCAGTGTCTGTATCCTGATCGCCGGGAATAATAATAATAATAATTTGGAAAAAGCTAAGAAAAGCATCCCTTCTCTTCATGACCTTAGAACTTTCCTTACAGTTGAGAAAATGACCTCTCATGTACCAAAATAAATGGGAAACAGAGGACCATACTGGGACAAACAGTATATATGGGTGTGCAGTAATTACTTTGGTGGTTTTCTTTATTTATTTTTCTCTAACGTCCTAGTGGATGCTGGGGACTCCGTAAGGACCATGGGGAATAGACGGACTCCGCAGGAGACAGAGCACTTTAAGAAAGAATTTGGATACTGGTGTGCTCTGGCTCCTCCCTCTATGTCCCTCCTCCAGACCTCAGTTAGAATCTGTGCCCGGACGAGCTGGGTGCTACTTAGTGAGCTCTCCTGAGCTTGCTAAAAGGAAAGTATTTTGTTAGTTTTTTTTTATTTTCAGAGAGATCTGCTGGCAACAGACTCTTTGCTACGTGGGACTGAGGGGAGAGAAGCAGCTCTACTCACTGAAGATAGGTCCTGCTTCTTAGGCTACTGGACACCATTAGCTCCAGAGGGATCGTACACAGGATCACACCCTTGGTCGTCCGATCCCGGAGCCGCGCCGCCGTCCCCCTCGCAGAGCCGGAAGACAGAAGCCGGTGACAGAAGCAAGAAGACTTCGAAATCGGCGGCAGAAGACTCCAGTATTCATATGAGGTAGCGCACAGCACTGCAGCTGTGCGCCATTGCTCCCACACTAAACCCACATACTTCGGTCACTGTAGGGTGCAGGGCGCAGGGGGGTGGGGGCGCCCTGGGCAGCAATTAGAGACCTCTTGGCAAAAGTGGGCATATGTACAGTTGGGCACTGTATATATGCATGGGCCCCCGCCATATTTTTACACAAAAACGCGGGACAGAAGCCCACCGCTGAGGGGGCGGGGCTTCTTCCTCAGCACTCACCAGCGCCATTTTCTCTCCACAGCCCCGCTGAGAGGAAGCTCCCCAGGCTCTCCCCTTTAGAATCACGGTAGAAGAGGGTAAAAAGAGAGGGGGGGCACATAAATTTGGCGCAAAAACAGTATATACAGCAGCTACTGGGTTAACATTAAGTTACTGTGTTATTCCTGGGTTAATAGCGCTGGGGTGTGTGCTGGCATACTCTCTCTCTGTCTCTCCAAAGGGCCTTGTGGGGGAACTGTCTTCAAATAGAGCATCCCCTGTGTGTGTGGTGTGTCAGTACGTGTGTGTCGACATGTCTGAGGTAAAAGGCTCCCTTAAGGAGGAGATAGAGCAAATATGTGTGTGTGAGGGTGTCTCCGTCGACAACGCAGACACCTGTTTGGATATGTGTAATTAAGTGCTAAGGTGAATTTATTGCACAAAAGATTAGAGAACAGACAGGAAATCTACCCATGTCTGTCCCTATGTCGCAGAGACCTTCAGAGTCTCTCAATGCTCACTATCCAAAATAATAAACACTGATATCGACACGGAGGTTGACTCCAGTGTCTACTACGATAATGCAAAGTTACAGCCAAAATGGCAGAAAAGTATTCAATATATGATTATTGTAATAAAAGATGATTTGCATATCACTGATGACTCATCTGTCCCTGACACAAGCGTACACATGTTTAAGGGGAAGAAAGCTGAGGTACATTTCCCTCCTCTCATGATGAAAAAGAGCGGGAATCTCCAGACAAGAGACTGCAGTTTCCCACAAAGAATTCTCAGGCAGTATCCTTTCCCCACTAGGGCCAGGATAGGATGGGAATCTTCCCCTAGGGTGTCACGTTTGCCCAAAAGGTAGCCCTGACGTAAAGCTATTCCCAGGGATCCTGCAGTTAGCGTGCACATTCTGGTACACTACTCAGACCGGCGATTGTGTCGGCATGGTTTTATAGCGCTGTGGCAGCGTGGACAGGTACCTTATCAGCAGAGATTGAGACCCTAGTATGTAGATATATATATATGTATATATAGAGATATACATATATTAAAGATGCTGTCTTAAGAGATATATATATATATATATATATATATATATATATATATAAACATGCCCAAAGAGACATGAGTATACTGGGTCCTAGAGTCAAAGCTATGTCGATTTCTGCTTGACGTGTCCTGTAGAATATGCAATGGATAGATGATGCCGACTTAAGAGGCATATGGAAGGCTGAGGATTGTGTGGAGAAGGGATCTCGGACCTGGTCTCCACAGCTATAGCTGGTAATTCTGATATTTTGCCTTATATTCCCGCACAGCCTAGGAAAGCACGACATTATCAAATGCAGCCTTTCGAACAAAGAAACAAGAAAGTCCGAGGTGCGTCCTTTCTTGCCAGAGGCGGGGGCAGAGGAAAGAAGCTGCACAACACAGCTAGTTCCCAGGAACAGAAGTCCTCCCCGGCCTCTACAAAAATCCACTGCATGTCGCTGGGGCTCCACAGGCGGAGCTAGGCCCGGTGGGGGCACGCCTTCGTAAGTTCAGCCACAAGTGGGTTCACTCCCTGTTAGATCCCTGGGCAATAGATATTGTGTCTCAGGGATACAAGCTGGACTTTGAGAAGATGCCCCCTCACCGACGGCCCTGCCGGCTTCCCCCCACGAGAGGGAAACAGTGGTAACTGCAATTCACAAATTGTATCTTCAACAGGTGGTGGTCAAGGTTCCCCTCCTTCAACAAGGATGGGGTTATTATACGACCATGTGGTAGTCCCGAAACCGGACGGTTCGGTCAGAACCATATTGAATTTAAAATCCCTGAACATATTCCTGGAAAGGTTCAAGTTCAAGATGGAATCGCTAAGAGCGGTCATTGCAAGCCTGAAAGGGGGAGATTTTATGGTGACTCGGGACATAAAGGATGCATACCTTCATGTCCCCATTTATCCACCTCATCAGGCGTACCTCAGAATTGCGGTACGGGATTGTCATTACCAATCTCAGACGTTGCCGTTTGGTCTCTCCACGGCCCCGAGAATGTTCACCAAGGTAATGGCGGAAATGATGGTGCTCCTGCGGAAGCAAGGTGTCACTATTATCACGTACTTGGACGATCTCCTCATAAAAGCGAGATCAAGAGAGCAGTGGCTGAACAGCGTATCACATTCTCTGGAAGTGTAACGGCAACACGGCTGGATTCTATATATTCCAAAGTCGCAGTTGGTTCCTACAGCTCATCTGCCTCTCCTAGGCATGATCCTAGACACAGACCAGAAAAGGGTTTATCTCCCGACAGAGAGAGCTCAGGAGCTCGTGACACTGGTCAGGAATCTATTAAAACCAAAACAGGTGTCATGCATCACTGCACTCGAGTCCTGGGAAGGATGGTGGCATCATACGAGGCCATTCCCTTCGGCAGGTTCCATGCGAGGACCTTCCAATGGGACTTACTGGACAAGTGGTCCGGATCACATCTTCAGATGCATCGGTTAATCACCCTATCCCCCAGGGCCAGGGTGTCTCTCCTGTGGTGGCTGCAGAGTGCTCACCTTCTCGAAGGTCGCAGATTCGGCATTCAGGACTGGGTCCTGGTGACCACGGATGCAAGCCTCCGAGGGTGGGGGGCAGTCACATAGGGAAGAAATTTCCAAGGGCTGTGGTCAAGTCAGGAGACTTGCCTTCACATCAACATCCTGGAACTAAGGGCCATATACAACGCCCTACGTCAAGCGGAGTCCCTGCTTCACGACCAACCGGTTCTGATTCAGTCAGACAATATCACCGCAGTGGCTCATGTAAACCGCTAAGGCGGCACAATGAGCAGGGTGGCGATGGTAGAAGCCACCAGAATTCTTCGCTGGGCGGAGAATCACATAAGAGCACTGTCAGCAGTGTTCATTCCGGGAGTGGACAACTGGGAAGCAGACTTCCTCAGCAGGCACGACCTCCACCTGGGAGAGTGGGGACTTCATCAAGAAGTCTTCACGCAGATTGCAAGGCGGTGGGAACTGCCACAGGTGGACATGATGGCATCCCGCCTCAACAAAAGCTACAGAGATATTGCGCCAGGTCAAGAGACCCTCAAGCGATAGCTGTAGACGCACTAGTGACACCGTGGGTGTTCCAGTTGATTTATGTATTTACCCCTCTTCCTCTCATAACAAAGGTGCTGAGAATCATAAGAAAAAGAAGAGTGAGAACAAAACTCATTGTTCCGGATTGGCCAAGAAGGACTTGGTATCCGGATCTGCAAGAAATGCTCACAGAGGTCCCATAGCCTCTGCCTCTAAGACAGGACTTGTTGCAACAGGGGCCCTGTCTGTTCCAAGACTTACCGCGGCTGCGTTTGACGGCATGGCGGTTGAACGCCGGATCCTAGCAGAAAAAGGCATTCCGGATGAGGTTATTCCTACGCTGATAAAGGCTAGGAAGGACGTGACGGCTAAACATTATCACCGTATATGGCGAAAATATGTTGCTTGGTGTGAGGCCAGGAATATCCCTATGGAGGAATTCCAGCTGGGCCGTTTCCTTCACTTCCTACAGTCGGGAGTGACTTTGGGCCTGAAATTGGGTTCCATTAAGGTCCAGATTTCGGCTCTATCCATTTTCTTTCAAAAAGAACTGGCTTCTCGTCCTGAAGTCCAGACGTTTGTAAAGGGAGTACTGCATATTCAGCCCCCTTTTGTGCCTCCAGTGGTACCTTGGGATCTTAACGTGGTGTTGAGTTTCCTGAAGTCACACTGGTTTGAGCCACTCAAAACCGTGGAGTTAAAATTTCTCACGTGGAAGGTGGTCATGCTATTAGCCTTGGCTTCAGCTAGGCGTGTGTCAGGATTAGCGGCTTTGTCACATAAAAGCCCCTATCTGGTTTTCCATATGGACAGGGCAGAATTGCGGACCCGTCCACAATTTCTGCCAAAAGTGGTGTCATCCTTTCATATGAACCAACCTATTGTGGTGCCTGTGGCTACTCGTGACTTGGAGGATTCCGAGTTACTAGATGTGGTCAGGGCTTTGAAGGTTTATGTAGCCAGAATGGCTAGGGTCAGGAAAACAGAATCTTTGTTTATCCTGTATGCTTCCAACAAGCTTGGGGCGCCTGCTTCAAAGCAAACTATTGCTCGCTGGATCTGTAACACGATTCAGCAGGCTCATTCTGCGGCTGGGTTGCCGCTGCCTAGATCAGTTAAGGCCCATTCCACAAGGAAGGTGGGCTCTTCTTGGGCGGCTGCCCGAGGGGTCTCGGCATTATAGCTTTGCCGAGCGGCTACTTGGTCAGGTTCAATCACCTTTGCAAAGTTCTACAAGTTTGATACCCTGGCTGAGGAGGACCTTGTGTTTGCTCATTCGGTGCTGCAGAGTCACCCGCACTCTCCCGCCCGTTTGGGAGCTTTGGTATAATCCCCATGGTCCTTACGGAGTCCCCAGCATCCACTAGGACGTTAGAGAAAATAAGATTTTACTTACCGGTAAATCCATTTCTCGTAGTCCGTAGTGGATGCTGGGCGCCCGTCCCAAGTGCGGACTTCTTCTGCAATACTTGTATATAGTTATTGCTTAAATAAGGGTTATGTTGGGTGCATCAGGGTTGATCTGATGCTCCGTTGTTGTTCATACTGTTAACTGGGTAAGTTTATCACGAGTTATACAGTGTGATTGGTGTGACTGGTATGAGTCTTGCCCTGGATTCCAAAATCCTTTCCTTATACTGTCAGCTCTTCCGGGCACAGTTTCTCTAACTGAGGTCTGGAGGAGGGACATAGAGGGAGGAGCCAGAGCACACCAGTATCCAAATTCTTTCTTAAAGTGCCCTGTCTCCTGCGGAGCCCGTCTATTCCCCATGGTCCTTACGGAGTCCCCAACATCCACTACGGACTACGAGAATTTTTTTTTTTTTTAAATCTAGTCCAGTAGTTCCAACACACAGTCTACAGGATAGGTTTTCGGGATATCAGTGCTTAACCACAGGTGTATTAGTACCTCAATTTGAGTTAATCATCTGTGCTCAAACATGGATATCATTAAAATTTGGACTGTTAGGGTGTGGATCGATTTGGGAACCACTGATATAGGGGGTAATTCCAAGTTGATCCCTGCAGGATTTTTGTTAGCAATTGGGCAAAACCATGTGCACTGCAGGGGAGGCAGATATAACATGTGCAGAAAGAGTTAGATTTGGGTGGGTTATTTTATTTCTGTGCAGGGTAAATACTGGCTGCTTTATTTTTACACTGCAAATTAGATTGCAGATTGAACACACCACACCCAAATCTAACTCTCTCTGCACATGTTAAATCTGCCTCCCCTGCAGTGCACATGGGCCCTCATTCCGAGTTGATCGCTCGCAAGGCGAATTTAGCAGAGTTGCTCACGCTAAGCCTACGCCTACTGGGAGTGTATCTTAGCTTCTTAAAATTGCGACCGATGTATTCGCAATATTGCGATTACAAACTACTTAGCAGTTTCAGAGTAGCTTCAGACTTACTCGGCATCTGCGTTCAGTTCAGTGCTTGTCGTTCCTGGTTTGATGTCATAAACACACCCAGCGTTCGCCCAGACACTCCCCCGTTTCTCCGGCCACTCCTGCGTTTTTTCCGGAAACGGTAGCGTTTTTATCCACACGCCCATAAAACGGCCTGTTTCCGCCCAGTAACACCCATTTCCTGTCAATCACACTACGTTCGCCAGAGCGAAGAAAAAGCCGTGAGTAAAAATACTATCTTCATTGTAAAATTACTTGGCGCAGTCGCAGTGCGAATATTGCGCATGCGTACTAAGCGGAATTTCACTGCGATGCGAAGAAAATTACCGAGCGAACGACTCGGAATGAGGGCCCTGGTTTTGCCCAATTGCTAACAAAAATCCTGCTGCGATCAACTTGGAATTACCCCCATAGTCTTAGAAAAAGACCACTTACTTACTGTAAATCTGGTAATGAAAAAAACCCTGCGTGAGAAATAAAGTGATTACATTCGCTGTAGTTCATATCCTAAGAAATGAAGCAAAAATTCTAAAATGAGTTTGGGTACAAAATTAGGAAGTACCCCATGCCATTTGAATGGCTTTAAAGCCATGACACCTTCAGTACACACATGACTGAATGCTTTGGGTCTTCCCACCAGCGACGTGCGGTCAGGTGAGGCATTGCCACACCTGTCATACTCCAGTATCCAGAGTTTTGACTATAAAAATTATATAAGAAAAATACAAAGAACATATCTTTTTTTTTTTTTTTATTCTAATAATTTTTATAGTCAAAACTCTGGAGTATACTGGAGTATGACAGGTGAGGTGGTGCCTCATCCACCTTCCTTACCCCCACATCTCTGATCACAACTCACCTAAATATTCAGCATGATATACTGCTGCACCTGTGTATAATGCCCACATGAGCACTTGGGCTCATATATTGTATGTAAATCTGGCTCTGGTACTCATTTATATCATCACATATTGTTTCCTTCGTGTAATAAGTGACTGCATGGCTTTAAGGAACGTGTGTTAGGGGCAGCTTTTGTATACAGTGTCTCGCCAACTTCTCCGTTCCATCCAAATTAATTTACTTACCTCATTGTCCCTGGTTTAGGTCTGTAAATAATGAGGTTACAGCATTGCCCAATGAGTTCCTAAACTCATCAGAATTTTATTATGTATTAACGTGGGTTTTATTGGGAGCTGTCTTTACTATATAGGCCAATTAGGCCCAGTTTGGGGCAGCTCTATTTATGAAGCTGTAAAGTAATCATTTCTAGGTACGTACATCTAAGCATGTTACCCATAATCCCCAATGGCATTGGTGTGTTGCAAAAAATAGAATATAATAATATTGAACATGTGTTTTAAATACAATAATAGAAAATAGCTCATAAAAAAAAACAGCTGCCCTTGCAGTACTGGCCCGGTGGGCTATGGGGTGTTCCGCACTTTAATAAATCTGACAGTAAATATGGAAAAGATGTAATATAGTATATTTTTGTTATCTTTTTCCATCATTTGTTATGTGTAGTCAAGTGTCTGTTTAATCTGCGCCATTTGCTGTGAAGGAAACTGATTACGTTTTGTGGCTCTCATTTGCTTTTCTATAATCGGTGCACCCATTTTAATACTTACCTTTCCGGAGTCCAGCGCCGAGAGCTGCAATCGCGTCGGAAATCGCAGCCAAAATTGGCGCCGCGCATGCGCAGTAGCCAAATTGGTCTCCGGATTATGGCAGGCGCCATGTTTCCGGAAACACAGTGCCGGAGTCTACAGCACCGTCTACAGCGCCGTGCAAAGGAGGGGGCGCACCCAAAGGTGCACACGGGCCCCCTCCCCTGTAGAAACGCCCCTGGTGGCTCTGTAATTGCACCAGTTGGGTCCAGGACCAGCGATGGGGGGGGGGCAAAGGGGACACCTTTACCGGGTCCCAAGGATATGCAGCTTAGTGCCCGACAGGGATGTGAGCCGTCTTGTCCAAATAGAGCAGTGAGATATAGGTGGTGTAGGCGCAGCCTCAGGATGACAAGAGTTTCTCACACGAGGTGACTGAAATGCCTCTCTTCTGGTTCCAGCTCTGTTGCAGGTAGTTATGGGACATGGCAGCAGCTTTGCTGACTAGGATTCCTGTGCCCTACGCCTGTCTTTACTTTCTGGGGTCTGCTGGGCGATATTCGGGTCTGGAAACTGGGGAGTGCAGCACAGTTGTGTCTCTCCCCAGGGGTAAGAGAGGGGATACAGGGCTTTGGGATGGGGTGGGGACAATGGGAATGCAGCATGGAGTCATTGGGGAGACACAGATTGTAGGGTGCGTGGGAGGAAGGAGAGATATACATATTTATGTATGTCTATAGATAAATATATATATTTATTAACAGTTTCTTATATAGCGCCTCAGATTCCATTGTGCTAATGTCAAATCTGGCGGGCCCTGGAGATAACACTGTACCTGGACCCAAGATTTCTGTTGCCGGCTCTAGTCTAGCTATAGGAATGTGGTGACGAAAGTATAAAATACCCCCAATCATGATTGGTTAGGATGAACATAACCTGCAATAAGTGAATATAAATAGTAAATACTGTATCTCTGTATTTTCAAAGAGATGGAGAGGACAGCCCGACCAGTTAGTGTTAAATACCCTTGTATATCTTTAATCTCCTTCATTAAACTGGTGCTACACACACTTTATAGTGCCTAAACGATGATGATGATGATGATATTAATAATAATAATAATGATGAAACACCTTAGAAATGTCACCTGACCATATGGTCATGTGACAAGCCCTATTTGTGCAGAGTGGCCACGACAGTATCTGATTCCCCAAAAACAATATCTCTAGCTGAGTCAGGCCTAAATATATTGTTAATACAATGTATCAGAGTGGATTCAACATAAGAGGTGAAGGATGACCAAAGGCTATCAATTAGGACCAGTGACTTGGATAATAAGTGTCACTGCAGATACATGGGAGGTTGCGTACATATTAAGGCTGGTAAATAGCCCCCTGTAGCTATATACAAATACTAGGGAAAAAAAGCAGAATCAACTATTTGAAGCAGAGCAATAATTGACTGAACTATTAGGATTTGTTAGCTCATGTGCAACCGTTTAGCTGACATATCAAATTATTTGCTTGTACAAGGCTGAGTAACTTTTGCAAAGCTGGAGAAATGAATCGGATACATATTAAAAAGAATAATTAACAGTTTGTCAACTGTGGGAGCAATAACATAACCAGAGAAAAAGGAAGAGTGTGTGTCCGGGTTCTAGGTGACAGTGATAGACCTTTTAGTTGGTATCATTTGTAAGTTGTTCGATTTTTCAGGGAGAAACTGTTTAATGACACATGTAATCCCTTGCCACGTAAAGTGCTTAATCTCCCCACAACATGATTTGTGCGTAGAGTGTTTGGATTTGCCAGCCGGAGCGGATTGAGGGTTTCTTGATTGAAACTGGTAAGAGTGACAGTTTTATGGAGAGTAAAGCGTATACTACTGGACTCATAGAAAATAGATTTCTTTATCTTTGCAAGTACAAATGTACACATTATTCCAGTACGTGTCTGCCGTCCAGCCAAACACGCCCAACATAGTGTTCTTGAAATTGCAGTAATCCCAGCCTAATATACCCATGATGAAGCCACCTTTCTTTTAGCAACATGGCAATTTCACAATGACATCAGAGATGTCTGTTGCATCCAGGTAAGCAGTACAGACTGGTGTGCACCAATTTATCAAGCTCTGCAAAGTTAAGCTTGATCCCTGATAGCGAATGCCATCTTCTGATGGCATCAGCCCCTGTAGCCTATATGCTACAGTATAACTGGAGAGGACCCGATGGCTGTGTGCGCTCAGTACAAAACAGAGCTTTTCATTGCTACTATGAGCAAGCGGTTAAGCACGGTTTAATGAGCAAGTCATTGCCGGTACAGCCTCCTGTTGTTCCACCTGTCCTGGCATGACATCAATGGTAAACTTCCCCATTAATTCATCTGTTCCCACAGTGATACACAAATTAGGGTGATATATGGACTAAGGGGCAGATGTACTAAACGTTGGAGAGAGATAAAGTACCAACCACCTTCTGTCATTTTTCAAACGCAGCCTGTAACATGTCAGTTAGGAGCTGCTTGGCTGGTACTTTATCTCTCTCCACTTTATCACTCTCCAAAGCTTAGTACATCTCCCTCAAGGGGGCAAAGTGACAGACATAACACTGGCAGATGTATTAAGCCTGGTTAAGTGGAAGGTGATAACACATCAGCCAGTCAGCTCCTGTTAATTTACATATTGGAACTGATTAACTGGTGCGTTATCACCTTGCACTTATCACTGCTTTATTACTTCTCCAGGCTTAATACATCTGCCCCACTACTGAGTGTGGAACATAGGGACTTCAATAGACACACAGTAGTTGGACAGATTGACAGTCACATATCAGAGTGACAGGAAGAGTGGGTAAGACACAAAGGGGCATATTTGTTATACAGCAGTATGTGGCCAGTGTCGGATCAAACCCGGTGGAGGACCCTAAGCAGTTAAAATCTCCACCCCCCCCCCGCAAATTATCTCCCAATACTTTTTTAACCAACCAACAGTCTATGATCTTTAAACTGTAATGTGAATCTGATGTCTATGGTTTCTGTACTTTAGGTTGTTAATGTGTACATTACATTAATACAGTATTTTTTCTGCAGAGTCTTTCATGTAAAGTTTTCATTTCTTTGGACACGATACAGCAAACTGAAAAATGCACGCAAACCTCCGAAAATGCAGTTTCCGGAGGTTTGGCCGAGTACCGCATATGCACCAAGCCCCGAATACGATTGATTACAGGGCTTGTATGCGGTGGGCAACGCCATCTTCAGATGGCGTTGTCCTATAGAAGCCTATGGGCTTCTATCTCACTGTTCCTTCTGAGAGGGATCCAACCAGATCCCTCCCAGCAACCCCTGTGGTGCGTGCGTCACTAGACACATCGCAAAGGACAGCTCTTAACACAAGTGCTGTCCTTCATGATTTTCTTTATGTATACGGCATTTGATTTGAATCATTTTTTCTCTCTTTTGGAAACAATTTAAGAAAGCTTGATGGTAATTTTCTTTCAAGATCAAAACAATATTACTTTTATACATTGTTGCAGGGCCCCTAAAAGGTGCAGGGTCCATAGGCCAGTGCCTACTCTGCTTATTTGGTAATCCAGCACTGTATGCGGCCAGTCCCTGAATATTAAGAATCTTTATTGCTGCATATTGGGCAACATGGATTATTTTTCCGCTCAGGTGTAATAATTTAAATTGCTGGGGCATGGGCTCCAATAAGAGCCGATGCGGTGACCAATGAGAGGTAAAGACACCTGGTGTTCCACTGCACATGGGTAGCTTTCCAGCTGTGTATGCGCAATGTTGAAAAGGCTGCAATGTGCCTCAGGATCTCCTGCAGCCCACTGGAGAGGGATCACAAGATGATCCCTTTCTGGCAGGGCTGCCTCATTGCAGTTAATGGGCTAATGCCATCTGCAGATGGCATAAGCCCACGCATGCAAGAGCCACAAAGCAACCCTTCGTGGATCTTGTTAAATACCATCAGACACAGAATACTAGAAACAACAGTCACAGATTATGGGGGACAGTGTCACAAACATAGAATAGGGGGACAGTGCAACAGACATGGAATAGGGGGACAGTGTGACAGACATAGAATAGGGGGACAGTCTGACAGACATGGAATAGGGGGACAGTGTGACAGACATAGAATAGGGGGACAGTGTGACAGACATGGAATAGGGGGACAGTGCAACAGACATGGAATAGGGGGACAGTGCAACAGACATGGAATAGGGGGACAGTGTGACAGACATGGAATAGGGGGACAGTGTGACAGACATGGAATAGGGGGACAGTGTGACAGACATGGAATAGGGGGACAGTGCAACAGACATGGAATAGGGGGACAGTGTGACAGACATGGAATAGGGGGACAGTGTGACAGACATAGAATAGGGGGACAGTGTGACAGACATGGAATAGGGGGACAGTGTGACAGACATGGAATAGGGGGACAGTGTGACAGACATGGAATAGGGGGTCAGTGTGACAGACATGGAATAGGGGGACAGTGTGACAGACATGGAATAGGGGGACAGTGTGACAGACATGGAATAGGGGGACAGTGTGACAGACATGGAATAGGGGGACAGTGCAACAGACATGGAATAGGGGGACAGTGTGACAGACATGGAATAGGGGGACAGTGTGACAGACATGGAATAGGTGGACAGTGTGACAGACATGGAATAGGTGGACAGTGTGACAGACATGGAATAGGGGGGGACAGTGTGACAGACATGGAATAGGGGGACAGTGTGACAGACATAGAATAGGGGGACAGTGTTACAGACATGGAATAGGGGGACAGTGCGACAGACATGGAATAGGGGGACAGTGTGACAGACATGGAATAGGGGGACAGTGTGACAGACATGGAATAGGGGGACAGTGCGACAGACATGGAATAAGGGGGGACAGTGTGACAGACATGGAATAGGGGGACAGTGTGACAAACATGGAATAGGGGGGGACAGTGTGACAGACATGGAATATTGGGACAGTGTGACAGACATGGAATAGGGGGACAGTGCGACAGACATGGAATAGGGGGACAGTGTGACAGACATGGAATAGGGGGACAGTGCGACAGACATGGAATAGGGGGACAGTGCGACAGACATGGAATAGGTGGACAGTGTGACAGACATGGAATAGGGGCCGGGGGACAGTGTGACAGACATGGAATAGGGGGACAGTGTGACAGACATAGAATAGGGGGACAGTGTGACAGACATGGAATAGGGGGACAGTGTGACAGACATGGAATAGGGGGACAGTGCGACAGACATGGAATAGGGGGACAGTGCGACAGACATGAAATAGGGGGACAGTGCGACAGACATGGAATAGGGGGACAGTGTGACAGACATAGAATAGGGGGACAGTGTGACAGACATGGAATAGGGGGACAGTGTGACAGACATGGAATAGAGGGACAGTGTGACAGACATGGAATAGGGGGACAGTGTGACAGACATGGAATAGGGGGACAGTGTGACAGACATGGAATAGGGGGACAGTGCGACAGACATGGAATAGGGGGACAGTGCGACAGACATGGAATAGGGGGACAGTGCGACAGACATGGAATAGGTGGACAGTGTGACAGACATGGAATAGGGGGGGACAGTGTGACAGACATGGAATAGGGGGACAGTGTGACAGACATAGAATAGGGGGACAGTGTGACAGACATGGAATAGGGGGACAGTGTGACAGACATGGAATAGGGGGACAGTGCGACAGATATGGAATAGGGGTACAGTGCGACAGACATGGAATAGGGGGACAGTGTGACAGACATGGAATAGGGGGACAGTGTGACAGACATGGAATAGGGGGACAGTGCGACAGACATGGAATAGGGGGGGACAGTGTGATAGACATGGAATAGGGGGACAGTGCGACAGACATGGAATAGGGGGACAGTGCGACAGACATGGAATAGGGGGACAGTGCGACAGACATGGAATAGGGGGACAGTGTGACAGACATGGAATAGGGGGACAGTGCGACAGACATGGAATAGGGGGACAGTGCGACAGACATGGAATAGGGGGACAGTGCGACAGACATGGAATAGGGGGACAGTGCGACAGACATGGAATAGGGGGGGACAGTGTGACAGACATGGAATAGGGGGACAGTGTGACAGACATGGAATAGGGGGGGACAGTGTGATAGACATGGAATAGGGGGACAGTGCGACAGACATGAAATAGGGGGACAGTGTGACAGACATGGAATAGGGGGACAGTGTGACAGACATAGAATAGAGGGACAGTGCGACAGACATGGAATAGGGGGACAGTGCGACAGACATGGAATAGGGGGACAGTGTGACAGACATGGAATAGGGGGACAGTGTGACAGACATGGAATAGGGGGACAGTGTGACAGACATGGAATAGGGGGACAGTGTGACAGACATGGAATAGGGGGACAGTGTGACAGACATGGAATAGGGGGACAGTGTGACAGACATGAAATAGGGGGACAGTGCGACAGACAAGGAATAGGGGGACAGTGTGACAGACATGGAATAGGGGGACAGTGCGACAGACATGAAATAGGGGGATAGTGCGACAGACAAGGAGTAGGTGGACAGTGTGACAGACATAGCACAGTGAAATATAGGTAGCATCATGCATGGTAGACACAGAATATGGGGAAATGGGGACCATGACAGTCACACCATAGCTGGATAGAGTGAAAGCAGAGAATGAGAAATAAAGTGACTGTGACAGAATCAAACATGATTATATAGGGGGAGGAAACTATAGAACAGGTGATACATGGTTCAATAACAAGCAGAACGAGGGGGCACAGAAAACGTTCACAGACACAAAACAAGAAGACACAGGTCAGTGACAGGACAGAGTGTTACATGGACCAAACACAAATCAGGGGCACAGGTAAATACAGCTCTGACAGTAGACATGGCGAGGAACATAAGATGAGGTGGGCTGGGCTGGAGGGAGGCGTGTGAGATGTATGTTTGTGTGAGTAGTGACTAAGGGATTTATTTCCTAGGCTATGGTGATAGGCCTGGTTTTCTATTGCCACTTACACCAGGGTTTGTCAGTGAAATCTCTCCAGCGCAGCTGAGCATTCACTATTCACCTGCCTGGTGATACTGCTTGGGAACACTATAGCTTGATTTACTATTTTGTGGGCCAATGTCGGGATATGCCCATGCATGAATCACGTAGCCTGTTAGCACATGCACCAGGAGCCAATATCACATGCTTCTTTGAAAGGAAATAATAAACATCTTAAATGAATTCCAAATCGATAAAACGCTTTATTTAAATTAGAGATGAGCGGATTCGGTTTTACTCGGATTTACTCGGTTCTCAAAACGGCATCTGATTGGCTAATCAAAACACGAGACATCCGTGAGCCAATAAGATGCCGTTTTGAGAACCGAGTAAATCCGAGTAAAACCGAATCCGCTCATCTCTAATTTAAATATATTTTTGTAAACATGTTTTTATTAGACATCACAAATTTACAGAGTACAGTTAGTAATAATTGCGAAAAATCAAAGCAAGAGGGAACAGAATACCCACAGAAGTCCAATAAATATAAAGCATAAGATATGTTCATGGTCAGTATGTGGGACAGTGTAAACTGTACACAATATAGACGTATGTTGTTTTTTTCTTAATATCAAGAGAACATCTCCTATATAAAAAGTAACCAATATCAATAATCAACAAATAGGGACATAAAATAATAAAGCAATATTAAAAAAGGGGGAGGGGACTTAGTCATCCAAGGGGGGCAGCCTAGAACCCACACATATCAAAACAATTACACCTAATTATGCTCATCCTCCAACATTCTGGTCTCATACCAACCTGTGTATTGAAAGTAAAGGGCCCCATACACTAGAACGATAATGCCCAATTTCCGCCCAATTCGGGCATTCGGGCCGATATATTGGGTGAAATCGGGCATTTTCGTTGCGCTTTACAGCCGATCTGATCTGATGCGCGTTCCCGTGAGCATCGAATCGGATCACCCTAGATCCGACATATATCACGAGTGCTGCACTCGTGATATGTCGGATCCCGCAGGATTGGATGGAATAGTAAAAGATACATCGTATGCAAAAGGACAGCATACAATGTATCTTTTACTATCATGCCACCCGGGAGATTGAAGGGAAATCCTAGACGACATGACGGACCGTCATGTCGTCTTAGTGTATGGGGCCCTTTAGTTGTAACCTGCAGACGTGTGGAAGACTGCAAAGTGTCCACATAGCTTTCTCATAATTTGAAAGAAATCTGCTCATAAGCCTCCTTATGGAGGGATGTCTCCAGCCAATCCATTTTAAAAAGAGAAAATAATTTTTATTTAAAAAGAGACAAACTTGGAGGGCTGGGATGGATCCAGTGCTGAAGGGTGGGTTTTGCAGCAGCAGAGATAATAAGCTGGAGCTTCTTGCTACCTTTAATGTATCCAGACCCCGGGGATGTTACTACAAGTATGGCCCATTCTGGCGTCAGCAGCAAGTAGTTGAGGGAGTGGGAAGTAGCATAGGCTTTAATCTGCACCCAGAACCTTTTGCTTGGTGGGTACTCCCATAGACAATGAGGCATCTACACAGGCACATTTAGGACAAAACAAATGGGATTGTAAATCCATCAGGCTACGTCTAGACGGGTATAGATATCAGATGTAAAATAAACTACAGTGAAATGCATTTCTTTATACATAGCAGCTGGTAAAGTTGTATTTGTGTAAAGCAACTGGGTCGCAAGTTTCTTCACTAGGTGTAAAAAAATTCTAAATATTATTATTTAATAATAATAATAATAATAATAATATGTCACAACTGAGGGCCTGAGCTGACGGGAGGCAGCCTCAGTTGTAGGGGCTGAGATGTACCGGAACCTGGGAGGTTGTATCAGACCCCTGGACATGTAAGTAACATAAATAATAACTGCCCGAAGGCGTGACCACGACAACTTGGATAAAAGTCAATGATGTTTATTATGACAACTCCGCAACACAGCAGCAGTAAATGAAAACGTAAAAGTCAGCAAAGAATAAATACAGTTCCTGGGTACTACAGGATGGCAGGAGCCACAGGGCACTGGTAGTGTGAGATAGTTCTTATGATCTTCTAGATGGAAAGTCCTTACCAGGCCCAACTGTAGCAATGGAGATAACCCAGGATTGTGCCAGCTGGTGTTCCAGGAAAAGCTGGGTTGCTGAAGATAAAACAGCTGCTGTGGATACTGGCTGGAACCAGACTGTTGTTAGCACGGAGTGGATACTGGCTGGAACCAGTTAAATAATAAATGAACTTGGGAGCGATGAAATATGAACTGAAATGTAGAACTTGAGAGCGGAGAAATAATAATACCGGTGGAGAGTGGTAAAGTGTAGAAAGGACACCGGCCCTTTAAGGGAAGCTGTACTCTGCTGGAAGCTGAGCTGGAAGCAGGTAACGTTGTAGCTGGAAACAGATGAATCCACAATGGATTGGAGAGTCAGGCTACACCGCAGGTGGAATGCTGGTGCGGGTCTCTATGGTGGAAGTCTTGAGACAGGAGCTGGAACCTGGAAGACAATCACAGGAGAGAGACAAACAGGAACTAGGTTTGACAACCAAAGCACTGACGCCTTCCTTGCTCAGGCACAGTGTATTTATACCTGCAGCAAGGAAGGGATTGGCTAGGCAATTATGCAGATTATCAATACTGAGAACAGATTGGTGGAAATGATCAGCTGACAGAATCCAAGATGGCTGCGCCCATGCAGACACTTGGAGGGAAGTTTGGTTTGTAATCCATGTGGTAATGAAAACAGTAATGGCGGCGCCGGCCACCGGAGACAGGAGGCGCCAGGCTGACAGATGCACATCCAACCACGCGGACACAGCGGAGGCCGCGGCTGACGTAATCGCCACTCAGACACTCTGCATGCAGAAGTTCAGGGACGGCGGCGGAGGCCGCGGGAGACGCCATGCCAGGTGTAATATGGCGTTTACTGTGACAGCGTCCCAGAGTGACAGGAGAGGATACAAGAATGTACACATCAGGATAACAGATGGGATCCGGTCCTGGAGCGCTGAGCCAGCCTTAGGAGGCATCTGATGGGTAAGAAATGGCGTCCAGATACCCGGATCGTGACAGCACCCCCCCCTTTAGGAGTGGCCCCAGGACACTTCTTTGGCTTTTGAGGAAACTTGGAATGGAATCTCCGGACCAAGGCAGGAGCATGGACATCAGAAGCATTGGTCCATGAACGTTCCTCAGGACCATAACCCTTCCAGTCAATAAGATATTGTAGTTGACCGTAACGGTGACGTGAGTCCAGGATCTTGGCCACTTCATACTCAACGCCTCGTTGAGTTTGGACTTTCGGAGTTGGAGGAAGTGAGGAATGAAACCGATTCAAGATCAGCGGTTTCAACAGGGAAACATGGAATGTCCTGGGTATTTTTAAGAAGGGAGGCAACTGGAGTCTGTAAGCAACAGGATTGATGACTTGTTCAATCTTGAAAGGACCGATATAGCGAGGTGCAAACTTCATACTGGGAACTCTTAACCTCAAATTCTTCGTGGATAACCATACCCGATCACCCACCTTGAGAGCAGGAACTGCTCGACGCTTCTTATCCGCAAACTTCTTGTACCTGAACGATGCCTTGAGCAGAGCTGATCGTACGCTCTTCCAGATATTGGCAAACTGATGCAAGGTGATATCCACTGCGGGAACAGAAGTTGCTGGAAGCGGTTGGAACTCAGGGACTTTAGGGTGGAATCCAAAGTTAGTGAAGAATGGTGTTGAAGCAGATGAAGAATGATACTGGTTGTTATGACAGAACTCGGCCCAGGGAAGTAATTGAACCCAGTCATCTTGAGAGGAGGACACATAGATGCGGAGGAAGGCCTCCAAGTCCTGATTCACCCTCTCGGTTTGACCATTGGTCTGAGGATGGTAAGCCGTGGAAAACTTAAGCTTGACTTGGAGGACTTGACATAAACTTCGCCAGAATTTGGCTGTGAATTGAACTCCTCGATCAGAGATAATTTCTTCAGGAAGACCGTGGAGTCGGAAGATCTCTTGTATGAATACTTGAGCCAACTTGGAAGCTGACGGAAGACCGGTGAGAGGAATGAAGTGTACCATCTTGGTGAACCGGTCAACTACCACCCAGATGGTATTGAACTTGTTGCACATGGGTAAGTCTGTAATGAAATCCATCGACAAGTGGGTCCATGGTCGACGGGGAACGGATAATGGAACCAGTTGCCCGGCAGGCGACTGGCGGGATACTTTATGTTGGGCACACTTTGGGCAAGATGCAATAAACTCCAAGACGTCCTTTTTCAGAGTTGGCCACCAATAGGACCTAGAGATAAACTCCAGGGTTTTTTGGATACCTGTATGTCCGGCAAAACGGGAAGCATGGGCCCAATGCATGAGCTTCTTCCTTAGCATCGGTTTCACAAAACTTTTCCCTGATGGGGGCGTAGAGTCCATCCCTACCGTGGAGAATGCCAACGGACTTATAATAGGATGCTTGTCTGAAGACTCTGACTCATTTTCTTGCTCCCATGAGCGGGAAAGGGCATCGGCCTTGCGATTCTGAGAGCCCGGACAGAACTGGAGTTTAAAGTCGAACCTGGAAAAGAAAAGTGCCCATCTGGCCTGACGAGGGTTGAGACATTGTGCGCCTTTCAAATATAGAAGGTTCTTGTGGTCTATAAGGATGGTGATTGAATGAGAAGCTCCCTCCAACAGATATCTCCACTCCTCTAGAGCGAGCTTGATGGCTAGCAACTCCTGGTCGCCAATGGCATAGTTGCGCTCCGCTGGGGAGAACTTCCGTGAGAAGAAACGGCAAGGATGTAAATGGCCATCTTTAGCCCTCTGAGATAACACAGCTCCTACTTCAACGGAGGAGGCATCCACCTCTAGGATGAAAGGAGAGTCGATGTCAGGCTGTTTAAGGACAGGCGCAGAGATGAACCTCTGTTTTAAAAGATTAAAAGCTTGCATGGCTTCTTCAGACCACTTGGACGGGTTAGCACCCTTCTTGGTGAAAGCAGTAATAGGCGCCACAATGGTGGAAAAGTCTCGTATAAACTTTCGGTAATAATTGGCGAACCCTAAGAACCTCTGGACCCCTTTGAGGGTTAAGGGTACCGGCCAATTCTGAATTGCTTGTAGTTTCTCAGGATCCATCTCTAGTCTGGAACCGGACACAATGTACCCTAGAAACGGAATGGACTTGACTTCAAAGACGCATTTCTCTAATTTGCAATAGAGATGATTGACACGGAGACGGGACAGAACCTCCTTTACCCAAAAACGATGTTTCTCTAAATTGTTGGCAAAAATGAGGATATCATCTAGATAGACCACGACATGACGGTATAGAATGTCTCTGAAGATCTCATTGACGAAATGCTGGAAGACAGCTGGAGCATTGCTCAATCCGAAGGGCATGACGAGGTACTCATAATGTCCGTCACGGGTGTTAAATGCGGTCTTCCACTCGTCACCCTCACGGATCCGGATGAGATTGTATGCACCTCGCAAGTCCAGCTTTGTAAAGATGGTAGCTCCGCTAACTCTGTCAAAGAGCTCAGTAATCAGGGGTAAAGGATAACGGTTCTTGATGGTAATGTCGTTCAAACCTCTGTAGTCGATGCACGGCCGCAGACCACCATCTTTCTTTTTTACAAAAAAGAAGCCTGCGCCGGCTGGAGAAGAAGAAGGTCGAATGAACCCCTTTGCTAGGTTCTCTTTAATATATTCCTCCATAGAATGCGTCTCAGGCAGAGACAACGGATAAGTTCGGCCTCGAGGTGGAACCTTCCCTGGAACGAGATCAATCGGACAGTCCCATTCTCTATGAGGAGGAAGGATATCAGCAGAAGCTTTACTGAACACATCCGTGAAATCTTGATATGGAGGAGGTGGAACATCAGACGACCTGGGGGAGGAAGAACAGACAGGCAATACTTTAAACAAACATGTCTCAGCACAGGAGGAACCCCATGCCAGGATTTGCGTAGTCGTCCAATCAATTGTAGGATTGTGAAGACGGAGCCATGGAAGGCCCAGGACCACAGGATGTGTGGCTCTTGGAATCACTAAAAAAGAAATAAGTTCGGAATGAAGAACTCCCACTCTCAGACGAACTGGTAGAGTCCTTAAAGAAATAACTGCATCAAAAATTTTGCTGCCATCCACGGCAGTTAAAGAAATGGACGAAGGAAGTCTCTCGGTGGGTAGGGACCACCGTTTAACATAGGCTTCGGTAATAAAGTTCCCAGCTGCTCCGGAATCAAGGAGGGCAATGACGTTCCGATAACGTTGAGCAACTTGAAGCGAGACTGGGAGATTACAATCTTGAGAAGATGGAGAGGAGATCATTACTCCTAGCCGGCCCTCTCCTTGGCGAGCTAGGATTTGGAGTTTCCCGGACGTTTGGGACAGGCATTAATGGTGTGAGACGGAGCTGCACAATAGAGACAGAGAAACTCGGAGAGACGTCTTCGGCGCTCAGCAGGAGTTAAACGGGAACGGCCAAGTTGCATGGGCTCATCTTTAGATGGTGACAGTTGACGAGGAGGAGGAGCAGAAGATTTTGGAGCAGATGATCTTCCACGCTCAGTTGCTCTCTCTCTGAAACGTAAATCAACTTTCGTGCAGAGTGAGATTAGCTCATCTAACTTAGAAGGTAAGTCTCTGGTAGCTAACTCATCTTTAATACGCTCAGATAAGCCATGCCAGAATGCAGCATACAGGGCCTCGTCGTTCCATGCCAGTTCGGACGCCAGGATCTGGAACTGTATCAGATATTGTCCTACAGTACGTGACCCCTGGCGTAAACGGAGAATCTCGGATGAAGCTGAGGTTACCCGGCCTGGCTCGTCGAAGATGCGCCTGAATGTTGACACGAAGGCAGTGTAGGAAGATAGCAGGGTGTCGGACCTCTCCCATAACGGTGATGCCCAATCAAGGGCTGAGCCACTGAGAAGAGAAATAATGTAGGCAATTTTTGTACGGTCACTGGGAAAATTGCCAGGTTGTAGCTCAAACTGAATCTCACACTGGTTGAGAAATCCCCTGCAGAATCTTGGAGATCCGTCAAATTTTGCTGGCGTTGGAAGATGAAGACGTGGAGCAGAAATGGGTAAGGTGGGTGGGGTTATAGCTGGAGTCACTGTGGTTGACGCACCAGACGCGCCTGATCCACGGAGAGCTGTCTGAATCCCATCCAGCCGAGTAGAGAGATCCTGGAGACAGCGGATGATGTGGCCCTGTGCAGCCTCCTGATGTTCTAGTCGGGCTGCCAGTTCTTGCATCGGCCTGGCCGCTTGATCCTGGTCTCCGGCTGGATTCATTAGGTCAGTGCTTACTGTCACAACTGAGGGCCTGAGCTGACGGGAGGCAGCCTCAGTTGTAGGGGCTGAGATGTACCGGAACCTGGGAGGTTGTATCAGACCCCTGGACATGTAAGTAACATAAATAATAACTGCCCGAAGGCGTGACCACGACAACTTGGATAAAAGTCAATGATGTTTATTATGACAACTCCGCAACACAGCAGCAGTAAAAGAAAACGTAAAAGTCAGCAAAGAATAAATACAGTTCCTGGGTACTACAGGATGGCAGGAGCCACAGGGCACTGGTAGTGTGAGATAGTTCTTATGATCTTCTAGATGGAAAGTCCTTACCAGGCCCAACTGTAGCAATGGAGATTACCCAGGATTGTGCCAGCTGGTGTTCCAGGAAAAGCTGGGTTGCTGAAGATAAAACAGCTGCTGTGGATACTGGCTGGAACCAGACTGTTGTTAGCACGGAGTGGATACTGGCTGGAACCAGTTAAATAATAAATGAACTTGGGAGCGATGAAATATGAACTGAAATGTAGAACTTGAGAGCGGAGAAATAATAATACCGGTGGAGAGTGGTAAAGTGTAGAAAGGACACCGGCCCTTTAAGGGAAGCTGTACTCTGCTGGAAGCTGAGCTGGAAGCAGGTAACGTTGTAGCTGGAAACAGATGAATCCACAATGGATTGGAGAGTCAGGCTACACCGCAGGTGGAATGCTGGTGCGGGTCTCTATGGTGGAAGTCTTGAGACAGGAGCTGGAACCTGGAAGACAATCACAGGAGAGAGACAAACAGGAACTAGGTTTGACAACCAAAGCACTGACGCCTTCCTTGCTCAGGCACAGTGTATTTATACCTGCAGCAAGGAAGGGATTGGCTAGGCAATTATGCAGATTATCAATACTGAGAACAGATTGGTGGAAATGATCAGCTGACAGAATCCAAGATGGCTGCGCCCATGCAGACACTTGGAGGGAAGTTTGGTTTGTAATCCATGTGGTAATGAAAACAGTAATGGCGGCGCCGGCCACCGGAGACAGGAGGCGCCAGGCTGACAGATGCACATCCAACCACGCGGACACAGCGGAGGCCGCGGCTGACGTAATCGCCACTCAGACACTCTGCATGCAGAAGTTCAGGGACGGCGGCGGAGGCCGCGGGAGACGCCATGCCAGGTGTAATATGGCGTTTACTGTGACAGCGTCCCAGAGTGACAGGAGAGGATACAGGAATGTACACATCAGGATAACAGATGGGATCCGGTCCTGGAGCGCTGAGCCAGCCTTAGGAGGCATCTGATGGGTAAGAAATGGCGTCCAGATACCCGGATCGTGACATAATAATAATAATCATCATTAATTCCTTTGGCTAGCACAGTCCAGAGATGGCAGTAACAAAGCAAGGAGTGATATCCTTATTAAATATCTACTGTGTCTCTGGGGGAGGTACCTCTGCCAGTTGCTATTATACAGTATTGCTGGAGTTAATCCCTTATTGGACTTTTTAGTTTCTCAGTGTCTAGAGCTGTAACACCTGGGTCTGGATATAAGGCTTTTCTCTTTTAGCCAAATGGATCCCTAAGTGATGAAACTTTTCTCCCTATTGATAATGAATGTAAGCTCGGATGATCAGGGCCCTCTTCCTTCATGTGCTTCTCCTACCCTCACTTATACCACAATCTCCTCACTGCCAACAACAGCGCCAAACATTTGGTTTCAGCCGTTCCGCTGCCATTTTGGATATTATGACTAGTGATGCAGAAATGTTTCTGTACCTTGTCCTTGTTCTGCAATGTTTTGTACTATGTCACATTTTTTTGTCTTTTTTATGTTCATAATGTTTTTTTTTGTAAGGCACCATGGACCCCTTGTGGCGCCATATAAAGTATAATAATAATAATAATAATAATAATAATAATAATAATAATAATAATGTATTTCAATAGCTATTTATGAATTTAGCTTTTTAACTCATTGTATGTTGTTAGTAATAAGGTTTTGTATAATCCTAGGAATCGTGCCTTATACCTGTGTTGATGGGTGGGGACAGACAGTTGATGTATAATTTGGCTTTCCAGTCCAGGGGTTACTAATCTGTCAAATAAAGAATAGGCTACTTATATTCACCCAGAACAAATTACATACCTCACTACCCCTCAGCACGGGGCAGCAGGACCATAATTCAGTCTAAGTATCATTCCCTCTTCTATTTCCTTCATAACCAAGGTCATACTAATCAACTCAATTATCACTTCTCTTGGACATTTTCATAATGTTTTCAGCTCGTTGCTCTGATGTAAGAACCCATGAACATTAATGCAGTTTATAACCGCCTACTTCTCTTGTACAATTGACCCTATCACTGTTTTAGTGCAGACTGTCTCAGAGTCATTGATAATGATGGTAACAGGTATTGTAGCTAGTGTGAATACCTCTAAGTATTTATGTAGCTACACTATAGTGTGTCATTTGCAGATTGCTAGCTACAGGAGATGGGGGTAGCTAATAGAATATGGGCAGGATGCATGCAGTATATCCCACCACTTATTGCATGCAAAGCAGCATTTAGTAACCCTGCATGCATGAATAAATGCAACTAAAAATGCATTTTCATAAGAACTGTCCTTTGCATTGTAAGGAATTCTGGGTTTATGACCCGGAGTCCTATTGTACATGCGCGGCCATCTGAGGGAGGGTATATTAAAATGGGAGGGGGTGCGTGTTTAAATCCCTTTGAGGGGAATTTTGGAGTAAGAAGCTTCCAGGCTTCCATAGGCAACACAATCTATAGATAGCACTGCTTGTAAGGTACAAGCTCCTGAAAGTTTCATTTAATACATATGGGGAATGCAGCAAGCAACTCACTTCCGGCATTACACTGACACAGCAGTAGCAGTCAGGAGCTATAGACAGTGTAAAGTTTGATTATTTTACAAGGAAAAGCAATACCGTATCACACTGTGGTTCGGGCCGCTGCGGCCGTTAAACATAAGCAAATAACCGCTAAGATATGTATGCACGTTGCGTATACACGCCGACACGCTATGCACACAATGCAGTGACACGTGTGGCTGAATACACCTTATGCCCAAACAAAAATGGAATGCGACACCAGTAGTTAAATGTAATGTTGTGGTCCAACGTATCAACAGTATTTACTCAAAAGATACAAATAAAAGATACAACAATATTAAAGAGAAGAGCTACAACCAATAGTACATACGTTTGTTCGCGAGTGCTCCCGAATCCAGGACTCAGTCAGTCTTAGCAAGATGACCTTCAGAGAATAGGGACCGAAGCCTGGATCAGGAGACCTCTCTTTCATACAATGAGTCCAAATACAATACAATGGGAAATGTAAGTTCTTCTTCCATAGGTCAAGGGCAGATCATTTATAGTACATGAGGGGTCATAGGTTGGTTTGAATGAATGGGCGATGCTTGGTCCAGGTGTGCTTGCAGGTGTTCGCCACTGGGTTCCCGCCGAATATCTTGAGTACAGTATCATAACAGTTTGCTAATATTATATTTCTGCGTGTATCTACATGCAGATACAAGCGATCAACTGCAAATAGCAACCGGAATGTATGTCACAAAACACTGCACATCTGGATACCAAACACTAAGTCCTAACCTTGCTCAGTCCCCTCACATCCTGTAAAGCTGAATAACTCTATTGTTCTACCTTTTAGGTGTATGTAAGTTGCTGGCAATGTGTAGGGAGACTGTGTATATTATGTACTATATAAATAGAATATTGAATATGACTTTGTGGCTTTTCTGTGCGAATGCATATGCTACCGTATTCACTCATACCATGCGCCAATACGCAAGGCTCGTGAACCAGTGTACGTAGCGTGCGTATATGCGTACGCACGGCGAAAATACGCACGCACAGAGGCCATTCTGTTTGGTGTTTGCATGTGGTGTGTATGTAATATTTTCGACTTCGACAACTTCTGCAGGCTTATTCTCCTTCCTGTCAGCAGCCGGTGCTTCGATTGGTGACACTGCAGGGCTTAACAACACTGAATGACTGCTATTATGTCACTCATTCACCGTTTTTAGGCTTCCCCTAATCAGTCGTGCCATAGGCAATGGCCTTTATTGGCTTAGTTGTAGCGGCCATTCTATGTTATTTTCACTATTTTAGCAATGTAAGGGTTAAGTGTGTGGATACATCCCTTTATTTGTTTTTATCAAATTCCCCATTTCAAATTTATCTGGTGTTTTCCCATTTTAGCCACACCCATTGCTAACCGGTGCATAAAATCAAGCATTCAGCCATGCACTCTCCTTAGTCAGACATTAGCAGTAGAATGGGTCATGCACTCTCCATAGTCAGACATTAGCAGTAGAATGGGTCATGCACTCTCCATAGTCAGACATTAGCAGTAGAGTGGGTCATGCACTCTCCATGGTCAGACATTAGCAGTAGAGTGGGTCATGCACTCTCCATAGACATTAGCAGTAGAATGGCTTGTGCTGAGGTGCTCAGTGACTGCCATACGATGGCACTCTGTTTTCCAAATCCTGTTATATACATCTAACTCAATTTACCGTTTTTGTCTGTTTTTTAGGGAGCAAATGGTTGATTGTCATTTGCTCCCAGACATTACCAGATTTTCACTCCAACCTGAAAGATTGGACAGATAATCTTAAAACGTTGGGGCTGTTTGACCAGTGGTGGTGATTTCGGCAGTCAGCTAGCGCATCAAAAGCCCCTTGCGGCTCGCTGTGCTCGCCACGCAGCGGGTTTGCCACAGGCTCTATTTCTACTTTATGGGTGCCGTGGACACCCACGATGGGAATAGTCCCTGTTAGTCGGCATGCCGACTGTAGGGCTTTTGATCGCTAGGGATCCTAGGGTCGGCATGGTGACCACCGGGATCTCGAGCGCCGGTCACATGACTGGATCCCGTCCCACGGCCTCTGCATTTCGCTGGCAGGATACCTGGAATTGCAGCCTGCAGCCAGCATTGTTGTGGCAGGGCTACCCAGAGCTTCCTCCAGGTATGCGCCGTGCATCTTGTATGAGGATGTTCCAGGCAGTGCTGTACTTCTTTTACTGGCGGATTCACCACGTTGACGTGACATCATGATGTCATGTGTTCAGGGGGCGGGATTGGAAAAGTGCCGCCTTGATCCAGCACTGCTTACTCAAACTCATTATTTGCTCCATTTCCCAGTTGCAGGATTGTTTTCTGACTGTCTTCTCTCTGAGGATGCCCTTCCTTGCACAACTCTTTCCCCTAGCCACTAAACCTTCATGTGCTCCCAGAAACATCCCCTCTTCAGACAAGCTTATCAAATTCCAAAACCATCCACATGCCCATGATTATGCAGACTGGTGTGCAGCAGAACATTTATCATTTGAGTTTGAAAATACATTATTCTGTATCTGTGTAACCGCTGTTACATTAATATTATCAATACTCTTAAAGGATATGGATATTTTGTGACGTTACCCTTCTCTACACAGAAACCAAATGTTGCACTACTGGGAGTACCACCATTACCTTATTGGAGCTTGATGACTTCATTGAAAACTTATATATTGTTTTGGTCCATTGGTGTGAAGCTACAAAGGGGAGCCCTCTTTCTTATACACTCTCTGCATACCCTTTTCTCTAGAAGGATGTAGCCAATATCCCAGCGCTCAGCATGCTGATGGCCATAATCCCACCAGTAAGTATTGGAGTTAGGTTTAAGGTTAGGGTTAGGCACTAGGGGAAAGGTTAGGCTGGGGGAGGGGAGGGTTAATGTTAGCCACTAGTGGAAGGGTTAGGGTTAGGCTGTGGGAGGGGAGAGTAAGGGTTAGGGTTAGGCTGCAGGAGCATAGGGTTAGGCTGCGGGAGGGGACAGTAATGGGCCCTACACATTTAGCGATCCGCCGCTGAGCTGCCCGACGGCGGATACAGCCGATGGGTGACCCGGCGGCGGGGGGGAGGATGAACGAGATTGTTCATATCTTTGACTATTATCGCCCAGTGTGTACGGCCTATAAGGGTTAGGCTGCAGAAGGGGAGAGTAAGGGTTAGGGTTAGGCTGCGGGAGGGGAAGGTTAGGGTTAGGCTGCAGTAGGGGAGAGTAAGGGTTAGGGTTAGGCTGCGGGAGGGGAAGGTTAGGGTTAGGCTGCGGGAGGGGAGAGTAAGAGTTAGGGTTAGGCTGCGGGAGGGGAAGGTTAGGGTTAGGCTGCGGGAGGGGAGAGTAAGAGTTAGGGTTAGGCTGCAGGAGGGGAAGGTTAGGGTTAGGCTGCGGGAGGGGAGAGTTAGGGTTAGGCTGCGGGAGTGGAGGGTTAGGGTTAGGCTGACTGATGGGAGAGTAAGGGTTAGGCTGCGGGAGGCGAGAGTAAGGGTTAGGGTTAGGCTGTGGGAGTGGAGGGTTAGGGTTAGGCTGCGGGAGGGGAGAGTAAGGGTTAGGGTTAGGCTGTGGGAGGGGAGGGTTAATGTTAGCCGCTAATGGAAGGGTTAGGCTGTGATAGGGGACTGTTACGGTTAGGTTGCGGGAGAAGTCGGTTAGGGTTAGGCAGCGCGAGGGGAGGGTAAGGGTTAGGCAGAGGAAGGAGAGGGTAAGGGTTAGGCTGCGGGGAGGGGAGGGTAAGGGTTAGGCAGCGAGAGGGGAGGGTTAGGGTTAGGCTGCGGGAGGGGAGGGTTAGGCTGTGGGAGGGGAGAGCAAGGGTTAGGGTTAGGCTATGGGAGGGGAGGGTTAATGTTAGCCACTAGTGGAAGGGTCAGGGTTAGGCTGCGATAGGGGCTTGTTCTGGGAGAAGTCGGTTAGGGTTAGGCAGTGGGAGGGGGAGGGGTAAGGGTTAGAATAGTCACCAGGATCCGTCAGGATTTAACTTTGGGATTCTGACTGTCGGCATGCTGAGCGCCAGATCTCATACCCATGCCAATAACATTATTAGAGGGTGAACAATGAAAGAGGTAGGGTCATAGATTCCCTGGCACTACAATAATACAGATGAAACCCTTTTTGTTGTAGATGTAGTTTCTAGTTTTAGTATAAATTGGTTAATTGTATGTTGCAATTGCATGCAATAAGGTAAAAGCAGGGTTCCTGCCCCTCACTTCTATCTATACCTGTCACTGCACCCGGAGGCTACACAGTAAGCTGTGATCACTGCCGAGAGCATAACATGTTTGTCCCTCAGATACACGATGCCAGTATCCCCATGCATGAAATCATCACATGCTGAGATTTTTCATACCTTTGGAAATTCCCTTGAAAATAAAGGTCACTTTTGTGAGCCCTGCGTAATTAGCTAGATTGGTGAATTCACTGGCTCATTACACTCAGGAGTTGTGTAGTGCAGCAGGTCCACAGGTACTTCCCTGGAGAGGCAGCGGCTCATTACTAGTCACTGTGTGATGGAACAGGCGCGCACATTTTGTGCTGTTGTCTCAGAGATGGTGCAGTAACATTATAATACACAATAGAGAAACATCGTTGTTTGGTTTATACATGTCCTGGTTTGTGACCATCCTGTTGTCACCATTTGTCCACAACTTACTGTAGCTGGGGGGTTGTGTAGACCACTGCTTTACAGAATATGTTCACTGTTCATTTAGGGCTTAAATGTGGTTAATAGTCTTAAAGGTTCTATCTTGCAAATAGATCCTAATGCTATGCAATGCATGGAGTAACTGTTGGCTAGATAAGCTCTCTAAGGTACTTGGCTTCTTCTAGGCATTCACCAACACAGAGGTTTTTCCAAAGCTCTGTCCCGGCCCCAACCTTAGTAATTTTCATGACCGCATTGCGAATTGGCGCAAAATAGTCTTATCACAACCATATTTTATATGCGTTTTAGTTAAAAGGCCCCTAATTGTCCTATTTATTATATTATTGCGGTCAATCCTCCTGCTGTGGCCATAAATATGTGACAGTCCCTCTGTCTTAGCACAAAATCAGTTTGGGGACTTGAAAAAATGTCCAATTTACCAGCCTCTGAAAAGCTTAGCCCCAGTGCTAGCACCATCTTTCTAAGGTGTTAGGCATTAGCCTGTAGGCTATTTTTTTTTTTTTTTCAGAGAGGGATCATTTGAATCCCACTCCAGCACCGCATGCCCAGCCCAGTGACGATCAATGCACATTTCCAAAGTCCAGTGGTACTGTAGTAATTACTTAACTATTTATTCTATGCTCTTAATGGGGCAGTTTAGGCAATATTGATACTCACATGAATACCACCCTCAACTCCTTATAGGCCTGAATATAACAGATTGTGTACTGCAGACATCAGCGCAATTTAACTGCTGATTTAAAGTAGTGATGAGCGGGTTCGGTTTCTCGGAAACCGAACCCCCCCCCGAACTTCACCCTTTTTACACGGGTCCGAGCCATACTCGGATTCTCCCGTATGGCTCGGTTAACCCGAGCGCGCCCGAACGTCATCATCCCGCTGTCGGATTCTCGCAAGATTCGGATTCTATATAAGCAGCCGCGCGTCGCCGCCATTTTCACTCGTGCATTGGAAATGTTAGGGAGAGGACGTGGCTGGCGTCCTCTCCGTTATTGTTGAACTTGATTGTGCATTATTGCTTAATTGTGGGGAGGGCTGGGGAGCAGCTGTATAATATAGGAGGAGTACAGTGCAGAGTTTTGCTGATCAGTGACCACCAGTTATCCGTTCTCTGCCTGAAAAAAACGCTCCATATCTGTGCTCAGTGTGCTGCATATATCTGTGCTCACACTGCTTAATTGTGGGGACTGGGGAGCAGCTGTATTATATAGCAGGAGTACAGTGCAGAGTTTTGCTGACAGTGACCACCAGTATACGTTGTCTGCCTGAAAAATACTCCATATCTGTTCTCAGTGTGCTGCTTTATTGTGGGGACTGGGGACCACCAGTATAATATTATATAGGAGGAGTACAGTGCAGAGTTTTGCTGACCAGTGACCACCAGTATATAATATATAGCATTACGGTACAGTAGGCCACTGCTGTACCTACCTCTGTGTCGTCATTAAGTATACTATCCAGCTACATTCTATACCTGTGGTGCATTTTAGTTTTGCAGTTTGCTGACACAGTGACCACCAGTATACTATATATAGCAGTACGGTACGGAAGGCCACTGCTGTACCTACCTCTGTGTCGTCATTAAGTATACTATCCATCTACATTCTATACCTGTGGTGCATTTTAGTTTTGCAGTTTGCTGACACAGTGACCACCAGTATACTATATATAGCAGTACGGTACGGAAGGCCACTGCTGTACCTACCTCTGTGTCGTCATTAAGTATACTATCCATCTACATTCTATACCTGTGGTGCATTTTAGTTTTGCAGTTTGCTGACACAGTGACCACCAGTATACTATATATAGCAGTACGGTACGGAAGGCCACTGCTGTACCTACCTCTGTGTCGTCATTAAGTATACTATCCATCTACATTCTATACCTGTGGTGCATTTTAGTTTTGCAGTTTGCTGACACAGTGACCACCAGTTTACTATATATAGCAGTACTGTACGGAAGGCCACTGCTGTACCTACCTCTGTGTCGTCATTAAGTATACTATCCATCTACATTCTAAACCTGTGGTGCATTTTAGTTTTGCAGTTTGCTGACACAGTGACCACCAGTATACTATATATAGCAGTACGGTACGGAAGGCCACTGCTGTACCTACCTCTGTGTCGTCATTGAGTATACTATCCATCTACATTCTATACCTGTGGTGCATTTTAGTTTTGCAGTTTGCTGACACAGTGACCACCAGTATACTATATATAGCAGTACGGTACGGAAGGCCACTGCTGTACCTACCTCTGTGTCGTCATTAAGTATACTATCCATCTAGATTCTATACCTGTGGTGCATTTTAGTTTTGCAGTTTGCTGACAGTGACCACCAGTATATATAGCAGTACGGTACGGAAGGCCACTGCTGTACCTACCTCTGTGTCGTCAAGTATACTATCCATCTAGATTCTATACCTGTGGTGCATTTTAGTTTTGCAGTTTGCTGACAGTGACCACCAGTATATATAGCAGTACGGTACGGAAGGCCACTGCTCTACCTACCTCTGTGTCGTCAAGTATACTATCCATCCATACCTGTGGTGCATTTCAGTTGTGCGCAGTATATATAGTAGTAGGCCATTGCTATTGATACTGGCATATAATTCCACACATTAAAAAATGGAGAACAAAAATGTGGAGGTTAAAATAGGGAAAGATCAAGATCCACTTCCACCACGTGCTGAAGCTGCTGCCACTAGTCATGACCAAGACGATGAAATGCCATCAACGTCGTCTGCCAAGGCCGATGCCCAATGTCATAGTAGAGAGCATGTAAAATCCAAAAAACAAAAGTTCAGTAAAATGACCCAAAAATCAAAATTGAAAGCATCTGATGAGAAGCGTAAACTTGCCAATATGCCATTTACGACACGGAGTGGCAAGGAACGGCTGAGGCCCTGGCCTATGTTCATGGCTAGTGGTTCAGATTCACATGAGGATGGAAGCACTCATCCTCTCGCTAGAAAAATGAAAAGACTTAAGCTGACAAAAGCACAGCAAAGAACTGTGCGTTCTTCTAAATCACAAATCCCCAAGGAGAGTCCAATTGTGTCGGTTGCGATGCCTGACCTTCCCAACACTGGACGGGAAGAGCTTGCGCCTTCCACCATTTGCACGCCCCCTGCAAGTGCTGGAAGGAGCACCCGCAGTCCAGTTCCTGATAGTCAAATTGAAGATGTCACTGTTGAAGTACACCAGGATGAGGATATGGGTGTTGCTGGCGCTGGGGAGGAAATTGACAAGGAGGATTCTGATGGTGAGGTGGTTTGTTTAAGTCAGGCACCCGGGGAGACACCTGTTGTCCGTGGGACGAATATGGCCATTGACATGCCTGGTCAAAATACAAAAAAAATCAGCTCTTCGGTGTGGAATTATTTCAACACAAATGCGGACAACAGGTGTCAAGCCGTGTGTTGCCTTTGTCAAGCTGTAATAAGTAGGGGTAAGGACGTTAACCACCTCGGAACATCCTCCCTTATACCTCACCTGCAGCGCATTCATCATAAGTCAGTGACAAGTTCAAAAACTTTGGGTGACAGCGGAAGCAGTCCACTGACCACTAAATCCCTTCCTCTTGTAACCAAGCTCCTGCAAACCACACCACCAACTCCCTCAGTGTCAATTTCCTCCTTACCCAGGAAAGCCAATAGTCCTGCAGGCCATGTCACTGGCAAGTCTGACGAGTCCTCTCCTGCCTGGGATTCCTCCGATGCATCCTTGAGTGTAACGCCTACTGCTGCTGGCGCTGCTGTTGTAGCTGCTGGGAGTCGATCGTCATCCCAGAGGGGAAGTCGGAATACCACTTGTACTACTTCCAGTAAGCAATTGACTGTCCATCAGTCCTTTGCGAGGAAGATGAAATATCACAGCAGTCATCCTGCTGCAAAGCAGATAACTCAGGCCTTGGCAGCCTGGGCGGTGAGAAACGTGGTTCCGGTATCCACCGTTAATTCAGAGGCAACTAGAGACTTGATTGAGGTACTGTGTCCCCGGTACCAAATACCATCTAGGTTCCATTTCTCTAGGCAGGCGATACCGAAAATGTACACAGACCTCAGAAAAAGAGTCACCAGTGTCCTGAAAAATGCAGTTGTACCCAATGTCCACTTAACCACGGACATGTGGACAAGTGTAGCAGGGCAGACTCAGGACTATATGACTGTGACAGCCCACTGGCTAGATGTATTGCCTCCCGCAGCAAGAACAGCAGCGGCGGCACCAGTAGCAGCATCTCGCAATCGCCAACTCGTTCCTAGGCAGGCTACGCTTTGTATCACCGCTTTCCAGAAGAGGCACACAGCTGACAATCTCTTACGGAAACTGAGGAACATCATCGCAGAATGGCTTACCCCAATTGGACTCTCCTGGGGATTTGTGACATCGGACAACGCCAGCAATATTGTGCGTGCATTACATCTGGGCAAATTCCAGCACGTCCCATGTTTTGCACATACATTGAATTTGGTGGTGCAGAATTATTTAAAAACGACAGGGGCGTGCAAGAGATGCTGTCGGTGGCCCGAAGAATTGCGGGCCACTTTCGGCATTCAGCCACCGCGTACAGAAGACTGGAGCACCACCAAACAGTCCTGAACCTGCCCTGCCATCATCTGAAGCAAGAGGTGGTAACGAGGTGGAATTCAACCCTCTATATGCTTCAGAGGATGGAGGAGCAGCTAAAGGCCATTCAAGCCTATACATCTGCCCACGATATAGGCAAAGGAGGGGGAATGCACCTGACTCAAGCGCAGTGGAGAATGATTTCAACGTTGTGCAAGGTTCTGCAACCCTTTGAACTTGCCACACGTGAAGTCAGTTCAGACACTGCCAGCCTGAGTCAGGTCATTCCCCTCATCAGGCTTTTGCAGAAGAAGCTGGAGACATTGAAGGAGGACCTAAAACAGAGCGATTCCGCTAGGCATGTGGGACTTGTGGATGGAGCCCTTAATTCGCTTAACCAGGATTCACGGGTGGTCAATCTGTTGAAATCAGAGCACTACATTTTGGCCACCGTGCTCGATCCTAGATTTAAAACCTACGTTGTATCTCTCTTTCCGGCAGACTCAAGTCTGCAGAGGTTCAAAGACCTGCTGGTGAGAAAATTGTCAAGTCAAGCGGAACGTGACCCGTCAACATCTCCTGCTTCACATTCTCCCGCAACTGGGGGTGCGAGGAAAAGGCTAAGAATTCCAAGCCCACCCGCTGGCGGTGATGCAAGGCAGTCTGGAGCGAGTGCTGACATCTGGTCCGGACTGAAGGACCTGCCAACGATTACTGACATGTCGTCTACTGTCACTGCATATGATTCTCTCACCATTGAAAGAATGGTGGAGGATTATATGAGTGACCGCATCCAAGTAGGCACGTCAGACAGTCCGTACGTATACTGGCAGGAAAAAGAGGCAATTTGGAGGCCCTTGCACAAAATGGCTTTATTCTACCTAAGTTGCCCTCCATCCAGTGTGTACTCCAAAAGAGTGTTTAGTGCAGCCGCTCACCTTGTCAGCAATTGGCGTACGAGGTTACTTCCAGAAAATGTGGAGAAGATGATGTTCATCAAAATGAATTATAATCAATTCCTCCGTGGAGACATTCACCAGCAATTGCCTCCAGAAAGTACACAGGGATCTGAGATGGTGGATTCCAGTCAGGACGAATTAATAATCTGTGAGGAGGGGGATGTACACAGTGAAAGGGGTGAGGAATCGGAGGATGATGATGAGGAGGACATCTTGCCTCTGTAGAGCCAGTTTGTGCAAGGTGAGATTGATTGCTTCTTTTTTGGTGGGGGCCCAAACCAACCAGTCATTTCAGTCACAGTCGTGTGGCAGACCCTGTCGCTGAAATGATGGGTTCATTAAAGTGTGCATGTCCTGTTTATACAACATAAGGGTGGGTGGGAGGGCCCAAGGACAATTCCATCTTGCACCTCTTTTTTTCTTTCATTTTTGTTTGCATCATGTGCTGTTTGGGGACAATTTTTTTGAAGTGCCATCCTGTCTGACACTGCAGTGCCACTCCTAGATGGGCCAAGTGTTTGTGTCGGCCACTTGTGTCGCTTAGCTTAGTCACACAGCGACCTTGGTGCGCCTCTTTTTTTCTTTGCATCATGCGCTGTTTGGGGACAATTTTTTTGAAGTGCCATCCTGTCTGACACTGCAGTGCCACTCCTAGATGGGCCAGGTGTTTGTGTCGGCCACTTGTGTCGCTTAGCTTAGCCATCCAGCGACCTCGGTGCAAATTTTAGGACTAAAAATAATATTGTGAGGTGTTCAGAATAGACTGGAAATGAGTGGAAATTATGGTTATTGAGGTTAATAATACTATAGGCTCAAAATGACCCCCAAATTCTATTATTTAAGCTGTTTTTTAGGGTTTTTTGAAAAAAACACCCGAATCCAAAACACACCCGAATCCGACAAAAAATTTTCGGTGAGGTTTTGCCAAAACGCGTCCGAATCCAAAACACGGCCGCAGAACCAAATCCAAAACCAAAGCACAAAACCCGAAAAATGTCCGGCGCACATCACTAATTTAAAGCAGCAATCATTTCAGAGGCCTTTTAAATTATTGCAGATTTAAATATCTTGTTTACATCAACAAAACTGTGGCAGCGCCTGTAACTTGCAGGCTGTTAAATGTAACTGGTAAAGTTAAATGTCAGATACACACTACTAGAGATTGTATCTAGCAAATGAGAGGCCATACTGATACTCATGTATGAAGTAAGAAACTTGAAAAGCCAACATTTCTTTAATGATGTAAAAAAAAGTCTTCTACAGTGAGTTTTAACACTTAAAGTAATATTTCCATATCATTCTATTCTTGTTACATGCTGTAACTTGTATTGTAACTTGTATGTCTTTGTGTTTTCAACGATTCATAAATAATGAATACAAACTCTGCCAATAGCCTCAGTGATAACAAAAGTGTCCTAAGTAGCTGTATAAATAATAAGGACGAAATATCATTGTCCTGTATAAGGTTTGCACTGTCTTTGACTCACCGCTGTCACGACGCGTGTAATGGAACCTTTTAATTGTCTCAGCATATGTTGTTTTATTAGCGGAGAATAATTACATTCAGGGGATCACATGTAAAGTCTATCAGAAATAAAAATGAAATGGCTTCACACTGTGTGCTCAAGTCCTTGGGATCCGGGCAGGTTTTCCTTCGCTAGGCCCTGTCTCCCCCTCTCCCTGCGAGGTTCACACTGAAGTGTGACGAGAGACGGTTGACAAGTGACACACGCTGGATTTTATCAGCAGTGAGAGCAGTTATGGATTCTGAGTGAAGAATGATTGTCATCTCTACCCCTGTTATTCCCCTCTGAGCCGAGCTGCGCATTTCCCTCGCAGGAAATTCGGTCTGTTAAAGTACCGTGCTTGTCGTGACTCTTCTCTTGTTGTGTACAAGATTTGTGATGGGTGTTTATCTACAGACAGGCTCATAACACACTATACTCAGCACCTCCGCTAGTAATGAATTCTTCTGTAATGGCTTGGATTGTGCGAAGAAGACACTAAAGGGTGTCCGGAGGTGACTGTTTATATTTAATGTACAGTATTTAGCACACAGACCTAACACTATATATGGAAAGCTGTAGTCATAAACCAAAATATGCCTTAAATTATTTATCGTACCCCTCACGTCTCTTATGTCCATCCAAGATGACGCTTTCTAGTCGTAAAAACATGGATGGGGAGATCTGATTACAGTACATGAGAGTTAGGAGTACATGGAACTAATGGGTGTAAATTAGCCAACCAAGTTGCACTGAGGTTGTATTGTTAGGTATATTTTGCATGCAGGGAAGACGCAGCTGTTGCATGGAGTTGGCCAGCAATATCGTGGCCAATCCCAGGCCATTTTTTCAATCCTGGGAATTGGGATTGAAAAATGATCAATCCTGGGATTGGTTTCTTTTCAGTGTGTTTGCAAGGTGGGATAAGCACCCCTGCAGCTGTTTTTGGTACTATTAGTGCTTGTTAAGTAGTATGTGTGTGTATACTGTATGTATGGATTCAGTATGCTATCCAGATGGACGGAATGCTTGCAGTCAGAATACCGACAGTGGCATCCTGACCATCAAAATCCCGACAGTCCCCCCAGAAAGTACCCTAACCCTCCCCTGCCCCCTTCCCTAACACTCCTTTGTGGGTGCCTAACCCTAACCTACCCTTTTAAGTGCCTAACCATAACCCCCCCCCCCCTCCCCGGTACCTAATCATCCCCGGCCCCCAACCTTGTGGGTACCTAAACCTAACCCTCCCTGGTGGTGCCTAACCCTAACTCTCCATTCCACACTGCCTAACCCTTACCCTTCCTGCTTAGTGCCTAACCCTAACCTCCCCTTATTAAGTGCCTAACCATAACACCCCCTCCCCGGTACCTAACCATCCCCTTTCCGTCCCTGCCCCCTACCCTACCCCTCCCCTCCCCGGTGGTTCCGAACCTCCCTTCCCCGCTGCGTAAACCTAACCCTCTCCGCTTGGTGCCTAACCCTAACCTCCCCTTATAAGTACCTGACCATAACCCCCCTCCCCGGTACCTAACCATCCCCTTCCCATCTCTGCACCCTAACCCTCCTTTCTAATGCCTAAACCTATCCTCCCACACCCTGCAGCAGCATGTGAGCGCGTCCCACTGAAAACAGCGTTCGGGATTCCAGGCGTCAGTATTTTGACGCTGGGATCCCAAGCTCCAGCAAAATTTTGACGTCAGCCTTATGCCATCATTCAGAATTCCGGCATCAGTATATTGACTGCCGGGATCTCGTTCGTGGCATTTTAACTACATCACACTCGCACAGACACACAGACACATACACAGTGTAACCGGAAAGTATTTACAGCGCTTCACATTTTCCACATTTTGTTATGTTACAGCCTTATTCCAAAATGGAATTAATAACTTTCCCCCTCAAAATTCTACACACAATACCCCATAATGACAAAGTGAAAAAAGTGTTTGTTTTTTTAATTTTTGCAAATTTATAAAAAAACAAACAAACTAAAACACACTTGACAGTGCATGTCTGAGCACAAACCAAACATGAAGTCAAAGGAATTGTCTGTAGACCTCCAAGACAGGATTGTCTCGAGGCACAAATCTGGGGAAGGGTACAGAAAATATTTGCTGCTTTGAAGGTCCCAATGAGCACAGTGGCCTCCTTCATCTGCAAATGGAAGAAGTTCGGAACCACCAGGACTCTTCCGAGAGTTGTCCGGGTATCTAAACTGAGCGATCAGGGGAGAAGGGACCTAGTGAGGGAGGTGACCAAGAACCCGATGGTCACTCTGTCAGAGCTACAGCATTCCTCTGTGGATAGAGGAGAACCTTCTAGAAGGACAACCATCTCTGCAGCAATCCACCAATGAGGCCTGTATGGTAGAGTGGCCAGACGGAAGCCACTCCTTAGCAAAAAAGACATGGCTGCCTGACTGGAGTTTGCAAAAATGTACCTGAAGGACTCTTAGACCATGAGAAACAAAATGCTCTGGTCTGATGAGACAAAGATTGAACTCTTTGGCGTGAATGCCAGGCGTCATGTTTGGAGGAAACCAGGCACCGATCATCACCATTCCTGCAGTGAAGCATGGTGGTGACAGCATCATGCTGTGGGGATGTTTTTCAGTGGCAGGACATGGGAGACTAGTCAGGATAGAGGGAAAGATGAATGCAGCAATGTACAGAGACATCCTGGATGAAAACCTGCTCCAGAGCGCTCATGACCTCAGACTGGGACGACAGTTCATCTTTCAGCAGGACAAAGACCCTAAGCACACAGTCAGGATATAAAAGGAGTGGCTTCAGGACAACTCGGTGAATGTCCTTGAGTGGCCCAGCCAGAGCTCAGACTTAAATCCGATTAAACATTTCTTGAGAGATCAGAAAATGGCTGTTCACCGACGCTTCCAATCCAACCTGATGGAGCTTGAGAGGTGTTGCAAAGACGAATGGGCGAAATTGCCCAAAGATAGGTGTGTCAAGCTTGTGGCATCATATTCAAAAAGGCTTGAGGCTGTAATTGCTGCCAAAGGTGCACCAACAAAGTATTGAGCAAAGGCTGTGAATACTTATGTACATGTGATTTCTAAGATTTTTTATTTTTAACAAATTTGCAAAAATCTCAAAAAACCTTTTTCATGTTGTCATGATGGGGTATTGTGTGTAGAATCTTGAGGGAAAAATAAATTTATTCCATTTTGGAATAAAGCTGTAGCATAACAAAATGTGGAAAAATGGAAAAAGTGAAGTGCTGTGAATACTTTCTGGATGCACTGTATATATATATACTGCTCAAAAAAATAAAGGGAACACTAAAATAACACATCCTAGATCTGAATGAATGAAATATTCTTATTAAATACTTGTTGTTTTACATAGTTGAATGTGCTGACAACAAAATCACACAAAAATGATCAATGAAAATCAAATTTATTAACCAATGGAGGTCTGGATTTGGAGTCACACTCAAAATGAAAGTGGAAAAACACACTACAGGCTGATCCAACTTTGATGTAATGTCCTTAAAACAAGTCAAAATGAGGCTCAGTAGTGTGTGTGGCCTCCACGTGCCTGTATGACCTCCCTACAATGCCTGGGCATGCTCCTGATGAGGTGGCGGATGGTCTCCTGAGCAGGGCCGTTTCTAGCCAATTTGGCTCCCAGTGCGAGATTTAAAAATGCGCCCCCCCCATTCACATAAGAAAAAATGCGCCCCCCATAGATATAAAGAGGAAAACCATGCGCGTGCTCCCGGCAAGGGGCGTGTCCTCGTTAAAATGGGCGTGACTTTAAGATGGGCGTGGCCTCATCTGATCTCATCGTGGCCACCACAGGATAAAAAAAAAAAAAAGGCCTAATTTTACACATTACAGCAGGCACGCGACCCCATTTTACACATTGCGGCAGGCAAGTGTCCCCATTTTACACAGCACGGCAGGCAAGTGTCCCCATTTTACACAGCACGGTAGGCAAGTGTCCCCATTTTACACATTGCGGCAGGAAAGTGTCCCCATTTTACACATTGCGGCAGGCACGTGCCCCCATTTTACACATTGCGGCAGGCACGTGCCCCCATTTTACACATTACAGCAGGCAAGTGTCCCCATTTTACACATTGCAGCAGGAAAGTGTCCCCATTTTACACATTGCGGAAGGAAAGTGTCCCCATTTTACACAGTACAACAGGCAAGTGTCCCCATTTTACACATTGCGGCAGGCAAGTATCCCTATTTTACACATTGCGGCAGGCACGTGCCCCCATTTTACACATTACAGCAGGCAAGTGTCCCCATTTTACACATTGCGGCAGGCAAGTGTCCCCATTTTACACATTACAGCAGGCAAGTGTCCCCATTTTACACATTGCGGCAGAAAAGTGTCCCCATTTTACACATTGCGGCAGGCAAGAGTCCCCATTTTACACATTGCGGCAGGCAAGTGTTCCCATTTTTTCACATTGCGGTAGGCAAGTGTCCCCATTTTACACATTACAGCAGGCAAGTGTCCCCATTTTACACATTGCGGCAGGCACGTGCCCCCATTTTACACATTACAGCAGGCAAGTGTCCCCATTTTACACATTGCAGCAGGAAAGTGTCCCCATTTTACACATTGCGGAAGGAAAGTGTCCCCATTTTACACAGTACAACAGGCAAGTGTCCCCATTTTACACATTGCGGCAGGCAAGTATCCCTATTTTACACATTGCGGCAGGCACGTGCCCCCATTTTACACATTACAGCAGGCAAGTGTCCCCATTTTACACATTGCGGCAGGCAAGTGTCCCCATTTTACACATTACAGCAGGCAAGTGTCCCCATTTTACACATTGCGGCAGAAAAGTGTCCCCATTTTACACATTGCGGCAGGCAAGAGTCCCCATTTTACACATTGCGGCAGGCAAGTGTTCCCATTTTTTCACATTGCGGTAGGCAAGTGTCCCCATTTTACACATTACAGCAGGCAAGTGTCCCCATTTTACACATTGCGGCAGGAAAGTGTCCCCATTTTACACATTGCGGCAGGAAAGTGTCCCCATTTTACACATTGCGGCAGGCAAGAGTCCCCAATTTACACATTCCAGCAGACTGCGTCCCCATTTTACACATTCCGGCAGGCAAGAGTCCCAATTTTACATATTACGGCAGGCAAGTGTCCCCATTTTACACATTCCAAAGACAGGTGTCCCCATTTTACACAGTACGGCAGGTGGTGGTGGGGGGGGGGAGGGAAGGAGAGGGAGGGAGGGAGAGAGACGGAGAGGGGCTGACTTACATTTGAAGCGGTTTTTCCCGCTCTTCAGCCGCCTCTCCCTCGTCTGCGCGGCGCCGGCCGGCTTGGCTCCCCCGTCATTCCGCGAAACCCCGCCCCCCCGAGCTGGGCACTTGGGAGGAGAGGGGAGGGGGGATTTAGTGCTCAAGAAGTGCCACTGCGGGCGCTCCGTGCGGTTGCACGGCTCACCCGCCGCAAGCAACGGCACTGCTCCTGAGAGATCTTCTCCCAGACCTGGACTAAAGCATCTGCCAACTCCTGGACAGTCTGTGGTGCAACGTTGCGTTGGTGGATGGAGCGAGACATGATGTCCCAGATGTGTTCAATTGGATTCAGGTCTGGGGAAAGGGCGGGCCAGTCCATAGCATCAATGCCTTCATCTTGCAGGAACTGCTGACACACTCCAGCCACATGAGGTCTAGCATTGTCTTGCATTAGGAGGAACCCAGGGCCAACCGCACCAGCATATGGTCTCACAAGGGGTCTGAGGATCTCATCTCGGTACCTAATGGCAGTCATGCTACCTCTGGCAAGCACATAGAGGGCTGTGCTGCCCGCCAAAGAAATGCCACCCCACACCATTACTGACCCACTGCCAAACCGGTCATGCTGGAGGATGTTGCAGGCAGCAGAACGTTCTCCTTGGCGTCTCCAGACTCTGTCACGTCTGTCACATGTGCTCAGTGAGAACCTGCTTTCATCTGTGAAGAGCACAGGGCGCCAGTGGCGAATTTGCCAATCTTGGTGTTCTCTGGCAAATGCCAAACGTCCTGCACGGTGTTGGGCTGTAAGCACAACCCCCACCTGTGGACGTCAGGCCCTCATATCACCCTCAAGGAGTCTGTTTCTGATTGTTTGAGTAGACATATGCACATTTGTGGCTTGCTGGAGGTCATTTTGCAGGGCTCTGGCAGTGCTCCCCCTGTTCCACCTTGCACAAAGGCGGAGGTAGCGGTCCTGCTGCTGGGTTGTTGCCCTCCTATGGCCTCCTCCACGTCTCCTGATGTACTGGCCTGTCTCCTGGTAGCGCCTCCATGCTCTGGACACTACGCTGACAGACACAGCAAACCTTCTTGCCACAGCTCGCATTGATGTGCCATCCTGGATGAGCTGCACTACCTGAGCCACTTGTGTGGGTTGTAGGGAGGTCATACAGTCACGTGGAGGCCACACACACTACTTAGCCTCATTTTGACTTGTTTTAAGGACATTACATCAAAGTTGGATCAGCCTGTAGTGTGTTTTTCCACTTTCATTTTGAGTGTGACTCCAAATCCAGACCTCCATGAATTAACAAATTTGATTTCCATTGATAATTTTTGTGTGATTTTGTTGTCAGCACATTCAACTATGTAAAGAACAAAGTATTTAATAAGAATATTTCATTCATTCAGATCTAGGATGTGTTATTTTAGTGTTCCCTTTATTTTTTTGAGCAGTGTATATATATATATGTTCTTGGTATATGAGTTCCTTTTTTCTAAATCTGGTATTATGTAGTAGTTTATGTTGATACAAGCATTGTCGCTAATATTGGTATATATTGGGACCTGGGAGGCTCAGTCATGTTTATGTTCTATTTTTTCTAGATATACTTTTAATTATTCGGCTTCATTATATTATGATTGGATTTGATGATTCATGTATGGCCCTTCTTGAAAAAGATCCTGGTTTTTGGATCGAAACGTCGAAACCTTTGAGGCTACAATAAAAATTTTCTATTGAAGAAATGTGTGGACTTTATACACAGTGAGAGTGCACCCTCCACCACGTGGAATTCTCGTCTACATTTGCGGACATTTCGTCTGTCGGGAGCACCCACCATTAGGAAGTTTGATGAGAGTGCAGAACCCTCTTGTTTATATATATATATATATATATATATATATATAAAACGAAGGCAATGAAGCAGACAGCGGCACTCAGGGTCTTTTGTGATAATCAAATGTATTGAAAAAAATCACTACATGAACCCAACGTTTCGGGACACACACGTCCCTTTGTCAAGGTGAATAACAAGTGAGAAGTGAAAGGGAACATACCTTTATACCAAGAAGAGGAGTCCCCACAGGTGCTCGTGTGTCCGGCGTCGCCCGCTGCTCCCGGCTGAACCCGGCGTCTTCCGCCTACGTCATCCAGCGGCGTCCGTCGGTGCCATGGAGACCGGGCAACGACGGCGCTCCGTGTGACGTACTATAGTAAACAAACAGAAAGGCTGCAGTTAAGCGCACAGGTGTTGCGATTGGTTAAGCTCCTTGTCAAAAAACTTTTTAGGCCATGTAGATCAGACACAGGGGTGTGTTATCATGTTATAAAGAGTGAACACTTAGTGCTCTGAAGCAAAATTGAGCCCTGGTGTATTATATTAATGTGTCGGAGGGCGAAAATAGATAGATGCCTGTAGGGCCAATAAGTAGCTCTGCTGTGAACTATCGTGATTAGTGATAGTAATAAGGATAAGTGCTGTGGAAGCCAGTGAGGGAAATAGTTGGGAATTGTAACATGTGAAAGGACCATGACCTGTTCATGTGGTCCGTCGGCATGGCCAGTGATTGACAGGATGGAGTTATACTACGTACGTGTCAATACACTAATACAGTAATAAGGTGCACATAGAATAAAAAAAGTAGGTGTTGAAAGGTGTCCCAGGTACCAAAGAGGAGAGACCAGAGGGCAGAGACTAATGGAGGGAACAACAGTCACTGACTGGGAGCTATAGTTAATGTTATTCTAGCCCAACAGTCCAGAGATACCCTTCGGGTGGTAGAGATTCCCATCGCGGGAGATTACTGTTCTTGGAGGGGTTTCTTCAACGCCTTCTGGGTCAACCCGTTCATTTCTGCAGGAACAGATTCCATGGCATCAATTCGTTTAGGCCTTTAGGGCTGATGGTGTCGAGCTTGAAAATCCATTTGGCCTCAATGGATTTTCAAGCTCGACACCATCAGCCCTAAAGGCCTAAACGAATTGACTTGGTTTCCTGAGTATTTATTTGATTGCTGGAGTACCATCCATCCCTCCTCACTCTATATATATATATATATATATATATATATATATATATATATATATATGTTGAGTATCCCTCATCCAAAATGCTTGGGACCAGAAGTATTTTGGATATCGAATTTTTCCGTATTTTGGAATAATTGCATACTATAATGAGATATCATGGCGATGGGAACAAAATCTAAGCACAGAATGCATTTATTTTTCATATACACCTTATACACTCACAGCTTTATGGTAATTTTAGCTAATATTTTAGTAACTGTGCATTAAACAAAGTTTGTGTACATACTCACAATTCATTTATGTTTCATAGACACCTTATACACACAGCCTGAGGTTCATTTAATACACTATTTTTAGTAACTTTGTGTATTATTCAAAGATTGTGTACATTAAGCCATCAGAAAACAAAGGTTTCACTATCTCAGTCTCACTCAAAAAAATTCTGTATTTCGGAATATTTGGATATGGGATACTCAACCTGTGTGTGTGTGTGTGTGTGTGTGTGTGTATGTGTATATATATATATATATATATATATATATATATACAAACAAACAGAAAATTCAGCACTCACCATAGTAAACTCACTTATCCTCACAACATCAATAAATAAATGATGGGGAGTTTAGTTAGTGAATTGGCCAATGCACGGAAGCCTGCAAACCGCTCGCCAAGGTACCCCACCTTCTTGCAGGTCCTACACTATTACAGAGTCTTAAAAATTAAAACCTGGCAACTGTATCACACATAATATAACTGCAAATATGCCCACTAGGTTTAATGTGTACCTGCCACATACCTCATGGCTTTTAAAGGTACACTAGTCACCTGACACTGGCTGATAAATTACCAAGGAACAGCTGTCACAGGTTTAGAACAATTGAGTTTACATAGGGGTGCATGAAAAAGCTTGTGTCCACAGTTAATAAGATCAGGGGTACTGCTGTATAAGTCCAGTCCAGTGGTGCAGCCATATAAGTCCAGTCCAGTGGTGCAGCCGTATAAGTCCAGGGGTACTGCCGTATAAGTCCACCAATATTGTGCATGCATTACATCTCGGCAAATTCCAGCAGATTCCATGTTTTGCACACACAATTAATTTGGTGTTGTAGAATTTTTTGGAAAATAACAGGGGCGTGCAGGAGATGCTGTCGGTGGACCTAAAAATTGCGGGCCACTTTCGACATTCAGCCACTGCGTGCCACTCCTAGATGGACCAGGTGTTTGTGCCGCACACTTGTGTCACTTAGCTTAGTCATCCAGCTACCTCAATGCACCTCATTTTCTTCTTTGCATGATGTGCTGTTTGGGGCCTAGTTTTTAAAAGTGCCATCCTGTCTGACACTGCAGTACCACTCCTAGATGGGCCAGGTGTTTGTGCCGCCCACTTGTGTTGCTTAGCTTAGTCATCCAGCTACCTCGGTGCAACCTTTTGGCCTAAAAACAATATTGGGAGGTGTGAGGTGTTCAGAATAGACTGGAAATTAATGGTATTGATGTTAATAATGCAGTAAGATCAAATTTACCCCCACATTCTGTGATTTTAGCTGTTTTTGTGTTTCTTTCCAAAATCATCCAGATCCAAAACCAAAACCGGAAAGGGTGGTTTGCGCAAAACCAATCCAGATCCAAAACACGAGCGAGGATCCAGATCCAAAACCAAAACATTAAATGTGCCCACCTCACATCTCTTTTTTATATATATATATATATATATATATATATATATATATATATATATATATATATATATATATATATATCTATATATCTATCTATATATCTGTATACAGATCGTAAGCTTGCGAGCAGGGCCTTCCTACTTCTATGTCTGTCTGTTTTTACCCAGTTCTATTACTGTTGTTCCCCAGTTTTGTTTTATTACTGTGGTTCTAATTGTAAAGCGCAACGGAATATGCTGCGCTATATAAGAAACTGTTAATAAATAAATATATATATATATATATATTGAATATACTTAAATTGTACTTTTTGTATTGTAACTTTGGGGAGAGGAATGGAGAAACCTTTATCATTTTTGTTTTAACACAATTAGCTAAATAGATCCTTATTTGTTCTTTAAAGACATTCATTTGGGTCATTGCGGAGTTGGCACGTCCACTGTAAATGTACAGGTAATGGAATATGGATCGTATTTTTATGTGGAGCAGAAAATGTATTAAACAAAGTGCAGCCCTCCCCTCCTCGGGGGGGGGGGGGGGAGCAAAATAAAATAAGCTCACAGACAAACAAACAAATACAAACTGTCTCCGAGCCTTTTAATAATGGTGACAAAGTTGTTGTCACTGACTTCTTGTACACAAGTTTATTGATTCTGTCCCAGAGATTTCCATGACCTTGGGGCTTTTAACTCTGGAGGAGCATCTCTATGACATCTACTCAATATGTTCCGTTCCCTTCAAATGAAAGAGACTGGGATCTTCTCTGAATCCTATGGTAAGACCTATGTGTCTGTAATGTATTAGTAATTACACCGTATGGCTGAATTCACTAACGCGCTGTTGGTTTAAGTTGCATGTTCATTGCATAGAAGTAGTACTATGCGTATTATCTATATATATTAAAGGCAAATACCACTGACTCATCACAAAACCTCCTGAACCATAAGGACTATGAACTTGACATTTGGACAGCAGCTTGCTTTTGTGATGAAGGCACCCACTAAGAAGGGATTTTTCAAAATTCCACCCACAAAGGGGTTAAAAGGGGTGGGATGATTATTGGGAACTCCCCCCTCACAGAGTAAAGTTAAGACAGCCCACCCAGCCGGGGCTATGAAGAATGCATGGGGACGGCGATACCAAGTCGCGGAGGGGAGAGGACAAAATGCTCTGTCCATTATTCAAATATTCAAATAGGGGAGCCACATCAACTGCTAGCCAACACCCCCCCCCCCCCCCTGCTAGCCAACACCCCCCCCCCCTGCGTGGCTTGTGCATGCACTGGCACATAATAAACCCGAAAATTGTCACAATGCAAGGACAGCTCTTATCAGAAATAATCCTTTCTGTTTCATAATTACTCACAATTATTCCTTCGTATGGCATTAATAAACGCTGCTATGCATGTGATGAGGAATGGGCTGTATTGCATGCAATATATTATTATTGTTATTATTATTATTAACAGTTTCTTATATAGCGCAGCATATTCCGTTGCGCTTTACAATTAGAACAACAGTAATAGAACAAAACTGTTTAAAAACAGACAGACATAGAGGTAGGAAGGCCCTGCTCGCAAGCTTACAATCTATAGAGATACATCTTACCCTAGGCATGGTATGGAGGCGCATGCCTTTCTGATCCTGCTGTTGGTTATAGCTTAGGTAGCTGAATGGGCCTTTATGAGCCAGGCATGGATACCTGAGGAGTTCCTAACCTGTGCAAAACGACTCCTCTGATCTGCGGCTGTAAAATGTTAATGGCACAGAGGAAGCTATTGGAAGATGTTTAGCAAAGTGTTGTCCAATTAATTGTAGTGGATCTTTCCTTGGCTGGACATCTCATTTAATTGTTTAACCAGAACTTCTCACTTTTTTCCCATGCATCCTTTTATTTACACAGAATACTGTATTTACATTTTAGGGTGTCAAATTGCAAAATAGTAATACATATCTCCCGGAAGGGGACCTCTGAAACATCAGCAATTATGGTCCATGCTAGGGGGGGGGTATCCATTTACCCGTGGTCATTTACCGTGGGTAATTGCATCACCAAAGGCTATCCAGTTAGCCCCGATAAGCTGTTGCGTGCCGCGGCTTATTGGGGATTTTTGTTCACCTGGCTCAGGCTGCGGCCGATTAAAACACTCAGGTTTCATTGGAAATATACGTTATGGTAAGAAGTTACCATCGATAACGTGATTTCTCTTATGTCCACAGGTATCCACAGGATAACATTGGGATATTGTTGAGCGACAGCGAAAATGGCACCAACACGGTCACGAGCTTTCTGGCCTCCCAGGATGCATTGGGGCCTCCACTATATAGTCCCGCCCACTGACTCAGTCAGATCAGTTCTTTCCACAGCGATTTTAGGCAGGAACATCAGGCAGAGACCTGTTTAGGCGATAAGAACACACATGCACACCCTTCCATACAAGAAGGAAGAGGTTTAGTGATTGTCTAGATCCTCAAATCAGATGCGTCAGGGTGGGATCCCTGTGGATACCTGTGGACATAAGAGAAATCACGTTATCAACGGTAAGTTCTTACCATAACGTAATATTTCTCTGGCTGGGTCCACAGGATTATCCACAGGATAACATTGGGATTCCCAAAGCCATTCTAGTGGTGGGGACGCTCCTGATTGCACAGGAGGACCTTTCGCCCGAAGTCTGCGTCATGAGAGGCAAAAGTATCCAAGGCATAATGTCTAATGAATGTGTTTATGGAAGACCATGTGGCTGCCTTACATATCTGTTCTGCTGAAGCACCCTGTTGTGCTGCCCAAGAAGGACCTACCTTACGTGTAGAGTGTGCAGAGACATTACCCGGAATAGGGAAATCTGCATGAGAATAAGCTTCTGATAGTACCATTCGGAGCCATCTCGCCAGCGTCTGTTTACTAGCAGGCCATCCCCTTCTATGGAATCCGTAGAGGATGAAGAGAGAATCTGTTTTCCTGATGGCACTATTACAATCTATGTAGATTCTTAAAGCCCGGACCACGTCCAGCGACGCTTCTCCCGCAGAAAGTCCCGATACCTGAAAAGCTGGGACTACAATCTCTTCATTCAGGTGAAACTTTGATACCACCTTTGGAAGATAGCTAGATCTCGTTCTGAGAACTGCTCTGTCTGGAAAAAAAACTTAGGAAAGGAGACATACATGATAATGCTCCTAAATCTGACACTCTTCTGGCTGACGCCATTGCCAGTAAAAAAAAGAACTTTAACCGTTAACCACTTAAGATCTGCTCTCTCAAGTGGTTCAAACAGAGGACCCTGGAGAAATTTAAGAACTAAATTCAAATCCCAGGGAGCTGCAGGAGGAACAAATGGAGGTTGAATATGTACTACTCCTTGAAAAAACGTACGTACATCCTGTAAATCAGCAATCTTCTGCTGAAACCATACAGTTAACGCTGAAACTTGAACCCTCAAGGAAGCAACTTTCAACACTTTATCCAAACCTGCCTGAAGGAAATCCAAAATCCTAGCTACTTTACTGGAATCTTTATCATCTGCTTCTTTATCGTCTGATGATTTCCATTCCATTTGGTCAGAATAAGGTGCTGCAACGGTCTGGAGTGGAATTGAGCATATTCCACCATGTCGAAGGTTGATACCATCAGACCCAACAGTCGCATTGCTGCATGGACTGACATTGTCTGGGCTTGCAACGCTTCCTGAGCCATGACCTGCACCTTGACTATCTTTTTCTCTGGTAAGAGAACTTTCTGTAGGTCTGAATCCAATATGGCCCCCAAATGAACCATCCGCTGTGACGGATTCAGGGACGACTTTTCCCAATTTATGAGCCACCTGTGTCTCTGTAGACAAACTATCGTCTGTTGAAGATGGCTCAACAGTAAATCTTGCGACTGTGCTAAGATTAACAGGTCGTCGAGGTATGGGAATATTCTTATCCCCTATTTGCGCAGACAAGCTGCCATAACCACCATGATCTTCGTAAACACCCTGGGTGCTGTAGCTAGCCCGAAAGGCAGAGCTTGGAACTGGAGATGTTCCTGGAGGATGGCAAACCTGAGGTAACACTGATGTGATAGTGCTATAGGCACATGTAGGTAAGCATCCCGTACATCCAGAGATACCATGTAATCTCCCGGTTCCATAGCCAGCATTGTGGAGCGTAGCGTCTCCATGTGGAACTTCGGGATCCATATGTATTTGTTCAACATTTTCAGATTGAGGATTGGTCGGTATGACCCATAGAAATAGATTGGAGTAAAACCCCTGTCCCCTTTGTGATGGAGGTACTGGGACAATCACACCTGACTGCAGTAATTTTTGGACTGCTTCTTGCAGGGCATTGGCCTTCGACTCTATACGAGATGGGCTGGTGCAAAAAAAATCTTTGAGGAGGCTGCCTCCTGAATGGGAACCCATACCCCTGAGATACTACCTTCTGCACCCAAGCATCTGTTGTTGACTGCTGCCATATGTGTGCAAAATGAAGGAGTCAGCCCCCAACCCTGGAATCCTCCAGGCGGAGGCCCGTCTCTTCAGGCTGATGGTTTCTGTTCAGGTTTGGAAGCTGGCTTTTTGCTAGCCCACTGCTGTTAACTTAAACTCCCAGGATCGCGGCCTCTACCTAGTCCTGGTGCCTATGATCCCCGGAGCGTAGCGCTGTCGCACTCTAGATGTTCGGCGCATCAACACACTGTTTGTAGTCTCCACCAAAATCAGTGTAGCTGTGTCCTGACCCCTCTAGTAAGAGGAAGTCCATAGACTCACCGTCTCCCCATGCTCCGGCCACAGCCTGGTTACGTCTGCTGGACCTGCTAGAACATCCGACACAGACGCCCGTCGAGACAGCACTGATTTAGGTAAGCACTGACAAGGTAAGCGTTGTTGCGACCCGGTGGGGAGTTGTTGGAGCGACTCTTTCTAGAATGCGTTTAGGACGCTGTTAAGATAAGTCGCTCAAAAAACCAATATAGTAAGTCTATAAAAATAAAATAATAAAAGCTTGAGGCTGCTCTCACAGCAGCCCTATGACCATGCGGCTTCCTGCCGCACCAAGCAAAAAACTGATCTGATTGAGTCAGTGGGCGGGACTATATAGTGGAGGCCCCAATGCATCCTGGGAGGCCAGAAAGCTTGTGACCGTGTTGGTGCCATTTTCGCTGCCGCTCGACAATATCCCAATGTTATCCTGTGGACCCAGCCAGAGGAATATATTTTTTTACAGGCGATCCAAATTGGATAGCCACCGGGAGGGTAAGGTTTAGGCATAGGGGAGGGATTAGGGATAGGGGTAGAATACTCACTGGAACGCTGCTCATCAGACGTCTGCACCAGACGTGTTCCTCAGAAGAGCACCGGGACCTGGAAGATGACGTCAGAGATACTGCTGCTGCCAGGAATAGGTAAGTAACTCCTGGGTAGTGACAGGACTCCTGGGCCACCGGGATGTTTTGTCAACATTCTATCATGTCGACATGTCATCCATGTAAACATGTTGAATGTCGACTTCCTAAGCACCCTTATATTATTAGTATTGCCTTTCCAAATTGTAGTTAATGGGTATTGATTCTAACCTTGGAACACTACCCCCTTTTAATCTCCGTGCAGTGTAGTATTAATACTGTATACTATTACTGAATAAATTATATTATGATATTTTGGGCAAGTACCCCATTTCCCAAATACTTAGAAATAATAATCTAAATTTGTAGCCACTCATTCTGAAAGTAAATGCAGTATAATTTAATAGCTGACCAGTGGGTTCCAAAATTAACTCCATAAACCAAGACCAAGGCCTAAATGAAACAGCCTCTGAGTTCCGGAGGTGTGGGACTTTTTGTGAAAGTCTGTCCGTTATTTTTTTTAAAGCAGCAATCATTTACAAGGCATGGTTTTGCCTTGTAAATGATTGCTGTTTTAAAAAAAATATGGACAGATAGGGGGAGATTCAAATGTTTGAAAAGTCAGTTGGGAGTCTGTTTTTTCCTATCTAATAAACAGGAAAAAACAGACACCCAACCAACTTTTCAAACATTTGAATTCCACCCATACTGTGCACTTTCTTGATAGATAAATCAGGCATTAATGCTTAGGTTATAGGAAGGAAACTTCTATTTTTGTGTTCCTGGCTGAAACGTGGTGAGAGCTGAAGGTAGGTAGGAATCTTTCCATCAGTCGATGACTGTGGTTATACCATGTGGTGGGCAGAGCAGTGAGACTGGAGATCAGAGATACAGAGGGTGGGGTACTGAGAGAGATAGGCAGCAGCTGTTGCTTTAAAGGATATATTCAGTTGTGAAAATAATGTAGGCTTTGTTCAATTTGCCATCATGTAGATTGTAGGTTGTTTCTCACAGGCATCTCTCTGTGTCTGGATTTTCTCTAGGTAGCTCAATCCCTTCTCTCTATTTTCAGGCTCCAGGGGCTTAATGTCCCTTACATATAAACGTCTAATAGCTAGTCTAATACTTGACACAAGCGTAGTCGTGCAATACACACATACTGCAGTTTTTTAAGGAATGGTCACCATATCATCTCAAGTTATCCAGGGCTCCAAATGGTGTGTTGCCGGTAGTGTAGTATCTATGAAGATAGTTTATGTGTATAAGCTAGATGGGGTAGTGTACCTTTAAGAATCTTGCTGCACAGATGAACATGTGATCAGGAAGTAGAAGGGAGAGAAGGAGAAGGGGAGCAGCCATGTGGATTTGATGTCTATCTGTAACCATGCAAGTATTACTTACCAATAAGAAATAAAATACAAAAAGATCTTCTTACTGCATGATTCATTGAAATAGAGAAATGTACATCAGGATATAACAGGTAGCAATGTAGACAATAGTGATACGCAACCATACATCAAAGCTGACACTCATTCGCAGTAAGTATTGTCTCTTAACTTGTCCTGTCTCATTTGCCCACAACTATTGCCATTTTGGAGGCCAATCAGTGCTCTCAACACACTACAAGTGACTAACCTGTTAGCACTGAATTTCAGCAATCTACCAGCTGCAACCTCAGAACTGTCCATTAGAGAGTTTCCCAGAAGGGATAAATACCTCCTGATAAGCTCCAGCTCAAAGGCTTGGACACATTGGAAGGTTGAGAGGATTGTGTACTAATACATAATATATTTATTACTAATAACAATATATTTAATAAGAATTTTATATTTAATAATATAAAAATAATATATATGGTTGTACGTCACATTTAAATTCCATAGTTCAGCTAAATAGATGCTTTTGGCATCTTTATACTGCTAAGTATAAGGACATTTAATATTTTTTCCCTGTAATTCAACTTTGTAGCTGTCTTTAATGGGTAGTTAATTTTGGATTGGCCACCCTATTAACAGTGGTAAGTCTGTACTAATTAGGGGCCTGGGTACTAATTATCTGGGCTTGGTCTTGCTGGAGGGGTCCAGTGAGGTCCCTGTCTGCTGCCACCCCTTCCCTCCAAGTATACTTACCTCCATCTGGGAAGCTGGTCCCTCCACCACAGCAGGCGCCATCTTCCCAGTGACATCTTAAGGAAGATGGCGCCGTACATTGAGAGCAAAGACTCTGGAGAATCTTTGCTTTCTAATGCACATGCGCCATCTTCCCAAATATCACTGGGAAGTTGGTGCCAGCCGAGGAGGGGGGCCCGCTTCCCGGAGCAAGCCAGGTAGGAAGTGGTTGAACTCCCTCGCGTCCCCCCGACCCAATGGATTTGAATGGCGTGGCCCTGCAATTAACAATTTTTTAATTTAATTTATTTTTAATGGCCATGCCCCCTTACCAGTACCGGGGCCCTGGCCACAGGGGAAATCCCCGGTGGGCCAAACAGCCGAGGACCACCCTCACCTTTAGGGGTCAGTAATTGGTGGAGCAGGATCGTGGATGAACTTGGGTGCTTGGATTGTTTCTATGGCAACTACACTAAGATTAGCCCTCCTGTCAATCAAAGTGGGTGGACCTGACACACTCCTGTTGGCTTGCCACACCCCTTATTCTTGGGACCCTACCAATGTATTTCCTGGTGGTCCCTTCATGCACCAGTCCGATACTGCTCATAATAAGGTAATCTTATGATAAAGTAGGGAAACATTATGAATAATACTTTACATATTCCAGCCTTAAATAGTACATTGTGCATTTTCTATTCTGGATAGAGCCTAACAAAACGCCATGTGCTGTATGCAAACATTGGGAGTATGAGAGTCTGCTTGCAGTCTGCGTTATCTCCTGGGAGATGAGGAGCTGTAAAGTTAGTTATACCCCTTTCAGACAGAAAATTAAATTACCGGGTGAAGCCATTCCACCCGGTAATTTCATGAAAACTATGGGTCCTTTTTCTGTGTGAAAGGGACTCGACCCTGGAATCTACCAGGGTCGGAGACACGGGAATTATGACATGGGTTGACCCTTACACACAGATAAAATACCTGTGTTGATCTGTAAATTACCGGGTCAAAATTCTCAACACGGTAATTTGCATGTCTGTGTGAAAGTGGGGGTCAGGCAGGTGCCGGCAAAACGACCCGGCACTGAAATGCTGGGTAATTGCCGGGACTTTCAGACTTTTCTGTCTGAAAGTGGTATTAGTAAGAAAGCAGCCAGGATGTGAGTACAGTGCACCCTGCACTATGTGAATTGATAATGAAAAGCTTCTCTGTAATACTTGTAGGTATGGGTAGGCAAAGTCACAAAAAATGCACACATGAGTATTAACTAGCTATCACATACGTATTTTTATTTTCATTTATTTGAAAAACATAAAATTACCACTTATTTTGTGTTATTTATACTGAACACACTTGTAAACTCTATAGGAAAACTGGAAACAGTGTTGTCAACGGTTATTACACACAACCCACAAAGACATTATCAGGATTAAATGCACACTTGTTCTGCACATTAATTTTATAACCAAAGTATATTTCACATAAAATCTAAAACTGTTGTCTGATAGATTTATAGCATAACAATTAATATTGATCCAATCAATTCACATCTAGCAGAAAACACACTATTAAATATAGGTTTCCAGGAGTTCTAAACTAGGAAATATAATTTTAATGACATTCCAGTGCAAAATGATATTTAAGACGCATTTCACTATAGCCCTTTTTGGATAAAATTGCATTGCTATTGTGTCATTTCACTTGCAGATCTTCATGAACAAACTTCTCCATCAAAAACTTTCTGTGGGATGGTAAATACTCCTTACTGAGCAAAAAGCATAAACAATTCACCAAAGACAGAATGGGATACAAGGATCTATTACTATGCTTCCTTTGACCAGAGTTGTCCATTGGAGGATGTCTGACTAATGCCTGGTCAAACTAAACTATTCTCCCATGACTTCACATTCTAGAACCTCTGGTCTTTAAGGCTAACTTCTGATTGGTCACATGGAAGCCTTAGAGCAGGCATTCCCAACCGCGGTCCTCAAGGCACACCAACAGTGCAGGTTTTAGTGATATCCAGGCTTCAGCACAGGTGACCTAATTAGTAGCTCAGTTATTTTGATTTAACCATCTGTGCTGCAGCCTGGATATCACTAAAACCTGCACTGTTGGTGTGCCTTGAGGACCGTGGTTGGGAATGCCTGCCTTAGAGTGAGGATCAATTTCCACTTATCTTGAGAAACCTCTCTCCTTCAAGGTTTCTCAGTCACAGAATTTATTCACTGGGAGGATAATTGATGTCTTTACCAACACAATTTCTGTAACCAGGAGTTGAGTCTTTCTCCAGAAATTAATTGGTCCTGCTATAATTAAAAATGGTGACATGATGTTGAAAACTAGTGAACCATGAGGTGACTTCGACCAGGGTTTCCTAATGATGGAAATCTGTGGATAGAAGAAGGAGGACTCGAGAGAATATTAACTGATGATATTGGATGGAAGGGGGGCCCTTAATCTGCCATTATTCAGTATCCCTTGAAGTGGCGACTTACATTCAGCTGCTAGATAGCACATGGTAACATAAATTACAGTATATATTGTATAAGATTAATGTCATGCATAGTGATGAGCGGGTTCGGTTCCTCGGAAACCGAACCCCCCCGAACTTCACCCATTTTACACGGGTCCGAGGCATACTCGGATTCTCCCGTATGGCTCGGTTAACCCGAGCGCGCCCGAACGTCATCATCCCGCGGTCGGATTCTCGCGAGATTCGTATTCTATATAAGGAGCCACGCGTCGCCGCCATTTTCACTCGTGCATTGGAAATGTTAGGGAGAGGACGTGGCTGGCGTCCTCTCCGTTTATTAATGTTGCTGCAAATATTTGTGCTTATTGCTTAATTGTGGGGACTGGGGAGCAGCTGTATTATATAGGAGGAATACAGTGCAGAGTTTTGCTGATCAGTGACCACCAGTTTTATCCGTTCTCTGCCTGAAAAACGCTCCATATCTGTGCTCAGCGTGCTGCATATATCTGTGCTCACACTGCTTTATTGTGGGGACTGGGGACCAGCAGTATTATATAGGAGGAGTACAGTGCAGAGTTTTTCTGACAGTGACCACCAGTATATATAGCAGTACGGTACGGAAGGCCACTGCTCTACCTACCTCTGTGTCGTCAAGTATACTATCCATCTAGATTCTATACCTGTGGTGCATTTTAGTTTTGCAGTTTGCTGACAGTGACCACCAGTATATATAGCAGTACGGTACGGAAGGCCACTGCTCTACTTACCTCTGTGTCGTCAAGTATACTATCCATCTAGATTCTATACCTGTGGTGCATTTTAGTTTTGCAGTTTGCTGACAGTGACCACCAGTATACATAGCAGTACGGTACGGAAGGCCACTGCTCTACTTACCTCTGTGTCGTCAAGTATACTATCCATCTAGATTCTATACCTGTGGTGCATTTTAGTTTTGCAGTTTGCTGACAGTGACCACAAGTATATATAGCAGTACGGTACGGAAGGCCACTGCTCTACCTACCTCTGTGTCGTCAAGTATACTATCCATCCATACCTGTGGTGCATTTCAGTTGTGCGCAGTATATATAGTAGTAGGCCATTGCTATTGATACTGGCATATAATTCCACACATTAAAAAATGGAGAACAAAAATGTGGAGGTTAAAATAGGGAAAGATCAAGATCCACTTCCACCTCGTGCTGAAGCTGCTGCCACTAGTCATGGCCGAGACGATGAAATGCCATCAACGTCGTCTGCCAAGGCCGATGCCCAATGTCATAGTAGAGAGCATGTAAAATCCAAAAAACAAAAGTTCAGTAAAATGACCCAAAAATCAAAATTGAAAGCGTCTGATGAAAAGCGTAAACTTGCCAATATGCCATTTACGACACAGAGTGGCAAGGAACGGCTGAGGCCCTGGCCTATGTTCATGGCTAGTGGTTCAGATTCACATGAGGATGGAAGCACTCATCCTCTTGCTAGAAAAATTAAAAGACTTAAGCTGGCAAAAGCACAGCAAAGAACTGTGCGTTCTTCTAAATCACAAATCCCCAAGGAGAGTCCAATTGTGTCGGTTGCGATGCCTGACCTTCCCAACACTGGATGGGAAGAGCTTGCGCCTTCCACTATTTGCACGCCCCCTGCAAGTGCTGGAAGGAGCACCCGCAGTCCAGTTCCTGATAGTCAAATTGAAGATGTCACTGTTGAAGTACACCAGGATGAGGATATGGGTGTTGCTGGCGCTGAGGAGGAAATTGACAAGGAGGATTCTGATGGTGAGGTGGTTTGTTTAAGTCAGGCACCCGGGGAGACACCTGTTGTCCGTGGGACGAATATGGCCATTGACATGCCTGGTCAAAATACAAAAAAAATCACCTCTTCGGTGTGGAATTATTTAAACACAAATGCGGACAACAGGTGTCAAGCCGTGTGTTGCCTTTGTCAAGCTGTAATAAGTAGGGGTAAGGACGTTAACCACCTAGGAACATCCTCCCTTATACGTCACCTGGACCGCATTCATCAGAAGTCAGTGACAAGTTCAAAAACTTTGGATGACAGCGGAAGCAGTCCACTGACCACTAAATCCCTTCCTCTTGTAACCAAGCTCCTGCAAACCACACCACCAACTCCCTCAGTGTCAATTTCCACCTTACACAGGAAAGCCAGTAGTCCTGCAAGCCATGTCACTGGCAAGTCTGACGAGTCCTCTCCTGCCTGGGATTCCTCCGATGCATCCTTGAATGTAACGCCTACTGCTGCTGGCGCTGCTGTTGTTGCTGCTGGGAGTCGATCGTCATCCCAGAGGGGAAGTCGGAAGACCACTTGTACTACTTCCAGTAAGCAATTGACTGTCCAACAGTCCTTTGCGAGGAAGATGAAATATCACAGCAGTCATCCTGCTGCAAAGCGGATAACTCAGGTCTTGTCAGCCTGGGTGGTGAGAAACGTGGTTCCGGTATCCACCGTTAATTCACAGGCAACTAGAGACTTGATTGAGGTACTGTGTCCCCAGTACCAAATACCATCTAGGTTCCATTTCTCTAGGCAGGCGATACCGAAAATGTACACAGACGTCAGAAAAAGAGTCACCAGTGTCCTAAAAAATGCAGTTGTACCCAATGGCCACTTAACCACGGACATGTGGACAAGTGGAGCAGGCAGACTCAGGACTATATGACTGTGACAGCCCACTGGGTAGATGTATTGCCTCCCGCAGCAAGAACAGCAGCGGCGGCACCAGTAGCAGCATCTCGCAAACGCCAACTCGTTCCTAGGCAGGCTACGCTTTGTATCACCGCTTTCCATAAGAGGCACACAGCTGACAACCTCTTACGGAAACTGAGGAACATCATCGCAGAATGGCTTACCCTAATTTGACTCTCCTGGGGATTTGTGACATCGGACAACGCCACCAATATTGTGCGTGCATTACATCTGGGAAAATTCCAGCACGTCCCATGTTTTGCACATACATTGAATTTGGTGGTGCAGAATTATTTAAAAAACGACAGGGGCGTGCAAGAGATGCTGTCGGTGGCCCGAAGAATTGCGGGCCACTTTCGGCATTCAGCCACCACGTGCCGAAGACTGGAGCACCAGCAAACGTTGTGTAAGGTTCTGCAACCCTTTGAACTTGCCACACGTGAAGTCAGTTCAGACACTGCCAGCCTGAGTCAGGTCATTCCCCTCATCAGGCTTTTGCAGAAGAAGCTGGAGACATTGAAGGAGGAGCTAAAACAGAGCGATTCCGCTAGGCATGTGGGACTTGTGGATGGAGCCCTTAATTCGCTTAACCAGGATTCACGGGTGGCCAATCTGTTGAAATCAGAGCACTACATTTTGGCCACCGTGCTCGATCCTAGATTTAAAACCTACGTTGTATCTCTCTTTCCAGCATACACAAGTCTGCAGAGGTTCAAAGACCTGCTGGTGAGAAAATTGTCAAGTCAAGCGGAAGGTGACCCGTCAACAGCTCCTCCTTCACATTCTCCCGCAACTGGGGGTGCGAGGAAAAGGCTAAGAATTCCGAGCCCACCCGCTGGCGGTGATGCAGAGCAGCCTGGAGCGAGTGCTGACATCTGGTCCGGACTGAAGGACCTGTCAACGATTACTGACATGTCGTCTACTGTCACTGCATATGATTCTGTCACTATTGAAAGAATGGTGGAGGATTATATGAGTGACCGCATCCAAGTAGGCACGTCAGACAGTCCGTACGTATACTGGCAGGAAAAAGAGGCAATTTGGGGGCCCTTGCACAAACTGGCTTTATTTTACCTAAGTTGCCCTCCCTCCAGTGTGTACTCCGAAAGAGTGTTTAGTACAGCCGCTCACCTTGTCAGCAATCGGCGTACGAGGTTACTTCCAGAAAATGTGGAGAAGATTATGTTCATCAAAATGAATTATAATCAATTCCTCCGTGTAGACATTCACCAGCAATTGCCTCCAGAAAGTACACAGGGATCTGAGATGGTGGATACCAGTGGGGACGAATTAATAATCTGTGAGGAGGGGGATGTACACAGTGAAAGGGGTGAGGAATCGGAGGATGATGATGAGGTGGACATCTTGCCTCTGTAGAGCCAGTTTGTGCAAGGAGAGATTGATTGCTTCTTTTTTGGTGTGGGCCCAAACCAACCAGTCCTTTCAGTCACAGTCGTGTGGCAGACCCTGTCGCTGAAATGATGGGTTCGTTAAAGTGTGCATGTCCTGTTTATACAATATAAGGGTGGGTGGGAGGGCCCAAGGACAATTCCATCTTGCACCTCATTTTTTCTTTCATTTTTCTTTGCATCATGTGCTGTTTGGGGACTATTTTTTTAAGTGCCATCCTGTCTGACACTGCAGTGCCACTCCCAGATGGGCCAGGTGTTTGTGTCGGCCACTTGTGTCGCTTAGCTTAGTCACACAGCGACCTTGGTGCGCCTCTTTTTTTCTTTGCATCATGTGCTGTTTGGGGACAATTTTTTTGAAGTGCCATCCTGTCTGACACTGCAGTGCCACTCCTAGATGGGCCAGGTGTTTGTGTCTGCCACTTGTGTCGCATAGCTTAGTCACACAGCGACCTTGGTGCGCCTCTTTTTTTCTTTGCATCATGTGCTGTTTGGGGACAATTTTTTTGAAGTGCCATCCTGTCTGACACTGCAGTGCCACTCCTAGATGTGCCAGGTGTTTGTGTCGGCCACTTGTGTCGCTTAGCTTAGCCATCCAGCGACCTCGGTGCAAATTTTAGGACTAAAAATAATATTGTGAGGTGTTCAGAATAGACTGAAAATGAGTGTAAATTATGGTTATTGAGGTTAATAATACTATGGGATCAAAATGACCCCCAAAATTCTATGATTTAAGCTGTTTTTTAGGGTTTTTTGTAAAAAAACACCCGAATCCAAAACACCCCCGAATCCGACAAAAAATTTTCAGGGAGGTTTTGGCAAAACGCGTCCGAATCCAAAACACGTCCGCGGAACCGAATCCAAAACCAAAACACAAAACCCGAAAAATTTCCGGTGCACATCTCTAGTCATGCATGGTCATTCCAAGGGAAGCAGAATTTGGGGTCGAGCAAGACACTGAGTTGCAGAATTATGCGCATTAGATCTTTGTGTTTAAAAAAAAAATGTGTCAAGCTCCGGACATGTCCACCAGATATACATAGAACCCAGGAGTAGCACATTCCCTCTTGCTTCTATGCTAATTGTCAGAGGAAATGCTATGTAGCCTTACTGGGATGTAAAACCATTGGAACAACATACCTCGCAACATTCTGTCTCCGGAAAGAGGGACTCTTCTGCACGCCGAAGGCAAAAAGGGAGCATGGCCTTGGGAAAAGGGGGCATTGCTTCATGGTAATGACGCGACTGTGAGTCATACCCCCATTTTTGGCTCTATGGGGCCGTAACCAGCACTTTGTGAGCCGCTGGCCATGCCCCCTATCCCTCTCTCCCAGTGTATAGATGCTGAGAGAGCAGCAGGTGATAGAGGGTCTCCCAACTGCCCCCCCCCCCCCCCCCCCCCACACACACACAGCGGGACACCGCAACCTGCGGATGGGACAGTCCAAGAAAAATGGGATTATCATGTGAAAATTGGGACAGTTGGGAGGTACAGTATGAAACAACTATTTATATGTATTTTCTTTCATTTCTCTCACAGACCTGGAAGAGGCAACTCCTTATATCTACGCTCTGTCCTCTTCATCTAATAGTTCTCCTATATCTGCTTTCCAAACCAACTTTTAAGGGTCTCTCATCGGGGTCCCTAAGACATCGGACGTCAATGATAAGCCTTTTGATGAGGGTTGTCTCAGATAAATTTGTAAGGTCTCTTGCCATTACAGCTTGTGACCTACAAAAACTGCTAGAAATTTTTGTGACTTTTGAAAATGTCTTCAAGTGCTTCAGGTCATTTAATAATCTGATGCCACCCACCAGCCAGCTCACACGTGCACTCTGCTCACAGACACTACTCCCTGCTCTCACACACACTCTGCTCACTGACACTACACCTTGCTCACAGACGCACTCTGCTGACTGACACTACACCCAGCTCACACATGCACTCTGCTCACTGACACTACATCCTGCTCACACATGCACTCTGCTCACTGATACTACACCCTGCTCACACATGCACTCTGCTCACTGATACTATACCCTGCAGGGGGAAAGGAATGATGAGGAGGAACAAGAAGGAGAAGGAATGAGGTGTAGGGGCTTTACCTGGCATAACGTGTATAACGGGCTTTACCTGGCATAACGTGTATAAGGGGCTGTACTGTAGCATAACATGTATAAGGGGTACTGCTGTGTGGCTTAACGTGTATAGGGGTACTGCTGTGTGGCGTAATGTATATAAGGGGCACTACTGTGTGGCATAACATGTATAGGGATACTACCACTTTAGTGCAATAGAGGGGACGGCTCTTACACATGCTCATCTGTAGCCAATAACTGTGGTGTAAGCTGACCCCTTATGAGTCATGTGTTCAGAGTGACACAGGTTGCACTCAACATGCTTTTCCATATACAGTATAAACACACTAACAATTAATAATTATGGACACTTTCTCTATCGTCCTAGTGGATGCTGGGGTTCCTGAAAGGACCATGGGGAATAGCGGCTCCGCAGGAGACAGGGCACAAAAGTAAAGCTTTCCGATCAGGTGGTGTGCACTGGCTCCTCCCCCTATGACCCTCCTCCAAGCCAGTTAGATTTTTGTGCCCGGCCGAGAAGGGTGCAATCTAGGCGGCTCTCCTAAAGAGCTGCTTAGAAAAGTTTAGCTTAGGTTTTTTATTTTACAGTGAGTCCTGCTGGCAACAGGATCACTGCAACGAGGGACTTAGGGGAGAAGAAGTGAACTCACCTGCGTGCAGGATGGATTGGCTTCTTGGCTACTGGACATCAGCTCCAGAGGGACGATCACAGGTACAGCCTGGATGGTCACCGGAGCCTTGCCGCCGGCCCCCTTGCAGATGCTGAAGTAAGAAGAGGTCCAGAATCGGCGGCAGAAGACTCCTCAGTCTTCTAAAGGTAGCGCACAGCACTGCAGCTGTGCGCCATTTTCCTCTCAGCACACTTCACACGGCAGTCACTGAGGGTGCAGGGCGCTGGGAGGGGGGCGCCCTGGGAGGCAAATGAATACCTATTTTGGCTAAAAATACCTCACATATAGCCTCCGGAGGCTATATGGAGATATTTAACCCCTGCCAGAATCCGTTAAGAGCGGGAGACGAGGCCGCCGAAAAAGGGGCGGGGCCTATCTCCTCAGCACACAGCGCCATTTTCCCTCACAGAAAGGCTGGAGGGAAGGCTCCCAGGCTCTCCCCTGCACTGCACTACAGAAACAGGGTTAAAACAGAGAGGGGGGGCACTAAATTGGCGTTAGAAATATATAAAAAAGATGCTATAAGGGAAAACACTTATATAAGGTTGTCCCTATATAATTATAGCGTTTTTGGTGTGTGCTGGTAAACTCTCCCTCTGTCTCTCCAAAGGGCTAGTGGGTCCTGTCCTCTATCAGAGCATTCCCTGTGTGTGTGCTGTGTGTCGGTACGTGTGTGTCGACATGTATGAGGACGATGTTGGTGAGGAGGCGGAGCAATTGCCTGTAATGGTGATGTCACTCTCTAGGGAGTCGACACCGGAATGGATGGCTTATTTAGGAAATTACGTGATAATGTCAACACGCTGCAAGGTCGGTTGACGACATGAGACGGCCGACAAACAATTAGTACCGGTCCAGACGTCTCAAAAACACCGTCAGGGGTTGTAAAACGCCCGTTTACTTTAGTCGGTCGACACAGACACAGACAGGGACACTGAATCCAGTGTCGACGGTGAATAAACAAACGTATTCCTTATTAGGGCCACACGTTAAAGGCAATGAAGGAGGTGTTACATATTTCTGAAACTACAAGTACCACAAAAGAGGGTATTATGTGGGATGTGAAAAAACTACCGTAGTTTTTCCTGAATCAGATAAATTAAATAAAGTGTGTGATGATGCGTGGGTTCCCCCCGATAGAAAATTATGGGCGGTATACCCTTTCCCGCCAGAAGTTAGGGCGCGTTGGGAAACACCCCTTAGGGTGGATAAGGCGCTCACACGCTTATCAAAACAAGTGGCGGTACCGTCTATAGATAGGGCCGTCCTCAAGGACCAGCTGACAGGAGGCTGGAAAATATCATAAAAAGTATATACACACATACTGGTGTTATACTGCGACCAGCGATCGCCTCAGCCTGGATGTGCAGAGCTGGGGTGGCTTGGTCGGATTCCCTGACTAAAAATATTGATACCCTTGACAGGGACAGTATTTTATTGACTATAGAGCATTTAAAGGATGCATTTCTATATATGCGAGATGCACAGAGGGATATTTGCACTCTGGCATCAAGAGTAAATGCGATGTCCATATCTGCCAGAAGATGTTATGGACACGACAGTGGTCAGGTGATGCAGATTCCAAACGGCACAAAGGTGTATTGCCGTATAAAGGAAGAGGAGTTATTTGGGGTCGGTCCATCGGACCTGGTGGCCACGGCAACTGCTGAAAAATCCGCCGTTTTTACCCTAAGTCACATCTCTGCAGAAAAAGACACCGTCTTTTCAGCCTCAGTCCTTTCGTCCCTATAAGATCATATCTGCCCAGGGATAGAGGAAAGGGAAGAAGACTGCAGCAGGCAGCCCATTCCCAGGAACAGAAGCGTTCCACCGCTTCTGACAAGTTCTCAGCATGGCGCTGAGACCGTACAGGACCCCTGGATCCTACAAGTAGTATCCCAGGGGTACAGATTGGAATGTCGAGACGTTTCCCCTTCGCAGGCTCCTGAAGTCTGCTTTACCAAGGTCTCCCTCCGACAAGGAGGCAGTATGGGAAAAAATTCACAAGCTGTATTCCCAGCAGGTGATAATTAAATTACCCCTCCTACTACAAGAAAAGGGGTATTATTCCACACTATATTGTGGTACTGAAGCCAGAAGGCTAGGTGAGACTTATTCTAAAAAATTTTTTGAACACTTACAAAGGTTCAAATCAAGATGGAGTCACTCAGACCAGTGATAACGAACCAGGAAGAAGGGGACTATATAGTGTCCCGGGACATCAGGGATGCTTACCTCTATGTCCCAAAATTTGCCCTTCTCACTAAGGGTACCTCAGGTTCGTGGTGCAGAACTGTCGCTATCAGTTTCAGACGCTGCCGTTTGGATTGTCCACGGCACCCCGGGTCTTTACCAAGGTAATGGCCGAAATGATGATTCTTCTTCGAAGAAAAGGCGTCTTAATTATCCCTTACTTGGACGATCTCCTGATAAGGGCATAGTCCAGGGAACAGTTGGAGGTCGGAGTAGCACTATCTCGGATACTGCTACAACAGCACGGGTGGATTCTAAATATTCCAAAATCGCAGCTGATCCCGACGACACGTCTGCTGTGCCTAGGGATGATTCTGGACACAGTCCAGAAAAAGGTGTTTCTCCCGGAAGAGAAAGCCAGGGAGTTATCCGAGCTAGTCAGGAACCTCCTAAAAACAGTGCATCATTGCACAAGGGTCCTGGTAAAAATGGTGGCTTCCTACGAAGCAATTCCATTCGGCAGATTTCACGCAAGAACTTTTCAGTGGGATCTGCTGGACAAATGGTCCGGATCGCATCTTCAGATGCATCAGCGGATAACCCTATATCCAAGGACAAGGGTGTCTCTCCTGTGGTGGTTATAGAGTGCTCATCTTCTAGAGGGCCGCAGATTCGGCATTCAGGATTGGATGCTGGTGACCACGGAGCCCAGCCCGAGAGGCTGGGGAGCAGTCACACAAGGAAAAAATTTCCAGGGAGTGTGATCAAGTCTGGAGACTTTTCTCCACATAAATATACTGGAGCTAAGGGTAAATTTATAATGCTCTAAGCTTAGCAAGACCTCTGCTTCAAGGTCAGCCGGTATTGATCCAGTGGGAAAAACATCACGGCAGTCGCCCACGTAAACAGACAGGGCGACACAAGAAGCAGGAGGGCAATGGCAAAAACTGCAAGGACTTTTCGCTGGGCGGAAAATCATGTGATAGCACTGTCAGCAGTGTTTCATCCCGGGAATGGAAACTGGGAAGCAGACTTCCTCAGCAGGCACGACCTCCACCCGGGAGAGTGGAAACTTCATCGGGAAGTTTTTTCCACATGATTGTAAACCGTTGGGAAATACCAAAGGTGGACATGATGGCGTCCCGTCTGAACAAAAAACGGGACAGGTATTGCGCCAGGTCAAGAGACCCTCAGGCAATAGCTGTGGACGTTCTGGTAACACCGTGGGTGTACCAGTCGGTGTATGTGTTCCCTCCTCTGCTTCTCATACCTAAGGTGCTGAGAATTATAAGACGTAGAGGAGTAAGAACTATACTCATGGCTCCGGATTGGCCAAGAAGGACTTGGTACCCGGAACTTCAAGAGATGCTTACAGAGGTCTTATGGCCTCTGCCGCTAAGAAGGGACTTGCTTCAGCAAGTACCATGTCTGTTCCAAGACTTACCGCAGCTGCGTTTGTCGGCATGGCGGTGGAAAGCCGGATCCTAAGGGAAAAAGGCATTCCGGAAGAGGTCATTCCTACCCTGGTCAAAGCCAGAAAGGAGGTGACCGCACAACATTATCACCACATGTGGCGAAAATATGTTGCGTGGTGTGAGGACAGGAAGGCCCCACAAAGAAATTTCAACTCGGTCGTTTCCTGCATTTCCTGCAAACAGGAGTGTCTATGGGCCTCAAATTGGGGTCCATTAAGGTTCAAATTTCGGCCCTGTCGATTTTCTTCCAGAAAGAATTGGCTTCAGTTCCTGAAGTCCAGAAGTTTGTCAAGGGAGTATTGCATATACAACCCCCTTTTGTGCCTCCAGTGGCACTGTGGGATCTCAACGTAGTTCTGGGATTCCTCAAATCACATTGGTTTAAAACCAGTCAAATCTGTGGATTTGAAGCATCTCACATGAAAAGTGACCATGCTCTTGGCCCTGGCCTGGACCAGGCGAGTGTCAAATTGGTGGTTTTTTCTCAAAAAAGCCCATATCTGTTTGTCCATTCGGACAGGGCAGAGCTGCGGACTCGTCCCCAGTTCTCTCCCTAAGGTGGTGTCAGTGTTTCACCTGAACCAGCTTATTGTGGTGCCTTGCACCTACTAGGGACTTGGAGGACTCCAAGTTGCTAGATGTTGTCAGGGCCCTGAAAATATGTTTCAGGACGGCTGGAGTCAGGAAAACTGACTTGCTGTTATCCTGTATGCACCCAACAAACTGGGTGCTCTTGCTTCTAAGCAGACTATTGCTAGTTGGATGTGTAATACAATTCAGCTTGCACATTCTGTGGCAGGCCTGCCACAGCCAAAATATGTAAATGCCCATTCCACAAGGAAGGTGGGCTCATCTTGGGCGGCTGCCCGAGGGGTCTCGGCTTTACAACTTTGCCGAGCAGCTACTTGGTCAGGGGCAAACACGTTTGCTAAATTCTACAAATTTGATACCCTGGCTAAGGAGGACCTGGAGTTCTCTCATTCGGTGCTGCAGAGTCATCCGCACTCTCCCGCCCGTTTGGGAGCTTTGGTATAATCCCCATGGTCCTTTCAGGAACCCCAGCATCCACTAGGACGATAGAGAAAATAAGAATTTACTTACCGATAATTCTATTTCTCGGAGTCCGTAGTGGATGCTGGGCGCCCATCCCAAGTGCGGATTATCTGCAATACTTGTACATAGTTACAAAAATCGGGTTATTATTGTTGTGAGCCATCTTTTCAGAGGCTCCGCTGTTATCATACTGTTAACTGGGTTTAGATCACAAGTTGTACGGTGTGATTGGTGTGGCTGGTATGAGTCTTACCCGGGATTCAAAATTCCTCCCTTATTGTGTACGCTCGTCCGGGCACAGTACCTAACTGGCTTGGAGGAGGGTCATAGGGGGAGGAGCCAGTGCACACCACCTGATCGGAAAGCTTTACTTTTGTGCCCTGTCTCCTGCGGAGCCGCTATTCCCCATGGTCCTTTCAGGAACCCCAGCATCCACTACGGACTCCGAGAAATAGAATTATCGGTAAGTAAATTCTTATTATTAAAACTTCTCAGTAGCTAAAACCTACCCAACTTCCCTTAGGAAGGGGAAAGCGATCTATGTTATTATTAATTACAGTCTACTGATAAGCACCTCCACACTGTGCATCCCTGTGCATGGAATATTTCAGCATTCACATCAGTGCTTGCCTATTATGTTCCTGTCTAGATTCTCTACCAAACACATTTCTGTCAGCAGACAACTGACCTACAAGTCAGAAATTACCAAGCGCTCATTGATTTATATATGAAAACTTCCAAGTTTCTGGATTTAGTTGTTATTTAACATTTTTTGCACAGCTTTCACTCAAACGCAGCAGAGAGCCGCATGCTGAGAGAGTTATCACACACTGATGGCTCTCTGATGGCGGCACTGGACAGCTGTCCATGTTTAGTTCTAGTGAGTAGATTAGGCTACCAATACCATATCTCATCACAACCGCAGAGCAGTTCTATAAAGTCATTATCAGTGGCCCTATCGTATTTTATGCTTCACATTGTAAGGAAAACATTAATAGACAGAGTCTGGCAACCTCTGATTTCAATTAGACTAACAGGGTAGAAAGAGCCCAGTAATCTTCAGTTTAATGACGCTGAAGGTGATGATAATCTATTAATGTAATTCCTTTCAACGCAAGAGACAGGGAACAAAAAATAATGAAACTGGTGTGGACGAGACATATGGAAGTGTGGCGGGCGGCGCAGTGCGGAGATGGAGTGTGTGTTTGTTCTTTAGCCTATAAAAATGCAATTTTTGAAAACAAGAACAAGTCATTTTACTAGATGTACAACTGCAAGTGCCTGTCTGAGACCATAAATCCTGATCATTGGTGTTTAAAGTACAAGAAAAACTTCCTTTCATTGGAACCAGCCAAGCAGAGACGCAGGCTCTTCACTAATCACCGCAGCTGGTGCTGTTAACCTGTTCTGTTCTATAGTCATGTGGATGCCTCCTGTACAGTAGTAAGGTATTTAGCCAGTGTAAGGCTTATTTTCTATGATAAATGCAATGAGCAGGAAGGTATTAGAGGTGTAATAATGAGCCTTACTCTAGACAGACCTATAAAGAAAAAGGTTTTAATGTATGTTCAGAATATAGTGTTGCATCATAGCTAATATAAATGCAAACCTTCCATGCATGTGGGATTATTAGCCAGGCATGTCCAAACTGCGGCCCTCCAGCTGTTGAGAAACTACACATCCCAGCATGCCCTGACACAGCTTTAGCATTCTGACAGCAAAACTGTGTCCGGGCATGCTGGGATATGTAGTTTCACAACAGCTGGAGGGCCACAGTTTGGACATGCCTGCATTAGGCAGACAGGGTAAAGAAATAGAGATGTTTACTAGTGTTTGTAACACTAGTACAATACATGTAAATGAGACTGACAGTGGGGCCCATTGCTTCCATGTATAGTATACCTACTCACATTTCTACTGACGTTCAAAAGAGGTTCTGTATATTTTGTCCACACTAATATAATGTATACATGATTAGAATGTTGCTGTGGGTTTGGGGGTGGTGGGATTGGGGGGTGTGCCCCCTGTGCTGGCATGGCTTGGCTGCTTTAGGTTGGCACACTCTAACACTTAATTAACACTAATGTCTTTCCTAGTCACATTTTATATTATCTGAATCACACCTATCACTTACATAGCACCTATGTGCTTCTTAATTAACCCTTACTAATTTCTTTATTTTCACCTGTGTGCTGCCCTGGGGTGGCCAGCCTGTGCCGGCATGATGGGGTTCTGCACCACAGACCCATACCTAGTGTTAAGGACCCCCAGTGAGACGGAGACGTTTTGACGTTTGGCCTGGGGGCTTAGCCCTATATCTGCAGATGTAAGCAACCAAGATATCTGTATTTTCTGATATTATGTAGTATTATTTGTGTGCATTAGGGATACCAACATGTTTTTTTTTTTTACCTAGATAACAAGCAGCTTTACTTGGCTTTGAACTTACAGTTCTAAGCGTAACCTAAAGATCGGGGTACCTGTCCTATTGCAGACCAGTCTTACCTCTTGAATGACTACATTCAACTTGGTCACATATACTGTATAGGTGGCCAGCAATTGGGCACACTGGGGGCATTGCCACTTAAGTGCAGGCTGGAAGAAGATGGCACACATAGATCATTATGTGGCATAAGTCTTGTTTGGGGTATATACACTGCAGCATCATCCCATGTCACTAATATCGGCAATTATAAAATTGCAGCACACGTGTTACTGTCCTGCTTCCCTAGTGAAGTGGGCAGGGGTGGAGCTCGTGACATGATCAGCATTGGATTGTATCTTCATGGCCCAACACTTGCTGCGTGATGCTGTGAGTTGTAGCACTGCGTGGCGGGCAGTGGTACGTTACTCCCTGCACAAGTATACGTACACTCTTAGGGGGAGATTTACTAAGCAGTGATAAAAGTGGAGAAGTTGCCCACGGCAACCAATCAGCACTGACGTAACATTTATAATTTGCATACTTTAAAAGTATGCAGAGCAGCTGACTGGTTGCCATGGGCACTTCTCCACTGGTTCACTTCTCCACTTTCATCACCGCTTAGTACATGCCCCCCTTCGTAACATTATAGTGGATCTGTCACTTATGCACAGGGGGAGGGAGCCATTTTGTAATGGAAATATAATTATGAGAAGGATAAGTTACTGTTGAGTTGATGGGCTGGATATTGGTTTATCCCAGAAAATCTCCACTGTGAATATTTCCTGTATGCAGGTTACACAACAGTCGGTGGTGATTTGCAGCAATCCATTCATCATAGATCCTGACTTTTCAGACCTCCCATCAGGGCATTGTGGTAGGTAGCCCAGGGAATTTGAGGTAGGACATAAGATGCTATTTAGAGAGTCTGGGAGAGCAATCACTATTTTAGAAATCTAGGATATGTTCAGGGGAAAGGTAGCCAGCTATGCTCTTCCAGTAAATGATGGAACATAATCAAACGTTTCATACTGTTTAGTTGCATGGTTACTGCTAAGCTACAATTCCACAAAAGTGAAAAACACTCTGTGGTTTAATGACACTGGGGTAGATGTACTAAGCCTTGGAGCATGATAAAGTGAGAGATATAAAGTACCAGCCACTCCACACCTAACGGCCATGTTAAGACAGGAGCTGATTGGTTGGTACTTTATCTCTCTTTAATTTCTCACTCTCCAAGGCTTAGTACATTTGCCCCACTGTTTGTATAACAAGGACACTGAGGAAATATGGTTAGAAGTCCGGTGGAATCTCCTTGTGTTCTTGGTTTCCATTTCCCCCAGTATAAAGCAGAGTTTCCCAATCTCCGCCATTACAGTCCATGTTTTAAGGATACACATGCTTGAGTCCAGAGGGTTAAATCAAATTAACTGAGGTACTAACTTAAGTAACCTGTGCTCATGCAAGAATATCCTTTAAACCTGGCTTGTAATGGCAGAGTTTGGGGAACTCTTGTATAAAGCACCATGAACAAGATTGTAAGTACCTTGGGTAGGAAAATTGTAGTATTCTTTGCTTAGTGATTTGGAACATTATATGTGCTATAAAAATATACTAAGTAAAATAAATGAATATTCTTTTTCATGAAATTATATTGTAATTTTAGCAGCATACTACTATGGACAATATAATGCATTTCTCCCTCTCTTGTTTAATCTTATTTATTATCTTCTTACTGATTTTGTAGCATTTTCTTTAATTTAACTATAAGTTGCTCAGTGGTCGATAATGAAATCAATACCTTTTACATTCTTTAATATAAGTGTCATAAAATAGTGTTTTAAGAGAAAAATGAAATGTATATTTAATTACGTTAAGCAATCTGAACATTCTCAAACATATCACACCTGTCATATGCTTTCTGGGCTGCTCTCTACTACCTTCAGCTATATCAGGCCAAACCTGCAAGAGAATAGCTGAGAAAGTTGTACAGAAATTAGCGTGTCTATAAGGGGTGCAGGGAGAGGTGCTTACACGGAACCCGGTGTTAAGAGGGCCCCCTGTGCCACCTTCCCTACACCCAGGATGACTCCACTGAGATGGTCCCAATGCAGAATATCACAAACACGCCGGAGCATTGCCATCCTTTTGAAAACGTCCTATGACAGAGTATTTCCGTAGTTCCTTTCTCTTTAGGATCTCCAGTGTTTATACACGGTCGAGTCACATTATTGTGACTACCAGCTAATAACCAGAGTAATCGCCGTGTGCAGCACGGACTGCAGCTAGACAGGCTGAACACTCAATTTAGAGACACGTCTGGTAGCCCCCAGGTTCATTGTGACGATGAGCTGCTCCACTGTAGCGTGTCGGCTGGCCCTCCAACACCTTCGTAGCCGACGTTCACCTCTCACATCAGTGGCACTTGGTGATCCACAGTTTCCACATCAGTTATTCACAGTGGTGCCACGATACACCTTCACCACAGCAGCACGTGAACAGTACACAAACTGCGCCATTTCCAAAATACTGCCACCCTTCCCCCAAAAGCCAATAATCATCCCTTTCTGCAACTCTGATAAATCGCCCTTTTTACAGATGACAGCAACGAGTGATGTGTGTGCAGACGGCCTATCGCACTCCTTATATACTCAATAAGCCAGCGTACGACACGTGACATACTTCATTGGCTACGCACTGCCGATGTCAAATGTAGGAGGTGTCCATAATATGACTGAACGGTGTATATTAGCTTGTACTCATGTGTTTCAGTGGCCAGGGCTTAGTTCTGTGCACTGTTACAGTGTGTGTGGGCTAGGATTTATTAAGCGGTATAATTTATCTGCATGTTACCAGCCGCAAGATGATGTAGGGCCCTCTGTCGGGTCTGGGTCTTCTTACCGGGACAGTGATTAAAATGGGTCGGCTTTATCCTCTTAAATGACTCATGATCCTCTGGAGGTTTCTCTATGACCCCGATGGCTTGCAGCCCGAGTCCTCTTGTATTAATCCTTTCTCTCACCTTTTCTTTCTGTACTGCTTTTCCTTTGGTTCTAATTACTCCAGTAACTGTGTTACTTTTCTGACCAAAAAAATGCTCCTGAAATTAACAGTGAAATTAATTATTTATTTGTTTGTTTATTTATTTGTTTTTACCAATCTCTTAAAGTGTGTACACACGGTGAGATCCTTGCTATGCCTGATTTTGACTATGCAATTTCCATTGAACTACCCCAGAGCCCAGATTTCGACTATTTATACTTTACATTTTGACTAAGTGCCAATTTTTACTATACTTTGTACTAGATAGTACACTAGTCAAGACTGACTTGCCTGCACAGTCTATCTAGCCTTGCGATACCGACCCCACTGGAGTGCGCATCGTTATCGAACCGGTATCGCAAGCTGCCTAACACCTTGAGATGTGCACTAACTTTCCTTAAGATTTTGTCTATATAGTCAAAATCTTACAGATTTATCTCACCGTGTGTACACACCTTTACTTTAGTACTTCACTATGACCATCATTTTTTATTTGTGGAATACTTATGAATTGTCGAAAAGTGTATCCCTATTGCCAGTGACAGTGATAATTTTCCCTTAGCCCACTCATGAAAGAGGTTAGTGCATGGGATCAAGACAGCATTATGGTCCTGGGCACCCAGTGACTTCCCTTTCCCGCTACAGTAACTTCCCTTACCAGCTACAGTGACTTCTCTTTCCAGGTACAATGACTTCCCTTTCCAGGTACAATGACTTTCCTTTCCAGGCACAATGACTTCCCTTTCCAGGTACAATGACTTCCCTTACCAGCTACAGTGACTTCCCTTTCCAGGTACAATGACTTCCCTTTCCAGGTACAATGACTTCCCTTTCCAGCTACAGTGACTTCCCTTTCCAGGTACAATGACTTCCCTGTCCAGATACAATGACTTCCCTTTCCAGGTACAATGACTTCCTTTTCCAGTACAATGCCTTCTTTTTCCAGTTAGAGTAACTTCCCTTTCCAGCTACAATGATTTCCCTTTGTTGCACTTCCTGTATAAAATTCTTGTAAAAAAAGTTTCGACCACACTCCACAAACTCTTCTGCTCGTTCCTTGCTATGTGTTTACTTTTGGGATTGTTGGGGATAACTTTGGTTCCATTGCATTTTTCCATCTCTAGTGCTCTCCTTCATTCCACCAGAAAGCCTTAGCTCATATCATCGTCCCTTAATAGGTACGATTATGCAACATAAAGTTTCCTGAAGGACAATCCAGTGTGTTCTAGGACATACTGAAGCAGAGCTCCTAGAACATTTTCATCGCATAACAAAAAGTAATGTTTTCCTCTGTACATTAATCTAAGGACATGAATAAATATATCCTACTTTGGAGCCAGTGCAGTGATTCCCCTTAAACAACTAATACCCCTTTCAGACAGAAGATGAAATTACCGGGTGAAGTAGTTCCACCCGGTAATTTCATGTAACACACGGGTCCTTTTTCTGTGTGAAAGGGTCAACCCGTGTTGCAATTCCCGGGACTTCGACCCAGGAATTTACCAGGGTCGGAGACACGGGAATTAGGAGACGGGTTGACCTTTTCACACAGACAAAATACCCGTGTTGATCTGCAAATTTCCGGGTCTAAATTTTCGACCCGGTAATTTGCATGTCTATGTGAAGGGGGGGTCAGGCAGGTCCCGGCAAAACGACCCGGCACTGAAATGCCAGGTAATTGCCGGGACTTTCAGACTTTTCTGTCTGAAAGAGGTATAAGTAATATTTTAACATAAATGTGAGCAATGTTGAAAAATTATTCAGATTTGTAATTTGAAGAGGTGTTCTTACTTTGGTAAAAATGTTTGGGGGTTACCACACTGCTAGTGGCTCCTTCCTTGGACCAACCTTTTATATAATGCACCCGTCTCTATGTACTGTACATGTATGCAGAATCTCTGCTTAATTACTGCACAAGCATTGTAGGAGAGTAGTGGGAAAGGATGGATCCAAGGTTTGGTTGTAACAACATTGTAGGAGTAACGGGAAAGACAGATCCAAAATTGGGCTTTAACAACATCTAGATCAGTGTTTCCCAACCTCGGTCCTCAAGGCACACTAACAGTCCTGGTTTTAGTGATATACAGGCTTGAACACAGGTGACTTTATTAGTACCTCAGTTATTTTGATTTAACCATCTGTGCTGAAGCCTGGATATCACTAAAACCTGCACCGTTGGTGTGCCTTGAGGACCGTGGTTGGGAATGCCTGATCTAGATACTGATCGGAAGTTTTAATAAGGAATTGATTATGGTATCCGGTTTCTAGGTCGACAGTAACTAGGTCGGCAGGTCAAAAGGTCGACATGAGTTTTTCACAATTGTTTTCTTTTTTTGACCTTTTTCACACTTAACGATACATGTGGACTACGATTGGGAATAGTAACCTGCGCGAGGCACCTTGCTTTCAAGCTTGCCATGCGAGGGTACACCGTGCACTAATTGGAGTTCCCGATCACTGTACGTTGAAATCGACACCAAGAAAACATAAAAAACTCATGTCGACCTTTTGACCTGTTGACTTACACCATGTCGACCTAGAGGCCCTGTCGACCTAGTTACTGTCGACAAATAGTGGTCGACCTAGTTACTGTCGACCTTGCATACCACACCCTTGATTATATACTGTAAGAGTAAGTTCTGAGGGACTGCTCCTTGACAGGGCTGTAGTAACTAAGTGTGTGCACATAGCGCTGCAGGGTAGGGGGCGCTGTTGGTGGCACTTGTAAATTATCGGTTTTAATTACTTTCACTTGCAACTTCCCCCATTTTTGAAGCCCAGCGTCTCCTGATCGCCCCTGTCTCCTACCCTGACCTCTTCTGTCGCTAATACCTATACAACATTCATGAACTCAACTTGAGATTTCTTTGTTATTGCGTAACACTGCCCTTTATTATATTTCAAGATGCTGACATACCTGGGATTCAAACCCATTGCCTTGTGCATTGCTATCAAACAATCTATTCATTGATCTGTCTGCCCTTGCATGGAAAGGTAGAAAATTCTAAGACAGAGAATTCTAACTATTTGAAGCTTACCCTGTACTTTGTGAAAAAATTATCAGCATTGCGGCTGAGCAGATCTATATAGTGTGTGACTGCAAGAGATTAGATGTGTGGCTGCACACTACATAGATCTGCTCAATTGCAATGCTGATTTTTTTCTTACGACATACCAGTAGCTTCATATAGTGTTCATAGTTTTTCTGCAGAATCACATAGCTCAATGAGTAGGGTGCAAGGGTGTATCTAGGTGTCCGAGCACCCCTGATGTCCGCTCCCCACACACACACACACACACTTGAAGTAGGGAAGGCACGTGTGCTAAAAAGGGGCATGGTCACACAATAGTACCCCCAATTCAAATTACACCACACAGTAGTGTCCCTTACTCACATTACACCACACAGTAATGTCCATTATTCACGTTATGCTAGACAGTAGTAACCCCTATAAACATTATGCCATGTTAGAGCCCATTACACGCATTACACCACAGTACAGCAAACCCCTTATATACTTTGCGCTGGGTAGAGCCCCTTATACACACTGTGCCAGGTAGAGACCCTTATACACACTGCGCCAGGAAGCCCATTATACACACGGTGCCAGGTAGCCACTTATACACACTGCGCCAGGTAGCCCCTTATACACACTGCGCCACGTAGCTCCTTATACACACTGTACCAGGTAGCCCATTATACACATTGCGCCAGGTTGCTCCTTATATACACTGCGCCAGGTAGCCCATTATACACACTGCTCCACGTAGCCCCTTATACACACTGCGCCAGGTAGAGACCCTTATACACACTGCGCCACGTAGCTCCTTATACACACTGTACCAGGTAGCCCATTATATACACTGCGGCAGTTTGCTCCTTATATACACTGCGCCAGGTAGCCCATTATACACACTGCTCCACTTAGCCCCTTATACGCACTGCGCCAGGTAGCCCATTACACACGGTGCCAGGTAGCTCCTTATACACACTGCGCCAGGTAGCCCATTATACATAATACAAAAATGATTGGGACTCCAAATAGAAGGCGCTTATTAACAATCACAATAAAAATTTAAACCACAATATACGTCCCTGTAGTTGTAGATGGAAGAGGTCTCTATAACACAATTTCAGGAGCCTTTTTCCTTTTCCAGGAATTTTCTCTCAAGATGATGAGGGCATGTAAAAAAGCAATAATTTACACGTGTCGTAAACTTTATACAAAAAGTCTTTATGTGATGCACACACAGATAGTTCAGACAGTGATGGGATAATTCGATCAAGGGGCGTACCCTGACTCACACTTCAAGAGATGTATTACATATATAAAGGTATCTTTTATCCACCACAGTGTTGTAAAATTCCAGCATGCAATAGACCCCTTAGATCAGGGGTGGGGAACCTTTTTTCTAACGAGGGCCATTTGGATATTTATAAAATCCTTCGGGGGCCATACAAAAATTCTCAACTTAAAAAATGACCCTGCCCCCCAGTAGGTCTGCCCCTCAGAGGTACTGTGTGTGCGCACGCCAAAAAATGGGTGTGGCCAGTTAAAATGGGACATGATACACATATGCCCCCAATAGTGCAGTGCCAGATCCACAATTGCCCCCACAGTGCCAGGTATACAAATGCCCCTCACAGTGCCAGGTATACAAATGTCCCTCACAGTGCCAGGTATACAAATGCCCCTCACAGTGCCAGGTGTACAAATGCCCCCCACAGTGCCAGGTATACAGATGCCCCCCCCCCATAGTGCCAGGTATACAGATGCCCCCACAGTGCCAGGTATACAAATGCCCCTCAGTGCCATGTGTACAAATGCCCCCCCCCCCACAGTGCCAGGTATACAGATGCCCCCCCACAGTGACAGGTATACAGATGCCCCCACAGTGCCAGGTATACAAATGCCCCTCACAGTGCCAGGTATACAAATGCCCCTCACAGTGCCAGGTATACAGATGCCCCCACAGTGCCAGGTATACAGATGACCTCACAGTGCCAGGTATACAGATGCCCCCACAGTGCCAGGTATACAGATGTCCCCACAGTGCCCCCCCCCCCCCCCCATGCTGCTTGCCGCTCCTTTCGCCGGGACACGGAGGAGAGCGCGGCTATGTTGGGCGGCGGCGGCGTGTAGGACTTGAAACCAGCCGCCGGTTCGAGAGCCAATCAGAGCTCGCGGACCGGCAGCCGCGGCTCCTGATTGGCTGCCGGTCCGCGAGCTCTGATTGGCTCCCCGTCATAGACGCGCTCTCCTCCGTGTCCTGACAGCTGAGACACGCTGCCGCCGGACTGAGCGGCAGCGTGTCTCACTGAGAGAAGCGGTTGGGCCGGAGCAAACGGCTTTGCGGGCCTTATACGGCTCGCGGTCCGGAGGTTCCTCACCCCTGCCTTAGATGGTAGGTAAGTGTACCCTACTCACACAGCAGTAGGTTAGAATGAAGCACATCAAGGTTTCTTTTGTGTTCAAGAGAAATATTTTTAGCTGTTGATATGGGGCGTACCCTACTCACAGGAGAGTCAGTTGTGTTCAAGCATATCTGGGTTTTTTTCGGAGACTCAAAGTTTATGTGGTCATCATGGATTAAGTCTCCAGGTGTGGAATTTCCCAAAATGGACACCATAAATTATTTCAACGGAGAAAAAAATCTATATAAAAAAAGTTTTATTTAAAACCCCCACACAATTGGGGTACAGTGTCAGGAACAATGCACAGTACAAATTAAAAAATATTTAAAGTCCAAAAGATGACAAAAAAAGGACTCTCAGATCCGAAATAGATGGTACAAAACATGAGTCAAAATTTCCAAAGTGTAAAAATCAGGATAAATATATAAAACAATAAGGCGCCCATAACTTTATTGTGATTACATAAACCTTTCTTAAGCTGGCTTATCACTAAAATAAAACGACACACACACTGAAATAAAGACACGGACACGGTAGCTGGAGTTAAAGGTCAGACGATATTTATTGATCGCTGACCAACTCTTTAAACTATAATTGTAATTGAATTGGAATTAATTTAGATGGCAAAGGAAAAGTCGCTACCAGACACCAGCTCCAGTCACTTGGATGAAATCCACCAAACCAAGGAGGGGAGTACCCAAACCCCGCCTGCTTTCTGCATAACCCGCATTGTGCTGGCCTCACCACTCTTTTCTCTGGCAAACGTTCGGTTCCCGCAGGGAAACGTCTAATGTCCAACCGCAAGAGAAGGACACACCTGCCGTCCTTCTAAAGAGGGTGCCCCACAATGACCACTTATGCCCGTTTGACCGCTGGTTGGTAGCGACTTCCCGCCAATCTGGCTGTCAATAGCCAACTGAAGAGAACAAAACAAATCAAATATAATCAGGGAGGGCGGGAGGGCATACAATAAATGGCAAGAGGAAGTCTGAGGCACATGACCCTGCCCTATATACTATCCTGAGACCAACCCCTTAAAGCTTGACGGACAACCCTCTGATCCTATAGGAAAAACCCACCGGAAGCATGATCTGCCTAGCAACTGCTTAGTCATAAAACAACCAATCACCAAAAGTTGGGCTCTTATATGGCCTCAGGCTTATGCAGCCTTCAGCTAATCTAACAGTTCATACCTATTGGTATAAAATATTGTCCACACTCCCAACTGGTCGATATTATTGCTTTTTTTCATGCCCTGATCATCTTGAGAGAAAATCCCTGGAAAAGGAAAAAGGCTCATGAAATTGCGTTATAGACAGTGGCGGATCTTGCCACGGGCAAGCGGTACTTTTGCCCGGGGCGCCGCCTTCCGGAGGGCGCCGGCGCCATCCGGAGGGCGCCGCACCAGAGCAAGATCCGCCACTGTGCCCCCCGCAGTGCCCCCCGCTTTGAATGGAACCAGACGCGTAGCGTCTTGTTTCCCTTCATTGAGAGGACCTTAGTTGTGCGGTGCGCGATGACCCCTAGTGTCTGTGCCACTATGCTGTGCGCGATGACGTCATCGCGCACCGCACAGCAAAGGTCCTCTCCATGAAGGGAAACTAGATGCTACAGTCTAGTTTCCCTTCATGTAGAGGACCTTTGCTGTGCGGTGCGCGATGACGTCATCGCGCACCGCACAGCATAGTGGCACAGACACTAGGGGTATGCTGTTCTATGGGAGAGACGTAATAACGTCTCTCCCATAGATCGAGGAGAGGAGAGAAGAAGAACGGCGCCGGCGGAGGAGGTCTGCAGCGGTCTGGATCAGGAACGGGGATGGTAAGTATACTTTTTTTTCTTTTATTTTTTCTTTCAGTGTCGCTACAGGGGGCATAAATGGGGGAGTAACTGACCACGCCCCCATTTGAAGTCACGCCCCTATACTTTGCCCGGGGCGCCACAAGGCCAAGAACCGGCCCTGGTTATAGAGATCTCTTCCATCTACAACTACAGGGACGTATATTGTGGTTTACATTTTTATTGCGATTGTTAATAAGCGCACTCTATTTTGAGTCCCACTCATTTTTTTGTGTTATGTATTGTTGCCCTTGAACTTTTGGTGAGGTTCATTTGTGGTGAATCATATTGCGGGCTGCTTCTAATGCGCCATATACTAGGGATTCTAAAAAACTCTGTATTGTTACGTTCTCTCTAGCCCCTTATACACACTGCACCACGTAGCTCCTTATACACACTGCGTCAGGTAGCCCCTTATACACACTGCACCACGTAGCTCTTTATACACACTGCACCAGGTAGCCCATTATACACACTGCGCCACGTAGCCCCTTATACACACTGCACCAGGTAGCCTCTTAGGAAAGAGAGGGAGGGTGTGTGTGTTTGTGTGCTTGTCTGTCTGTTACTCACCAGGACAAAGGACAGCGCCGTGCGGGAGGTGGACAGTACAACGCAGGGACCGGGAGGCTTGAGGTGTGTGGTGCAGTGCGGACAGTGAGAGCCAAATCAGATGGCCACCCCAGGCAGTGCCTCACTCGCAGGGTAGCCCGGCAATATGTAGAGCTGGTAGCAGCCACAGGTGTCCGGCACCGCACCAAAATCAAGAAAATCTACATAAACTACAACTCCCAGCAGCCCTTGCTGCCGGGAGCTCCCGCGCTCTCAAGGGCTGCTGGGAGCTGTAGTTTTATGTAGCGTTTCTTGATTTCAGTGCGGACACCGGACACCGCCGCCAGGAACTGTGGATGCTGCTGCCAGCTCTGCATGTTGCCGGGTGTCACTGCGGTGGGAGGCACACACAGGATCTGTCTCTAAAAATGTACCCCCTGGCCACGGGTGGCACCACCAGGCAGCGCCCCTCCTTTGCCGGCGCCCCTGACGAGTGTCATCCTGGCCAATGGGTAGATTGGCCAGGATGACACCCTGGTAGGGTGTTTGAGTAGAATTCGGCAGGTTATAGGTTTGATTCCTGAATATGGCAGTATAGTGAAATGTGTTATTTAATAAAGGGTATTGTAACTGAGTAACGAGCTATATACTGTGTGTGTGTGTGTGTGTGTGTGTGTGTGTGTGTGTGTGTGTATATATATATATATATATATATATATATATAAAAGGACATCATAGCACAGGCTTTCTCTGGGATCAATCTTGTCATGCATGTGCCTGATGTCCCTATTGGAAAAATAGGGGGAAGGTGGGGGGGCACCAATTCTCTCTGGCACACACACGGGGTCCAGAACACACACTGCACCCATTTCTTCTATACTTACTGTACCTTCCTGGTGTCTGTACGTGGGCCCCCTCCTCTCCTGTCACCGTAGCCGGCAGCAGCGCTGTTAGTGCTCTGTCTGAGCGCTAGAGACTCTGGCGCAGTGCCAGAGTCTACAGCACATGCGCAGGTCTCCGAAAAAATGGCCGCAGCACCATTATTCCAGAGCCTTGAGCATGCGCTGTAGACTCTGGCACTGCGCCAGAGTCTCTAGCGCTCAGACAGAGCACTAACAGCGCTGCTGCCGGCTACGGGACGGTAGAGGAGGGGGCCCACATCCAGAGACTGCACACGGGTCCCCTCCTCTCTAGATACGCCCCTGCTTGTAAGTAGATTTGCTTGGACAAGCCAAGAGTTCTTGTCCAGTTGGATTTCAATAACTATTAATATGTTAATGATATATTAATATAAATTAGGATTTAAATTCTTCATATATTGTATTGTTTGTAGTGTGGGAATTTACATCTCTGCAATCTATACTGCAGCAAACAGCTGATAATTATTAGAAAAACCTCAGATGACTATTACTGTAATCAGAATTTAAACCTCAACTATGATAAATTAGAAATGTTCTCTATACAAAAGTTGAAATGATTAATATCTGCAATTGCACACATTTTTTTAATACATATAAGATAAACAGTTAAACAAAGAATTTCACACACATTTTTACTTGTGCAATAAGTACCCCCCACCCCCTTCTCAGTTATACACCCCCACCCCCTTCTCAGTTATACAAACAACATGGGGGACAAAGGTCACTACAGGGATCCCAGCTTTTTGTATATTCTCGACCCTGCTGGAGCCATTTTTACTGTACAGTATAGACAATCAACGTTTTCAAAACTGTCCCACAAAATATCTTCCTCACTCCACGTTTTCCTTAAATATTTTCCATGCTTTAATGCTGAGATTTGGGGGCCTACGTACTTATCAAATAATAATTGCAGGATACTGTATCTCTCGAAAACACTCCTTTTTGTGGGGGTAATATACACTAATATTAAGTATCAACCCAATGTATCATGGAGGGACTGCTGCGGTCCCTCCATTTCTGACAGCAGCTGCCATAGATTTCTAATGTGTGTGCTGTCAGCTTGGCCCTGGCAGCTAACACCATCTGTAGATGGCGTTAGCCCATTGTAGCCTACGGGTTACACTCCACAGACTTTCTCTTGAGGATCCCTGCCCTCTGCTGCCCACTCGCACATGAGCTGACCAAAATAGAAAGTAAAGAGATCACGAATGTGATCACTTTACTTGTACTGATCACCGGGACGGTCTGCTATTAGCCCCTGTCCCGGCGACTCATTAAGAATACATTTAGGTGAATAAGGATTCCTTATTGCCGCGAATTGCAGAGATAAAGAGTCCTTATTATTGGTGGCTGGCGGCGTCTGTTAATAAATACGCCCTTTGTCCTTCAGATTTCATCAGCTGTGCCCCAGCCACAGCACACAGGAGAATAAAATGGCCGCTACTCCTGTTCTGTTCACAGATAAAGGGTATTAAACCTCCTAAAGAGAACAGATGGAGAAGTTGCACTTAACACCCAATTAGCTTGTAGCGCTTAATTTATAGAATGTCCTTGATAAATGATAGCTAAAATCTGATTGGGTGCTATGGCTGTCCACCTGTCCTCTTTAGAAGGTTCCACAGAATGGCCATGCAAAACCAAATACAGTATAACAGTGGAACTGATGCGAGAGTTCGGCCCATTCACTTGGGGGTTCAGGCGGATCCCCCATAATTTGGGAGCCTCCCAGATAGCCTGGCAATATAGGCAAGCAGGAGAAACCTCAGATTCAAAGTTTGCTACTATTTAATTGGTTTATTCTATTATACCGCAATGTACTGTAATCTTTTCCTAATGTAAGATGTGCACCTCACTGGGTTTTGCGTCACAAGTTATATTAACTCCTGCCTCATTTGAAAGGCAAATTCATGGATTATTATTTATTTATCCTGGCCTGCAATATTACACAGAGCTGTAGTGTATTTAGTATAAGAAGTAACAGGTACAAGTGCGGGCTCACATTTCCCCTGAGTGCACAGCGTTCCTGTCTGTAGAACACGGTCCATTACAATTTAGCACAAATAACATGTTTCCTCCATATGAGTATAAAATATTAATGGATTTGCATTCTAACGAATGTTATTTGTAATCCGAGATGAAATTTCTTAGCCATGTTTTCAATTGGTAGAAAACTGTAACTAATACATATTTAATGAAGAAAATGTAAAAAAATGAAATAAAAACATTAAGTAATGATATAAAAAGGGAGCCCCATAAACTTGGCTGCCCATACCCTCTTGGCCTCTGTGGCTTCTCCTCAAATTCTGGACCAGACTTTGAGGTTACTGAGTTAATAAAATGAATGATTAGGTAAGCCTTATAGCAGCAGTTTTGCATGAAAAGAATTAGGAATTTTTAGTGTTTTAATTTCTTTTTTAGATTTGTTTTTGTTTTTATATGTTTAAATAATTTTAGGTAGATCTGGTGGAATGTAGGTTAGTCTGAGGAGCATGTATGGAAGAATTAGGGAGGTCTGAAACGTGTTTTTTCTTCTTCAAAATGTTAGACTAAGGTGGAATGCAGTGGTAGAAGCCCATGCTTAGGGATGTGGAATGCAGTGGTAGAAGCCCATGCTTAGGGATGTGGAATGCAGTGGTAGAAGCCCATGCTCAGGGATGTGGAATGCAGTGGTAGAAGCCCATGCTTAGGGATGTGGAATGCAGTGGTAGAAGCCCATGCTTAGGGATGTGGAATGCAGTGGTAGAAGCCCATGCTTAGGGATGTGGAATGCAGTGGTAGAAGCCCATGCTCAGGGATGTGGAATGCAGTGGTAGAAGCCCATGCTTAGGGATGTGGAATGCAGTGGTAGAAGCCCATGCTTAGGGATGTGGAATGCAGTGGTAGAAGCCCATGCTTAGGGATGTGGAATGCAGTGGTAGAAGCCCATGCTTAGGGATGTGGAATGCAGTGGTAGAAGCCCATGCTTAGGGATGTGGAATGCAGTGGTAGAAGCCCATGCTTAGGGATGTGGCCAGTCTCCAGAGGGGATGTTGCCAGCCAACACAAAGGCTTGGCTAACTATTAGAGAGTACATGTGCTGAAGAGTCTTAGGGTGAGATTCAAATGATATATCACGCCCAATTTGCTTTCTAAAATGATCTCCGTTATCGCGCATATTGCGCCCATAGTAATCAGGTTTAGCTGTGTAAAGGGTTGGGTGCCTCGCTACTCCAGGGGTAGCGAGCTGAAATAATGATACAACGTCCCTGAGGGCAGAAAGAGAATGGGTGTGGAAAGGGGTGAAAAGAATTGAATCCCGCCCTTAGAATGTGAGATAACCACAGTTACAGTGTGTACTGTATATAGTGAGCTACTGCTCTGCTGTTGTGTATTATATGATGAAAGAGAAACCGAATGATTGCTATAAGAAATGAGGCAATTTAAACCTCTAGGATGGGGGCTGGCATGAAGGAACATCACATGACTTAGACTGCCTATGGAGTGGCAGGGACATCCCACGAATTAGCTTGCCTATGGAGTGGCAGGGGTTGTTTCTGTGTTGGACTTTATTTAAGGGCTTGGGCCACAGCCTCTCTGTTTCCAGTCTTCCTGTCCTCCCTCCCTTTGTAGTTTTATTGGTTTGTGATTGATCGTTGGCTATTTTGTGGCGGGAAAGAACGACAGCTCACGAGTCCGGGTTCAATCAGTTATTTTGGGTGCGTTCCCCTCGTTGACTGGTAATTGCCTGTACCACCCGTAACGGGGGACTGTGTCATCACCCAAATGGGTGGGTAGTCAAGTTAGAAGGTGAGTGGATACCCTTGGTGCTGTTGTCGTTGAGTCGTGCACCTTGGGCGGTATCCGCCTGCAATGCATGTTGTTGGTTGTTATTGTGCATTGGGGATTTGGCTGATTCCGGCCATCCTTTCTTTGCCACCATACTTTCTCTTAAATGTAAATTTAAATAAATAAATAAATAGCTAACAATTTTTCTGCCAGATTTATGTCTGTGTCTTTATTTATTAGATTGTTGTGATTATCAGTATTATTATAATTATTGCTTATGGATTTCTATTCATGACACACCTCATCTGATAGTAGAGCAGAAATTATTTTAAGGAAATGCACTAATTATTATAGTAACACTTTTAGGTTTTTATTTATCAAAGCTTAGAGAGAGATAATGTGCCAAACAACCCACTCCTGTAATCTTTCAAACAGTCTATAAAATGTAAGGCGGAAGCTGATTGAACAATACTTCAGCTCTCTCTGAGCGCTGAAAACCCACCCACCCCTCAGGGCTATATTTATTAGCATTTACAGCCAGCACCTGAAAATAAAGATTCCTTATTGTCACAAATAGCTGCAATAAGCAATCTCCCCCCCCCCCCCCCCCCTAGATCTACCACTGGCAGGTCACTGGAACGTCAGCACATGTGCAAGCCGTAGCCAATGAGGGGACAACACCTATTTTGCCTCCTGGTGCCTGGTATGAACTTACGCACCTAAGGGGTACTATGGCTTATACCCACAGAATGCTATTGGCAGTTGAGGATTTACCACAAGACAACCAAAGCAGCTGCTTAGGGCCCCGTGGGGCTCAGGGGAGCCCGCCGGTAAGGCTGTATAAAGGGCATTTCCTGTGGACCGCAACCTCAGACGAAAATGTCAGAGTGCTGGGCTGGCTAAATAATCCCCGGCAGGCTCTCAGTGATTAGACAGCTGTTTGGTGCCTGATTCAGCGCACTCGTGTGTCTCCAGTCCTGCAGTGCTGTGTGCGTGACCCATCAAGACACACGTGTTTATGACATCACTTGCACAGAAAGGAGCCGAGACGCGCACAGAGAAAACCATGAGCTCTTGCAGTGTACCTTATTACAGGATCAGGGCGGGCATGGCACTGACTGATGATAGTGTATGTGAATATGCTATTATACTCTATTTTAAGTAATACTGTGTATAGGTGATGGGAGGCCTACCTGCTACAGACACTGATATATAATCAACACAGTCACAGTCACACTGACTGAAGAGGGTAATAATGGGTATTATAAAATGCAGTCAGTGGGTGGAAGTGGTGCAATCAGTGAAGGGGGAAAGTAATATACTGTCATAGAATATAAGGGGAAATACAGCAAATGTTGTAAGAAGCATAAATCAGGAACAGAAATATAGTTCTATGGATTGTTTGAGGGCGGGGGCCCCAAATCGGTATCCTGCTTAGGGCCCCATGAGGCCTAAATCCACCTCTGCTATGACTTATACCCACTGAATGACAGGCTGCGGAGGCAGGGGAGCTTCACTTGTTCAGTTTGATGTGACATATAGCTTTAGTAAGTAGCAATTCATATATGCTCACCTTACCAATGCGATCCAGTATCCTGGTTTCCGGCGGTGCTGTCCTTTCCTGCAGTCTCCTCTGTGGTGATTGGAGTCAGCAGTGGATCCCTTCTACGCATGCGCCGCCGGCTGTGCTCCTGGGGCTGCTAGGAGGTCAGGGGGCGAAGCCAGCATGGGTGACTGGCAGAGAGCTGGGAAGCATTGAGCTACCGTGTCATTTCCATGCCAAAGTTCCTGAGATGGCGAATCTGAACTCCATGGTTAAGGCACGGAGCGGGTGTGCTGCTGGATCTTCTCCACGGTAACTGGCTCTGTGAATGGCACTAAGCAGAGAAAAGCCCTGTTTTCCGCAAAACAGGGCTTTCTCTGCTTTATGAATAGACCCCCAATTCATTTACGTAGCAGAGGTAACTACACTAGAATAGTAACTAACAGATGTGTGAGCTTAATGGGGGGGATGTACTAAAGGGAAAATGCGGTAAAACCCCTGCTTTTGTGGGTTTTTACCGCATTTTCATATGTACTTACTCCCGGTCGCCAGGTCATTGACGCCGAGGGTATTGCCATCTTTTTGTGGTAATACCCTATAGAAGCCTATGGGCTTCTAACCGCTGCCTCCACATCCCACCGCCCCACGCTGCTCACGACGACCTCCACTTCCCGGCATACCTCCGTCCTGTAAGTCTCCGTGATGCTGGTGCGGTCCCCCTCCTCCTTCTCCCCCGCAGCACAGCCATTTGTCCTTCTGGCTGCAGGGGGGAGGAGGAGGAGCCCGGGGACTCCCTGCAAACATCACCCCCGGGTCTGGGAGGTGACGAAGACCCCCGCCGACTCCTGCAGACCTCACTGCCAACATCGTGGGAGGCCTCATATACCGCATTGCGATGTTAATCGCATATGTTAGTACATATGCGATTAGCATCACTGCTGTGGGTCACGTTGTAGGGTCTCCTCGATGTACTGTATAAGCTTGTGGACCCAGTGCAAGTAATTGTTATGTTATTGTGTAATATAGTGTAGTTAAACGTGACATTATTTACATTGCTTTTATTTCTGGAGAGAATTTTGCTTGTTCAGTGTTTTGTTGGAATTAAGCAGCCTTACCAGAATAACTGTAGTTATTTCTTGTAAATGAAGTTAGTCACCAGGTTGATCCCTCTTGTCACAAACTGTGCGGTGTGTGAGTGTGACTGTGTGGGCTGTGACTGATAATTGCAGGTGGAAAACCTTTTGCGGGGTCAGTATCACTGTACCGGTAAACATTTTGATATATTTTTTTATAATAACAATTAACTTTATTTTCACATGGAATGTATAATAGAATTAGTCGCCCAGTATTGCATGTTATGTTTTCGTTTGTTTTATGTTTTGTTTTTATTAATTTCTTTTTCCGAAGGGTGTTTATTACAATACTTGCCCAAGGGATCTATGAGTAAGTTACTCAATGTAAAAGTAATGAAGCCCTCGCAGAAATATTAGTTTTGCTGGACTAATACATATTAAAAACTCCTACAGGATCCAGTGTGGGCAGGTGCACCATATACAGTTTATGTTTTCATGCACTTGTTACCTGATCGGTTTCTACGTTATTTCAGAAGATGCCTAAATGACAAAAATGTGGGTAGTTTTTACTGTTACTTTTGTATTATTACTATTAGTAGTTCTACACTGAACTTTGTTAAGAGAGAATATATGGAAAAATTACTCCATTATTTATTTTACATTAGTGGTCATCAGGGTTGATCCTATTAACTGTGAGTCAGTTTAGCTATATATATATATATATATATATATATATATATATATATACCGCACTTACGGTACCACCGGAGATATGGCTGCAAACAAAAATCTGTGACTCTGGGGCAGGATTAGACTGCCGCTGCAATGGCAACTCGCCTTCCTCGCCCCTGCAGCTAAAATGATTGACTCTATATAGGGGCCCATTTATCAATGAGATTTAGCTATTGAAAACTTGTGTATGATAAATTGTGCTCCAGCCAATCAGCTTCAAACTCTATTTTTTTCAAACACATGACTGTTAGAAGCTGATTGGCTGTTACAGTTAGGCACCACTGGGGTTAGGGGGGTTTAGGGTTAGGCTGCGGTGAGGGGGGCAGTTAGGTTTAGGGTGCAGAGACGGGGGGTTGTTGTTCGGTTGCGGCACCACTAGGGGGGTTAAGGTTAGGCTACAGGGAGGGGGGACAGGGTTAGGGTTAGGCATCTAAAATGGAGGGGTGGGGTAGGGTAGGGGGACGATTAGACTACTCTCCGGGCCTTGTTGGGATGCTGCTGTTGATCTCATGATTGCCAGCAGCCTGACAGCAGGCATTTCATACCCAACCCATTTTTACCATGTTTAATTGGGTTGCCTTTACATGTTTCCTCATTCTTCCCATCACTCATATAAGAAAGTCCTGTACGTTAGCAACATGTTGAACTGTGTGATATGTACCAAATGCGCAGTAGCTAGGGGGTGGGGTCTAGTCAGTGGAAGCATAGTCTGCAATTAACAAATGTTAAGCTAATGATCTAAGGGGGGGCACATCCTTTTTCTATTCATTCTCCTTCAATTCAATAAAAGGTCCTACTGTGTTTTTCCAAACACACTAGGTTCTGAGGATAAAATGTCATTTTTATCCAGTATTCCTAATTGGGATTAAACACACCTATGAACGCTCGTGAGCATCTTTTCTCATTTTAGGTTATGTCATGGCCTACTCTCAGGTTTTATAGGCACGGAGGGCCAAAGCCTGCCATTAATTAGGTACTTATAATTTATCATTTCCGGTGCACTGAATTCTCAGAAGAGAGAAAGAAACCCTTTTTTTTTTTTCCTGTTTTATTTCTCTGTGGAAAAACGAAATAGCAATTTTGTAGTGAATTATTGATTAGCCCCTATTCTGCAATCACTGTAGGTTGGGAGGAGAGAGGTATACGAGGGATTTTGGTGACAGACAATAATACGGAAGGCATAACGCAGCAGTCTCTGATTTCTGGGATTCGCCAAGCTCTGATACTGTATTCCGATTTTATGTTGCAATACATTATTATGGTTATTATAATTAACAATTATTTACCGTATATATAGAGCCAGTAAATTATGTTGCACTGTAACAGAGTCCTTCTGACAATTGATTAATATTCATGAACATCTAATTATAAAAAAACCTTCACCTTAATTAACTCCAATAAAAGCATTAACCCCTTTCATCTCAATAACACTAATAAAGGGGCGGAGTTATGTTCTCCATCTGGGCGATGGCCATGGTCCACCCGCCTGTTTGCCCCCCCCCCCCCCCCCCTCTGCTCGTCTGTTCTCAGAGAGGCATCCAGCAGAGAAAACATATCAGTCACCACCCTGCACTGGCTGGTGCCCGCTGACGTATCTATAATGGGTGCGGGGTGCAGGGAGGCCCACACACTACACACCCTACACCCATTTAATTATACTCACCTCTCCATCGGCCCAACGCTGGCTGCAGTGCAGCAAATATCACTCGGAAAATGGCTGCCATGGCTAGCTTCTGTTAATTCGCGCATGTGCAATAGAGATGTCCCCTAGAATGTGGTGCGAGCGCCATGTTCCCAGAGACCAGCGCAGGTGCAGTAGACTGTAGCACAATGCCAGAGTATACTGCACCGCCAGAGAGGAGGCGTCCCAATCGGAGACTGCACATGGGCCCCCTTCTCTCTTAAAGCACCTGTACTGGTGCCCCTCTATGATATGCAAAGTTTTCATCATTCCTTCAGTAGGGCTAGCCTAAGCCCTAGACTAAGCCTCTGCTGACTATTTATATATATATATATATATATATATATATATATATACATACAACAAGCAATGTATAGAGGCACTCCCGGACTGCAGAATTAGTGAATCAAATGCGGTGATTTATTTGAATAAATTTTATTTGAATAAATCACCGCATTTGATTCACTAATTCTGCAGTCCGGGAGTGCCTCTATACATTGCTTGTTGTATGTAAGGGGCGGAAGGCCCAGAGAGAGCACCCTGGCCAGGTATTTGGAAGCAATCCAAGGAGTGCCGGCTTGTGGAGGTCGATATATATATATATATATATATATATATATATATATATATATATATAATGTGTGTGTATGACATCACTGGTTTAGGGGGCCGTGCCAGGACAGGGTGCACTGCCGCCTTGTTACGGTAGTCACTTGGTGTAGAGGTTGCTTTATCCTCAGGTTGCATTAATGGTATTACCATTAGATAATATTGCCTCACTTTATTACTTCTGTCTTAATAAAAAATAAGTTCACACTTCCCTACGTGTCCAGGAGTGAGAACAGAACACGGGCCTCGGGATTGGACAGTGACTGCTCGCTGTTAGTCATCGGTTTTCTAGTCATACTTTGGCAGTGCTTTTTGGTTGAGCAAATTAGCCTGAAGTGTTGTGCCCTTGGCTGGCAAATCCTTTTAACCCGGTCGAGTGGAGATCATGAATATCTAGATTGTTCCCATGTCTGTTATTCTCCTGTGTTTATCTGGCTGAGCTGTCAGTCAGGCCATTATAGCTGCCTAGCACACTGAAATCACTTGTCCACTCACAAAAGCAGAGTCTGTTGATGATAAGCTAAACAAAACCGGAGGAATGCTGCTGCCAGAACTCTGCGCAATGAACCTTAGTGCATCAGGTGTAAACACAATGAGGCCCCCGCTCACTGGCCGCCTGCCAGCTTTTGTTATAGTTCCAGATGCATGCACTAAGACGCTGCTGGAAATCACTACCTACCAGTCACTATCTTACTCTGAAACATCGTATATTACATACACACAGGCATTAATATCATGCATTTATTGTCTTTTCAAAGCCTAATTTGATGTGGAAAGTCTTGGAAACAGTGTAATTGAATGGACCTGCACACACACTGTCAGACAATCGTTCATTTGGTGTCAATGTTGTCTACAGCGATCACCATAATAGAGTTCTCTGGGGGCGCTCCCTCATTAAGTACAGAGTACACTATGCTGCAGAGAAGCTTTGGGAAAATGTTTCTAATGTGAGGATATGATTTTAGCAGGTATGTGCCTACACTTATATTGTTCCTCTAGAAACTATGCATCCAGGGCCGGTGCAAGGTCTCTATGCACCCTAGGCAAATCTCCAGCCTAGCGCCCCCTAACCTGCAAACCCCCCACCCCCACCTTTCAGGCGGAAGATGCAGGTAGCCACTAGATGGACTTGGGTATGTTGCATTATTTATTATACATATACAGAAAGAAGAAACAACACTCATGGACTTTTAAAGTGAAAAAGTATATTTTTGTGACTTTGTTCACAGTATGCAGTACTTTTACTTTTAAATCCTTGAGTGATGACCGTTCTTTCTACCTATGTATACATGCTAGCTGGCATGTTGGCAATTGTATAGGATACTGAGGCCAATTAAATTTTTTTTGCTGAGTGCTGGAATACGCTATCTGTCTGTCTATCTATCTTGTATACACTGCATCTGTATATGGGGTCTGGTGGGAAATTTAATTGTATGTGTATACATACATACAGTATTATATACATATATTATATTTGTATGCTCCTTATTGTGTTCCATCCCCCCTCTGTAAGTTAATTACTCCCCCCCCCCCCCCTCCATATGTACTGTATTGTACCCCAGTGCCTGTGTTTCCCTATTATGCTGTTTACAAGAGCAACCCACCCACCAGTCTGTAAGATGTGTACTGTCTGTGGTTCTGCAGAAACCCCCATGGGTTACTTACCTAATAGTTGTTTCCTTGTTTTCCCTCATAATTGGTAAGGCTCATCTTACAGGCGGCAGCCGCATTACAGCGATGCTGCAGGTGCAGACATGTAGTCAGGTGCTGCTTGCTGCTGGAGAGTTGGGATCCAGGGGTCTGCATCAGGACTATGAGCAGCGGCCGTGGGGGCACCCCTTGGGGAGCCATAGTTACATCCGCCTTCTATGTGCCTTCATATGACATGATGTTACACTTGTTAGCACGGAGGAAGCGCTGAGGCACTCTGTGGTACAGCCTGATAGTGACGGCTGCACCTAATTAGACCTGCAGCAGCAGCCAGCGCAGTGTAAGGAGGAGGCCGCACACAGAATCATCCTTCAGTTTTTTTGCTAGATGAATTTAGTGGCGCCCTCCAAGAGCCGGTGCCCCTAGGCAGCCGCCTAAAGCTGCCTAATGGTAGAGCCGGCCCTGTATGCATCTGCCCAGGGGTGTGTCAACTGAGGATGGGACCCGTGCGCAGACTCCGGGTGAGTCCCCTCCTCTCCATGGTGCAGCAGACTCCGGCATTGTGCAGGAGTCTACTGTGTATGCACATGTCTCCGGAAACATGGTGCCTGCCATTTTTCCGGAGACTAATTTCACTACTGGGCATGCGCCGTGGCCATTTTGGTTGTGATTTTCGCAGCGGCTGCAGTGCCTGACGCTGAACTCCGGAGAGGTAAGTATTTAAAAATGGGTATAGTGTTTGCGGTGTGGGCCCCCTGGACCCAGGGGCCTGTGTTTACCGCACACATTATAGGAACGCCAACGCATCTGCCAGTATATGTGCTGCATCTTGGCACATCTTCTGTATGGTATGGTTACAACGCAATATTACCATTTACCCAGATAGGCAATTGGCAAAATACTATTATTTTATTTTGTGAATAATATACACATCTGAGATGCTTTTGATGTTTAGCACAGGAACCGGCCAGATGAGGTCAGGTGATTCTCTTTTTTTTTTTTTTTTACATTACAACTTATTTTAATATATTGTAAGTTTCTGGCAGGGGCATTGGTCAGTAAATCGTGGTGAGGTAGGGCTGATTTGAAAGTCTGCAAGCATCATAACTGTCTTCAAAATGAGGGGTGCAGTGACAGGATGGGGGACGACCTGATCCCTAAATTCGCCCCTGGGTACAGTAATAAAAAAAAAATGATCCTCATCTACAATCTCATATCGCCTTAAAGAGAAAAAAACATTCAGTCAAATCAAATAAATATCATATATTATCAGTAATGCACCAGTAGCGGATCTTGCCACGGGCAAGCAGGACTTTTGCCCGGGGCGCCGTCTTCCGGAGGGCGCCGCACCATGGCAAGATCCGCTACTGTGCCCCCTGCTGTGAAGGGAACTAGACGCTACCCATCTAGTTTCCCTTCGTGGAGAGGACCTTTGCTGTGCGGTACGCGATGACGTCATCGTGCACCGCACAACATTGTGGGACTGACACAGACGCTAGGGGTCATAATTGACCTCTAGTGTCTATCTATGCTGTGCTATGGGAGAGATGTCATGACGTCTCTCCCATAGTTCCGAGGAGAGGAGCGGCGCCGGCGGAGGTCTGCAGCGGTCGGGAATCAGGAATGGGGATAGTATAAAAAATGTTTTGTCTAAGCGGCGCTACTCCTACAGGGGGCACAAATGGGGGCACAACTCTACAGGGGGCGTAACTGACCATGCCCCCGTATGAAGCCACGCCCTATTCCACCCGGGGTGCCAAAAGGGCTAGAACCGGCCCTGTAATGCACATGTATGTGTAATTTACCTTCAGAAACAATAATTAAACAGTAACGTAATGTATGCCATTTACTTTTCATTTTACTAATTACTTTTTTATGTAAAGGCAGCACATAAAATCAAGACTGTGTGACTTAAGTCACTTACTGGCTTATCACGCAAGCTAGCCCAGCTCAGGAATATGCTGTTTATGTACCAAAGCAATGGGTTCTGGGGTATTCCCATAATGCACTGTACATTTCCGGGCTCCCATTATCACAGCACACACAGGGTCAGCTGAGTGTGATAACCTTTTCATGGTAGAAGTGATGACCTGCGATGCAGTTTTTCTACCTCCTCTCACTGCCAAAGAGTAAATGCTATAAGCCCAGATAGTGAGCAGTATTTTATCAAACCCTTGTTAGTCATTTTATTAAAGTCCCTAATAAACTAATGGACTCATCTGGCAGTCAGTGTGTAGCAGCCCCGTCTCCCAGCGCTCTACACTCACTCAAAGTCATGGAGAGTCGCAGGTTGTTAGAATCTTCATGATATAATTTACAAATGGCCCATTTATCATTATGAGGCACACACATCACAGAAACAAGGAAAGTGATTAGACCCTAATTACTGCTCCTTTTTAAACATGGTAAATGGCCCAAAATGTTTAAATCTCAGGTGTAGAATTCTTCACTCATTAACTCGTTTAATTGATTCTTGCTCAATCTTTCTGTGACCATTTTGGGGTAATGTGTTGGTGTGTACGTGCAAGTTTATGTCCCTGTTTTGTTTTAATATAGATAACTCTACAGCAGAATACAATTCCCTTCAATTCACTGAGATAATTCATGGCAGGGATTGAAATTTTCTATAATACCTCAATATATCATAGTTGCTTACTATGGAATCTCAACGCAGGGCTCTTGGGAGAGTGGGACACCCTCCTGCATCCCGTGCATCACACGAAGGGGCGGGTGCAAGGTTGTAGCTACCATAGGTGCAGGGAGTGCAGCTGCTATGGGGCCCAGAGTTGAGAGGGGCCCACCTTCCCTGTCACAGCTACATGGGTTATATTCAAGGTTGTAGCTACCATAGGTGCAGGCAGTGTAGCTGCTATGGGGCCCAGAGCTGAGAGGGGCCCACCTTCCCTGTCACAGTTACATGTGTTATATACATTTTTCACCATTGGGTAATACATAGGGGACTTTACAAACTTTTGACTTGGGGCCTACAATATATCTAGTTATGCCCCTGAACCTGCTCATTATTAATGTGGTATAAAATGAGCTGGAGGGCATTATAATGTTACATAATATAAACTTGGGCACTGTAATGTGGCACTGTATGAAGTAGTGGCAGTATTGTATAGTGTGGCATAATATGAACTGGGGACACTGAATATCATAATGTGAAGTGGGGGTAATGTGTTGCATAATGTATATTGGCTGCCTTACAATGTGACATAATGTAAACTAGGGCACTACTATGTGGCATAACGTTAACTAGGGCACTATCATGGGGCATAAAATTAAGAGGTGTCTCGCTAGAAGCATTGGGTCAGAGGTCCCTTCAAAATTTTGCTATGGTGCCCACAAAGTGCTGGCTATGCACTTGGGTGGCTGCATGATTACATGATTCATAGCACCACGCTGCTCCCCTCCCAGGAATCTTCTGGAGGCTGGATAGGAAATGTGGTATATATACAATATATGATACTAAGGGATTTTTTTTTTTTTTAAATGGTTCTATTTATTTTTCAAACAATAAATTTACGGGCCGTCCATAATAAGCGGCGATAAAAAGGAATGACACTTTTTCGACACTTCTCATAAGGGGTCTGTTTATTGAACTGTAAAGAGCCCTTTGTCCAGTGTTGTCACCATATTTCACTGATTTCTCAATGAAATGTTAACACCAGCTAAATCAGAGATTTGCGGGGCTTTCGCTGGGGCTCAGAAAGGCACTTGAGTATTGATAAATTCGGTGCTACTAAAATCTGTATTGTTGTGTTAAGTGGCAATACATATTAATAATTACTGCTGACTTCATAAATATACCCTTTCACACAGAAAAGCAATTTACCACGTCAAGCACATTTACCCGTTAATTTGCAGATCAACATGGGTCCTTTTCTGTGTTAAAGGGTCAACACGGGTCATAATTGTCGGGTCTTCAAGCCTGTATTTACCAGACCCAGGTTGACCTTTTCACACAGGAGAAGTACCCGGGTGGATCGACAAATTACCGGGTAGAACTGCTTCACCGGGTAAATTGCTTTTCGTGAAAGGGGGGGGTCTGGCTGAGAGCGACAAAATTAGTGCTGGGTAAAAGCCGGGATTTAGGGACTTTTCTGTGTGAAAGTGGTATTAGGCACAGATCACTATGGTAATGCCTATACATTCATATCATAAACAATAGGCAGTGCATTATCCCATACACAAACAGACCTCATGTATTCACTTACTACTGAATGCTTGCAGATGAAAATAGTGCACTCTCCTCCTAGTGTGAAAGTAATGGGTTTTGTCTTGAAAACGATAACAATCCTCTCAAGCATTCGACCTCTTCCAATTGAGAGAATTGTACAGCTGCACTTGAACACAAACACCGTGTCAGCTTAACATTTCAACACTCCACTTAATAGGTTCCTCTCCGGCTGCGAGAGACAGAGAGCACACACAATACTTGCTGTAGGTTCCAAGCATGATCTGGATAAGATGGCCTGTTATGTGCGAAGGCAGGCCGCCAGGTGCACCAGTCATACACACACACACACACACACACACACACACACACACACACACACACACACACACACTTACACATTTATGTACAGTAGACACCACCATAACTGCTTCATTCACATGAACGCCTTACATAGAGGCAAGGTGGATGGAAAAGAGATCCCGCTCCAGGGGCATGATTGGCTGGGAGCTACAGTATACATACAATGTGCATCCATCTCTTACATGTAGCGTGCACAACCTGTGGCCCGCAATCCACCTGCAGCCAGTGGGTATCCGTTCACATGGTCGACCATGTTATGGTCGACAATCATTAGGTCGACCACTATTGGTCGACATGGACACATGGTCGACACATGAAAATGGTCGACACATGAAAAGGTCGACATGAGTTTTTTAACTTTTTTTTTCTTTTGGGGAACTTTTCCATACTTTACGATCCACGTGGACTACGATCGGATTGGTAATCTGTGCCGAGCGAAGCGGTAGCGGAGCGAAGGCACCATGCCCGAAGCATGGCGAGCGAAGCGAGCCATGCGAGGGGACGCGGTGCACTAATTGGGGTTCCCAGTCACTTTACGCAAAAAACGACACCAAAAAAAGTTAAAAAACTCATCTCGACCTTATCATGTGTCGACCATTTTAATGTGTCGATCATGTGTCCATGTCGACCATGTCAATGTCGAACAATAGTGGTCGACCTAATGACTGTCGACCATAACATGGTCGACCTTTCATACCGGAACCCAGCCAGTGACCTGATTACATGTACCTCCTGAGTAGGAGAAATACATTTTTTTTAAATGCTATCAGAAGTCTACATAATCAGGGGAGGGGGTGTTTGGTGGCCGGGTGCGTAGCCCCGAAGCCACGGCAGAAATACGTGAGAGAGATCAGCTCCAGCTAAAGAAGTGTAACATGCTGTCAGTGGAGGCTCATCTTCCCCTGCAAATACTTTTATTGCCCTGACTTCACAGGACACTGCCGGGAGTCGGTTTAGCCAGGGGTGACTGAATGAGCAGCTCTTGGAATGACACAGTGCGACCAGCAACATAGGAGGTGCACAGGAAAATGAACGATGATAAGGATGTAGTGGTTGCTATAATAAGCCTACTAGAATAGGCGGATATGTGCGCAGCTGAACATCACGGAATGTTCTGCGGCCCATCACCACTAGATGTATCGGACACTTATAGTCTGCTGTAATTTCCTCTTGGGTGTCCTGCACTCTATTTCCAGCGGGCAGCTAGGGACTGCTGTTCTTTTCATGTTACTCATGTCAATAGCTTGATATTATTCAATATACTGTAAGTCTCTTTACAATGTGGGGATTGTGTCTAGCAGGAGGTAGAGCAATAATCAGGACCTAATAAACAAGAAAAGACATTTGTAATAAGAAACTTTTTTTTTTTTAAGCTTTAAATGAAGTAACTTTATTTATTTATTTATTTATTTTAACAAACCAGTAGCCCAATCAGGGCAAGTGGTCAGCCAGGTTATTCAGTAGTCACTTTCCCACGGGAAAGCTTTTGTGCATGCCATTCGATTATAAAAGCACCTCAAATAATCTATGACCAGTGCATGCATAGTAATGTGTCAGAATCATAGTATTTACATATTTTACATGGGTCAAAACCAGATAATCTATACATATTTACAGCCTGTAGGAAAAAACAGATAATGCAGCACATTTATGTGTGGTCTAAAATACAAGTTAGTCAAATAGTCAGCACATCCATATTGAGATAATGGGCCAGATGACGCCTGAGTTCGGTGTTTTTATACTTTTCCACACAAAATGGCATAAACATATTTTATTTTTTCTCTTAATCTATTTTGTTAAAGCGATTTAAGTTCTTTTTACCATTTATTTATCGTGGTAATGCAAAATACGTTCCCAACACACATTGATATTCTACCAAAGCAAACATGTATTGGTGAATGTCCAAATTCTTTAATGAGTTTTATTTACTGTCGTCCGTCCACAAATATCTCGGCAGTGCCTCAGCCATCACAGCTAATTGTTGTAGCTACACGTATGAAGCTACGTAGTCTAAATGACAGATGAAGCTATAGCGTGATTTATATCTAAATACTGCCCTCTCTTAGCTGCACAAATCACAACTCATACAGTATAGAGACAGCTGGTGTCTACACCTAAATATGGATTTTACTGACCCATAAAATACGTTTGTTATTACAGGATTGATTCCTAGTTTCAGGTTTCAGAAGCCAAAATTTTGTTTTAGTAATTTCTAAAATGAGACGTGTCTCTGTGTGGTGAAATCTAACTACAGCCTGAGCTAATTAAAAGAAAAATACGTCTTATACGCCGTATTTGCCGGCGTATAAGACGACTGGGCGTATAAGACGACCCCCCAACATTTCCACTCAAAATATAGAGTTTGTTATGTACTCGCCATATACGACTACCCCCTCTTCCGCACACCTTCCACACACCAAATAAAACGTAAAAGAACATCAGATTTGATTTGATTTTTCAGGAACACAGGCAGGCAGCCCACAACCCAGAGGAACTCTGGCAACACACTGTAGAAGACTAGAAGAAAAACAGCGGGCGCCACCTCCTCGTGTATAACCTTTTAATAGATCCGTAAAACAGATAAAAATGATACTCACAAACATAGGAGTATGACAGGCACATCAAGAGTATAAACACAGGATCAACAAAACCACGGGATAGGTAACATGTTTCTGGGGACCTTGCTGAGCTCCCAAAGGAATATTCATAATAGTGTGAGGGTTGCTAAGACCCCTCCCAATCCTGAATTATACCAGCCAATAGTACCGTAAATGCCAGAGGCTAATTAACTAAAGCTGAATGGAACAATAAACCTATGGCTGTCCCTGTGTAGGAGCCGGCACTGCATTCGAGAGAGACTTGCCACAGCACAGCTTCACCCGCCGGCAGCGCCGTACACTCACCGTACACTCACCGGACACAGGTGAGATAGAGGCACTTCACGGGGGGAGTGGGGGGGGGGCAGCCAACATCTTCTTAACCCCCTGGATTGCTGAAAACGGGGGTCCGCCCGCGAGGCCACGCCCCTTATGCTAGGCCACGCCCCCTTATGCTAGGCCACGCCCCTGTTTTGCGACTTCCTGCACCGGGTGTCACCAGGGGCAGTGACGCCCCTGGCTATATGTATGCCAGGCGTATAAGACGACCCCCGGCGTATAAGACGACCCCCCGCTTGGAGGCATGTTTTTCAGGGGGAAAAAGTCGTCTTATACGCCGGCAAATACGGTAATACAATTCTCCTATTGTTAAATTTATCTATTTAGACATATTGACAAATAACGTTATTATCATTGATGCTCATTGCGACAGCCACCAAACTGGGGTGCACTTAACTGGCTATTATTTATTACATAAATTGTTGATTTTTTAAATTAGCAAATTGTGAAACTAAACAGGACTGCTATTAGGCGGGGAGGGAGGGTACGACACTGCTGGGACTCCAGTCCTGGGCCTGCATGGCTGTCTGCCATAGAGGGGCAGCACCGGTGGCATTTTAAATTTAGGAGGGGGGTGCCCCTGCCTGTCTGGCAGTCCCAGGCCCCACAATTTATGATGACAAAACCCTGCAACTAACAGCTATTTAAACCCGATTCAGTTAAAAAAATTTAAGAAATATGCAGATTTGATAATTAAAGCATACAGAACAACTGAAAGTTGTTAAAACGGTTGTAGTAGGTTGGTTTGTGCAATGGAGGTAGCCATTTTATAGACTGTGATGTCACTGGTTCCTATTGGATTGATAGGCTGCTTTCATATGATTCAGCACACAAAATGGGTGATTTATAAATATTTCACTATGTATAATTATCAAACACCAGTTACTGGTAATGATCAAACTTTTCTTGTATCAGGACTAATAATGTGGTATTTTTTTAAGATTTACTTTTTGCAGTGAGCACTAACCTCACAGCTTTGGGTCAATGGGAACTCCTTTAAGTCCTGCTGAGTGTGGATTGATAGATAGCTAGTGTCTAGTTATACAGTCAGTAGATAGACACCATATGTTAGACAGACATTAGGTTGACAGGGTCAAAAGGTCGACATGAAAAAGGTAGACAGTACAATAGGTCAACAGGGTAAAAAGGTCGACATTAAAATGGTCGACACAAAAAAGGTAGACACCATGTTTTTTTGTATTTTTGTGGTTTGTGTGGATAGTCTTGTCATCTGGGACCCCCAATTGTAGAAAGGCATACCCTCGAGAGGCTCGCCACGCTTCGGGCTCGCCACAAGGTTTATAACCAACTCTGTGCCGACATGGATAGAGAAGATATGAAATAGTCTAAAAACATGCAAAACATTTTTTTTAAAGTGTATCTTTTTTATGTCGACCTTTTGACCCTGTCGACCTTTTGTACTGTCTACCTTTTTTCATGTCGACCTTTTGACCCTGTCAACCTAATGTGTGTCTAACGTATGGTGTCTATCTATTGACTGTCTAACTAGACACAGTCTATCTATCAACCGGATACCAACCCAATTAGTTATTAAGCAAAATGAACCACACAACCTATCAAGGTAAATTACATCCCATTGGCACTTGACAAAAGCATTGAAATGTGAGGTCTTCAGTTTTCTGTACAACTTAAGTGACAAAGTAGTGGAGGCAAAAAATGCAGAATTTGTAGCAAATTAGGTATGGAAATGTACAGGTCTACCATCAATGGTAGTGTTTTATATTGATTGCATTTAACCATTGATGGGCATCCCTATGTCATTCATGAGAAGGAGGTCAGCCAACCATGAAGTGAGGCTGTAGCTAAGTGTCACAACAAGGGTGTGCTAAGTTCTGCGGACCAGGGATAAACCAAAATCTTCAGCGCATCTCTGTCATTGATAATGAAGAACCATTGGACCTCCGCCTTGCCATTGATGTTCATCCCTAGGGAAAATATACATATTTAAAGTTGGGACTTACTATACACTCAGATTTATTTGGGGGTTCTGTTTACTAAGTACATAGCAGTGGTTAAACTTCTAGATTAAGAAGACACCAGCAATACGTTAATGACACAATATTGTTAATTGTCATTTTAGACTTGCACTCTTCTGCCGTTGTTCACTACTGCTCAGAGTGTGGGAAAGAAAGTGTTGGAAGATTACTGTATATGTACTTTTTGGAGTGACCATGTGAGTGAGCTGAGCATATTTGTGAGAATGGGCCATTCCATGAAAATGGTCTTTTTAGGTAACGGTTTGTTACCAGTTTTCATGACCAGCTTTGCATCAAAATTAAAGCATATCATGTACCACACAAACAACATTTATTTTGCACAAAATAATCAAAACACATGCTCAAAAAAATATATTTCACATTTCAAAATGTAACTTTTGTTACCATGGAATGACCCGAATGCAAACAACTGGCGAGTGTACCTCAAGCCTCCATAATGGCGGCAGTTGCTAGTGAATGAGAAGGTCAATATTTGTACAGGTCACAAAATGGCTGACTCCAGAGTATGTAGGTGACAGGTGGAACTTAGCGTTGTTACATGTGTGTAGTTGGAGCCTGGCTCTCACAATGCATTGCACGGGAATAAGTAGATAGATATTGGTTAGAGACACAAAGGATGGCAGTGATATCTTATTACCGCTTTTTTCCAGAAAGGTCACTTGCTTGTTAACTTTCCCATTGCTCGCTAGCACAAAACTGACGAGATCTAATGGTATTTAAGTTAAATGGCTTAAAGGGGGAACAAACGAGGACATCAATTTAGCCGTTTCCATCAGTGTGACAATGTGTTTCTCTGACACCGCTCATGGGGTGGTGGAAGGCCCCGGTTTCAGTGTTAGTCATGTGCAGATAGTAGGGAGAAATCGCATCTTGTTAAGAGCAACATTTCACTTAACTCCTTCTCGAAGCCGACAGAGAGATTCAGAGTTCTCTCAGGGATGAACAGCCATTTAGTGTTCTGCTGCAACAGAGACTCCGGTTTCCAAGCACACACACACACACACACTCATTATTTCTCTCACCCCCTTGTCACTTAATTCCTTAAACAATAAGACATTTACTTAAATCAGCAAACAAAACTTTTTTTTAAGAATTTGGGATCTTTTTTATTAATCAGCGTCTGAAAATAAATTATTGCCTCTGTTTGCTAATAAAATGTCACTGGGCAGCTGAGCGATACTCTGGCCCCGGGCATTTGGAAAAAAAATGTACTTACTTAAATAAAGCATTCTTCTTGCTGCTTACCCCTGAGATAGTGACAGCAATGAGGAGTGCAGTGGTATCCAGTATATTTTTAACAGCAATCCTTAAGTATGTAAGCATGGATAAACTGTTGGAGGAAGCTTGGTAAATAGGGAACAGCTTATCTCCATTTACTAAATATACCCCTTTATTAAAGGTTTCGGAGCTGGATTAAGGAGGGGCACGGGGGGCAAATCACCCCAGGCCCCCCATTCTCAGGGGGCCTCAGTCCTTTAATCACAGCTGCAGGGCAGAGCAGATCTGCACTGCCAGCTAGAGTCCAAGCAGGGGGCAGTGCTACACTGCATTGCACAGTCCTTGCCAGCAGCATGACAGAGAGTAGGGGAGGAGAACCGACTATACAGCAGCCAGCCTATATGATAAGAGTGACTCAGGGAAGGGGCACTGTTTGTATCAGGGCCATAACTAGGGGTGTGACATCGCACAGTTCCCTGGGGACGGTCTGGACAGGCAGCCTGTGGAGCTGCCCAGCGTGCCCTTAGGAAGCTGTGGGCAGTGCTTTACTTCCCAAAATTCGCTCCCTAAGTGTGATGGGTTTAGGAGGTGTGGCCAGCACAGGGCACACTGTCACCCTGTTACGGCGTTGGTCTGTGTGTATGACTATCTATCTATCTATCTATCTATCTATCTATCTATCTATCTATCTATCTATCTATCTATGTGACTGTGTATACACTATATGTGTGTGAATCAGTGGCAAATGCAGGATTTCTAGAGGGAGGGGGGGGTTTCCAAATGAAGTCCATAATCTTCCACTCTGGAGAACATTAGAGAGCAAGTACGGGAGTCTGGGAGAGCAGTAGAAGAACCTAGTAACGACCCTGGATAGTAATGTATACATTGGGCTTTTTATACACTGGATACTATATGGAACACAGTATTAATATCTAAATATATTAATAATGCAGGGGGAAACACATTCCCTCTGCTTTTGCCTTTGTGAATGAATGTATGTACTGTATATGTGCATGTGCGTAACTGTATGTATCTATCCCGATTTTGGTGGACAGTCCTGTTTTTTCAAGTACTGTCCCCACCTTGGGCTGCAGTGTCCCATAGGGAGGAAACGTGCCCCCTTTTCATGTACTTGCTGAAGAATTGTTGCAGAAGAGCCCATTCCTCCAAATGTTGCTCTTTAGGGCTTTCCCAGAGTTAAGTGCTCTGGGCTCCTCAGAGCCTTAATCCAGCCCTGAGAGGGATACAGTCATACAGCGGCGTGACAGGAACCTGACTCCAGAGTATGTAAGTGACAGATACAATATTATATGTATTGATAAAGAACAGTGAGTTAAGGGTTGATAAGCTCAAGGAATTTATCCAATCGCTTTGTCGCAAGGCAACATTTGGGTGGGACCCAGCTTTTGGCCTCTGAAAATAGAGATGTGTGTACTGTATAAGGGGATGGGGGCGGGGGGCATTTCTAGAGAGGAGGAGGCCCGTGTGCAGGATCTGTCTGGGTCCCCTCCATTCTAGCTGGCAGCGCTGTAGCTCTGGGCACTAGCGTCCCTAGGGGACCCTAGCGCTGTCCTAGAGTCTGGAGCACATGTGCAGATCTCCAGGAAAATGGGGCGGCAGCCATTTTCCCAGTAAATTTCCTACTGCGCATGCGCAAAACACGCCATTTTCACAGTGATTTCTGCAGCGCCGCGGCACTATGGAGGGTAAGTATTAAAAATAATGGGTGCAGAGTGGGCCCCGCACACATTGCACCCATTATAGATATGCCAGTGGATGGAGGGTCTTAGCATTTTTGGCTTCATTTATCTTTGGCCCTTACAGCGTCTGCACTCCTGTAGTTCCCCTCCCCCCCTGGATTTAAATTATTTTTATTAGAAAATAGCTACTAATTATATATATATATATATACACACACACACACACACACACACACACACACACACACACACACACACACACACACACACACACACACACACACACACACGTAGGTTCAATCGCCCTAAAGGTGCATTTGTTACCTACTGTTTGCACCACGTAGGCAGCCATTTTGTTGGCTGAAACAATTTCCAAATGTAGCCTATCATTCCATCAGGAATCAGTGACATCACTTGGGCAGTGTGAATTTATAGGTGGCATCTTTATGGGTACTGTGCCCTCTCTAACTTTAAATTTTGGGTGTTCATGTGCACTTAAGAGTAATATTCTTTGACAATGAAAAGTCTGTACATGCAACCCATACAATTTGCTGAATTAATATCACATTATACATAACTTTTATTGTAGTTTGTGATCGCAACATCTAGGCAATCTCTGTACTGAAGTTACAAATTGATTAAAGAAGGCTTTATCTCTTCTAGAGGTCTTAGTGTTAATACGTTAAATGGTTTCCTATTTTGTATCAAAGTAAACGAGGCAACAAAAGTGACGAGTCCATTGTTTGAGACTTTTTACTGTGCCGAATTTGTTAACATTAATCCTTTTCAGCACAGTGTCCTTGTCACATGACAGAGTGACATGACAGAAACTGGGTGACATTTTAAAGCCATCAGGAAGTGATTAAAGCACTTTCTTCTGTATCCGTATTATGCAAGGGTTTCAGCTCTGATCAGCGGCATGGATTGTACACTAATTAGGTGTCAGACAATCACACTCACTCACTGCTGCGTTGTCTGACCCACAGACATGGGGCCTGAAAAATTTAAACTTGTTATTATACTGTCAAAACAGCTCAGAAAATTAAATTGTCACTCAAAGCTGAGTGGATAAGCACAACCCTCCTGACTCCTTCTCTAGAGCACACAGATAGAAATCTACATATTGGATCATTTATGTAGGCAAATGTTAAGGGCCATATTTGTCAATTATTGAGTTTTATACTTGGAATGTACCAAAAATTACTCCAGGAACAAGGTACTTTTAGTTTCTGCTCCGGGGAATCAGCTATGCAGTTGGAAACGGAGGGACTGCAGCCCCTTCCTATTAATTTATGGGGATACAGTTATTCTATCATCTATACAATGGAGACTGACGTTTTGTGGTCAGAAACCCAACTCGTGAAAAAGCAACCTATCAACGAGTAAGGATCCAGTGACATAATTATAGCACTGTGTATAATGGAGCGATGTCATTGGTTCTTATAGAACTGATATGTCACACTCATGAATAATGGCTGCCTCTGCTGTGGTTGTGATGAGTACAGTTTAAGAATGTAAAACATTGTCCGTTTAGGAGTGTTCTTGTAGATTTTATTCTTAGCTGACCTGCAGTTGAAACAAGTGCAAGTATTTGAGAGAAGTGTTTTGTTCAATTTCATTTTATTTCCAGAGTAACTGAGTTAGGGTTTGACCAATACTCAGAGATGAACAGGATTAATTTGTCTAGTTTTATACAACGTATAATTGGCATCCTGTACAAAGAAAAATCTGTTTGCATTTTTTTTAAAGGGTGAACTATGCATTTCTATTTTATATTGAAAATCTTCCTATCTTGTGGAAACCATAGAACAGGCATTCCCAACCACGGTCCTCAAGGCACACTAACAGTGCAGGTTTTAGTGATATCCAGGCTTGAGCACAGGTGTCATAATTAGCACCTCAGTTATTTTGATTTAAACATCTGTGCTGCAGCCTGGAAATCACTAAAACCTCCACTGTTGGTGTGCCTTGAGGACCGTGGTTGGGAATGCCTGCCATAGAAGGAAATGTAACTCTGCGTGATGTGCCACTCTGGAATATCACACCACACCTGCCAGGTTGTGAGGGAAAACTTGTGATGTTGGCACTACATCATACCTCCCAACGTGACCCTCTCCAGGAGGGACAGAATGCTCTGCTCCTGGACTTCCCTCTTAATTTATGATTACCATCACCTGTACTGAAACACCTTTCTTAGCCATTAACCTGTTCAACACAGGTGCCGGCAATCATAAATTAAGAGAAAAGTCCAGGAGCAGAGCATTGTGTCCCTCCTGGAGAGGGTCATGTTGGGAGGTATGCTACACATAGTCGATATATGCACAGCCGGGCATTGCTCTGAATTGACTTGGCCCCTTATTGTCTTGTCCAGTGTTTCCCAAACCCAGTCCTCATGGCCCATTCCCAGTCAGGTACTCAGGATGTCCATGCATACGCAGTAAGTTTGATTTGCCCACTTGTGCTGAAGCAGGGATATCCCAAATGCAGAGGTTCTCAAACGCGGTACTCAAGGCACCACAATGGTCCAGGTTTTAGGTATATCCATTGCTCAGCACAGATGTTTAAATCAAAGTGGCTGAGGTGCTAATTAAGTCACCTATGGCCAAGCAGGGATAAACATAAAACCTGGACTGTTGGGGTGCCTTGAGGACTGTGTTTGAGAACATCTGCCCTAATGTCTAGAGTAGACCATGAGTGGGCTATGAGGAGGAAGTTTGGGAAACACTGGTTTCTAAGCTCCAATGGGGCAGGGATTGATGTAGAGCAGGGGTGGGGAACCTTTGGCCCTCCAGCTGTTGTTGAAATACACATACCAGCTTGCCCTGCTACAGTTTTGCTATTTGGCCATGCTAAAACTGTTGCAAGGCATGGTGGGATGTGTAGTTCAACAACAGCTGTAGGGCCACAGGTTCCCCACCCCTGATGTAGAGGATTAAATATTCACTGTTCATCACTCCATTAAATGAATTCATTATACAGGTAAAACTCAGAAAATTAGTTCATTTATTTCAGTAATTCAACTTAAAAGGTGAAACTAATATATTATATAGACTCATTACATGCAAAGGGAGATATTTCAAGCTTTATTTGTTATAATTTTGATGATTGTGGTTTACAACTTAAGAAAACTCCAAATCCAATATCTCAGAAAATTAGAAAATAAAAGGTTCAAAATTGTAAGCTCAAAGTGTCGCACACTAATCAGCTAATTAATCCAACCCACCTGCAAAGGGTTCCTGAGCCTTTAAATGGTCTCTCAGTTTGGTTCAGTACAATTCACAGTAATGGGGAAGACTGCTGACCTGACAGTTGTGCAGAAAACCATAATTGACACCCTCCACAAGGAGGGAAAGCCTCAAAAGGAAATTGCAAAAGAAGTTGGATGTTCTCAAAGTGCTGTATCAAAGCACATTAATAGAAAGTTAAGTGGAAGGGAAAAGTGTGGAAGAAAAAGTGCACAAGCAGCAGGGATGACCGCAGCCTGGAGAAGATTGTCAGGAAAAGGCCCTTCAAAAGTGCAGGGGAGCTTCACAAGGAGTGGACTGAGGCTGGAGTTAGTGCATCAAGAGCCACCACACACAGACGGATCCTGGACATGGGCTTCAAATGTTGTATTTCATCAGAAGTGTCTTACCTGGGCTAACCAAGGTATCTCATTTGGAAACCAAGGTCCCAGAGTATGGAGGAAGAATGGAGAGGCACTCAATCCAAGATGCTTGAAGTCCAGTGTGAAGTTTCCACAGTCTGTTTTGATTTGGGGAGCCATGTCATCTGCTGGTTTTGGTCCAGAGTCACCATAGCCATCTACCAGGAGATTTTAGAGCACTTCATGCTTTCTTCAGTAGACAAGCTTTATGGAGATGCTGACTTAATTTTCCAGAAGGACTTGGCACCTGTCCACACTGCCAAAAGTACCAAAACCTGGTTCAATGACCATTCAATTACTATGCTGGATTGGTCAGCAAACTCACCTGACCTGAACCCCATAGAGAATCAATTGGGCATTGCCAAGAGAAAGATGAGACATGAGACCGAACAATGCAGAAGAGCTGAAGGCCGCTATTGAAGCATAACCATAACACCTCAGCAGTGCCAGAAGGCTGATGGAATTCATTCCACACCGCATTGAGGCAGTAATTCATACAAAAGGGACCCAAACCAAGTACTGAGTACATATGCATGATTATACTTTTCAGAGGGTCGACATTTCTGCATTTAAAATCCTTTTTTTATTAATTTTATGTCATATTCTAATTTTCTGATATTTTGGATTTGGGGTTTTCTTAAGATGTAAGCCACAATCATCAAAATTATAACAAATAAAGGCTTGAAATATCTCACTTTGCATGTAATGAGTCTATATAATATATTAGTTTCACCTTTTTAAGTTCATTTACTGAAATAAATGAACTGTTGCATGATAATCTAATTTTCTGAGTTTCACCTGTATAAAGAATACCTCACAACCATGCTAATTTTGGAGGACTGTGTCATGATTTAGATATATGTCCCAAATGGAGAAGGGAAATTATGTATTTTACTATGGTGAGGTTCTACAGTATTTGCTAGTTAGTTTTTAGCCTATGAATCACATGTTATGGGCTAAACAAATATAGTATGTATGAAAACACAGCCTCGAAATTCACGAGCAACCAGAAACCATTTTGTACATGCTGGTTTAACACACAAAATGGCTGCCTATACTGTGGGGGAAGAGTTGGCATCACATGCATTGTGCATACTAACACCTCAGTGCACCATTGTTCGCTTAAACCAATATTTCTTCAGCAGCAAAAAAAACTAAGGGACAGAGCGGACAATATTTCATTTTGTAGTGTACCTCTCTACGTAGACGTCCCGGAGTTAATCAAATGTATGTTAAAATATTTAGATAACAGGATGCTAGCCGTGTTTTCTGGCATTGGACGGGGTTAGTGAGATTTATCACCACTTCACATTATCAGCCAAAAGATGGATTAGACCTAAAAATAAAATGCAGTACTTATAATTTACTGTCACAGAAATCTGCAATACCTTATGATACAATATAACCCGAATGACAGGAGAAGTTCCCGCTGAAGCTCCTGAAGCCGCTGCACAGCACAGATATCTGCCAAAATATTTCCTGGTAATTCACTAATTAACTTACTGGCAAAAATGCGAATAAAACCACAGCTAAATCTATAATGTTTCCCTTCATTCTTCTAAGTACAATTAGGATGGGTGGCAGTTACTGTACCTATAGGAATGGTCCTCTTTTGCTTGCAGAGACTTAGAAATGGGCATAATGAATTAACCCTTCAAATGCTGGGGTTAAATTTGTCGTGGAGATGGCTGCAGTATATGGGGGAGATCTCTTTGATTACTACCGTTCTTAGAAGCATTTGCCAGTGTGAAATACTCCTGACCAGAAATGTAGGGACAGCTTTGGCCAGGATCCCAATTGCACTTTCCGTGATGGGCTTAATTGGAGTGCCTGGGTTAATTCTGAGCCATATTTTTTTTATATCAGATGTGTCAGACTATATTGCTCGGCGGCATTAGCAGGCTGTGATTTTCAAGAGGCAAAGTCCATCCTTCAAAGAAATGATGTTAAACATAATACCTTTACATAAGAGCCTTTGATTGATTTCTGGGAAAGGCTGAGAGAGAGGAGGTATTCCAGGGACCAAATGACTACTACAGTAGAAAAGGAATAGAAGTGGACTTGTGTCTTTCAGGCCCCAGGGGAGCAGTGTTATAGTCTCATGGAATTAGGTATTTGCTATGTAGTGTATGTCGATGAATATTAAAAATGAAATACTAATGGCACATTCATTCTGATGTCTCCTGCTAGAACCATTTGTGCTATATTCTTCAGCTATACTGCACAGTGGTGAATTTCTCACAAGGTACATGCCTAGGGATGGCATAGCAGATCCCCTCTCCCTTCACCTTTACCCCACCCTCCACAGCAGAGCCCCAGAAGGATCTGGTCTGTCAATGGGCGCTACCTTCATTGTTGTTATTAGAATGTTTGTTTTATTTTGCAATCTGCAAGGGAGGCAATTGTGCTGGAGTTGGTGGGGGTGAAGTTATGGCTGAATTTAATGGCTGGAGGCATCAGGGTCTGCCATTGCAGGCCCCATCCCTACAGTTTGCTATCGGGACAGGGTTAAGGGCCAATGTAACACGCTCCATTTTGCCTAATTGTTGCACATAACAGAAATAATCAGTCAGTACTAGATGTAAGGGCCCATCGTATACTTGGCATAAATAGGCCCATACAGCCACAATTGCAGATTTTCTAGTGAACACTATTTACCCCTGCAAATTGGGACGTGCTTGCAACCAGGTCTGCACTCTCCTATTACTATTACAGGGTTCAGGTATGAATGGTCGACCATGTGAAGGTCGACAGTCATTAGATTGACCACTATTGGTCGACATTGTCATGGTTGACATGGACAAATAGTCAACACAATAAAATGGTCGACACATGAAAAGGTAGACATGGATTTTTGTACTATTTTTGGTGTCATTTTTTCCGTAACATGACCAAGAACCCCAATTAGTGCACCGTGTCCCCTCGCATGGCTCGCGCTGCAGGCAAGGTGCTCACTCCACTACCACTGCGCTCGGCACAGGTTACTATTCCCAGTTGTAGTCCACGTGGATGGTAAAGTATGAAAAAGTTAAAAAATCAATAAAAAAAATAAAAAAAGCCATGTCGACCTTTTTCATGTGTTGACCATGAGTCCATGTCGACCAATAGTGGTCGACCTTTCAAATGGATACCCTAATACAGACCTCAACATTTAAAAGTCCTTACCCTCTAAACATTGGTCCGGATGTAATGGCTTGCGATTCTCGGAGCTCCGGCCGTCTCACAAGCCATTACATCCAGGCTGTTATCTGTTATGAGTTTGAGGAGCCGATTCAACAATAGAGGCATTTCTGTCATGATAATTCTCATTCTTATCACGGTAATAGTATATTTTGTTGAGACAATTTGCCACAATAGTCTTTGTTTGGACACAGGTTCCAAAAAGATGGATAAAAAGCAAAGGGATTGTTTACGTGATCGCTTTACTTCTGAGATCCTGCTTTGATAGCTGCTGTGACCCCCCCCATATTCTTAAAAATGTGGTACCCCTATGAAAACAGCCGTCTTTAGATTTCCTGCATTTTTCATCATAATAAATAGTCCCTTTAATAGTGGATCTATCACACGACAAATAAGACTGTGCCTTATATTATTACTGTTTAACCTTTGTAGTGCCAGCAGTGTTGCAATATACTTATGTTCGAAACACCTCGTGCAGAATTGTACCATGTAGCCAGAAGCATAATGTACGTGTATCATTGAAGTTGTGTTGCAAGAATACGATGCAGTATGGCTCATTTGTGAAAGCTCAGCATAGTCACTGAAGTTCGTCAGTTCTGTGCATAATTAACACCGTATTATGCAATTGATACATATATCTTTTCTATTCTAGCAACAAGGAGCTGCCACATCTGTCTACTGTGCAGTCTCCCCAGATCTGGAGGGCCTTGGAGGGATGTACTTCAACAACTGCTGCCGCTGCCTGCCATCACAGCAGGCCCAGAGAGAGGAGACGGCCGAGGCCTTGTGGGAGCTGAGCGAGAGGCTTATCCAAGAACGAGTTGGCAGCCAGTCCAAATAGCAGGGAGCCGCAGTTAGGATCAAAACACACGGAGTGTGTGTACTAGGAATCTGCCAGCGCTGGAACCTTTCCAACCCTATCATCAAGAGGGTTTCTCTATACCTCTGATACAGATTAACTAGTGTTAAATGGAATAATAGCAGTCACAACATAGTGAAAAATGTTAAGTACTAGTGGGAAATAGGGAATTCTGCAGGGTTAAAGGGACAATATCTCTTTCTTGGTGGTGGTTAAGCTCATTCCTTTGTCTTAAAATTAGGAAGTTTTCAAAATGGAGCAAAGATTCTTCATAAAATAAATTACATGATGCTGAATGACAGCTGCCCTTCCCCCGACTCTCAATAAGGGACCTGCCAAACTTCATGTATATGATCTGATTAAAATGGGATATTTAAGTTCATGACTTTGCAGACAATCACATTTCCTCCCTTCCACAGTTGTAAACACAAAAATATTGCACTGAGTATGGCCAGGCTGCCATCCGTCCATGTCAACACTTTTTTTTTTTGTTTGACTGGGATGAAAAGATTTATTTTCACGTAACCATCGTACATCAAGAAAGGAGCATGCAAAATATTACAGATGCCACTTTACATGCAGCAAAGTGGTGTATTGGCAATAAACATGTAATTGTATCTTTATGTTTGGAGGTGTCTTGAGTGCAACACAATGACACCACTCAAAATGTTTCCAAATGACAAAAATTTTTACGAATGTACCCTTCCTTTACACAAGTGTACATTAAGAGTGTAAGACCGACACTACACATACAGTACCGGTAATAATTAGCATTGCCGTAACCTAAAATATAAAAAGGATATTTATATATTAATGTTACAGGGGACAGTTACCCCCATTCCGCTACTACCTTGCAAGAGGGTTCCTTGGGGTAAAATAGCTTTTAGGGGAACAAAGTTCACACTGTAACATTTTACCACATTCTTTTAGATTACATACTGTTAAAGTTTTGAATGTTAAATGTCTTTCTGACTTGCACATTTAATGTCATGTTGCTTGACTTTTTTTTTTTTTTTTAGACTATGTCTATCTAGACATACCCTGGAAGAATATGGGTCTCTTTCTAGTTACCTTCAAACTTTAATATTGGTCCCTGTTCCTCAACTTATCTACTCTACATTTGTAATTATAATTGTTGTGTTTTCTATATCTGCTGGTCTACCAATCACTAGAATAAAGTAAAGCATCTATTCTGAGATATTTGTCTGTTTTTCTTTATTAGGGGGTTATTTATCAAGGTATGGAGAGAAAAAAAAGTACCAACCAATAAGATCCTGAGAGTTAGATTTGGGTGGTTTATTTTGTTTCTGTGCAGGGTAAATACTGGCTGCTTTAATTTTACACTGCAATTTAGATTTCCGTTTCAACACACCCTACCCAAATCTACTCTCTCTGCACATGTTATATCTGCCCCACCTGCACTGCACATGGTTTTGCCCAACTGCTAACAAATTTGCTGCTACGATCAGGTCTGAATTACCCCCACAGTGTACTAGAGACACCAGGCTGCAACTGCAACGGAAATAAATTTAAACACGTACAAAGTCACAGATGAAGCTCAACTGAACTTGGCATAAGAAAAAGCTGCAGCTACTGCATCGTAGCACAGATTCAGATTCAGCCAAACACAGATGTACAAATATCACACATCAAATTGATGAAAGCAAATCTAGCAAAGTAGTTTTGTACCTTCCAGTTGTTTTATTTGTGCAAATAAGATACACATGTTGAGTGAAAAAGATGCTCGACCAAGTTACACAGGACCTGACGTGCTGAGAGGGACTGTATAGCACGACTGAAGCAACAGTGTATGAGGACACATCTGTAGTTCATAGCAAGGTAACATTCCTGTATATAAAACCCTTAAATGCTTTGTCAAATTCACTCACTGGAAGCAGCCATTTTGTGAACTAAATCAATATTCCTGAGAATGGCCCTTATAACTGCTCTAGGAACTAGTGACAGGACAAAGTTTTGGTTCAGCTTACAAAATGTCTGCTTTGATTTTATGTAGGTGACAAGGCTTCTTCCAGTCATCTTTGTATAACACGTCAATGTAAATTACAGAATGAGAAAGATACAATTCCTCTAAGGGCCACCTTCATTTGACATTTCTCATACGTCCTAGAGGATGCTGGGGTCATCATAGAACCATGGGGTATAGACGGGATCCGCAGGAGACATGGGCACTTTAAGACTTTGAAAGGGTGTGAACTGGCTCCTCCCTCTATGCCCCTCCTCCAGACTCCAGATTTTAGAATTGTGCCCAGTGAGACTGGACGCACTACAGGGAGCTCTACTGAGTTTATCTGAAAAATACTTTTTGTTAGGTTTTTTATGTTCAGTGAGGCTGCTGGCAACAGTCTCCCTGCTTCGTGGGACTTAGGGGAGAGGAGTATGACCCCCTTCCAGCGAGTTCAAGGGCTCTGCTTCTGGCTACAAGACACCATTAGCTCCTGAGGGTGCTGATCGCTGGGTACCCCTAGATGCTCACTCCCGCAGCCTGCTGTCACCCCCTTACAGAGCCAGAAGTCAGAAGACAGGTGAGTAGCTGAAGAAAAGAATACTTCAGTGACGGCATTCTCTGAGGTCCCGCCTTGCGCGTGGACGCTGTGCGCCAAGCTCCCACATACACACAGCACTACAGGGTGCAGGGCAGCTTATAAATCCTCAGTGGACACTGGCAAAAGAGGTACATTAGTGCCGAGGCACTGTCCTAAACCCCCGCCAGTATAATCATAGAAGAAGCGGGATGGAAGCGCGCCATTAAGGGGGCGGAGCTTCATCCTCACCGTTCACTTGGCGCCATTTTCTCTCCATCAGGCTGCAGAGACGCTGGTCCTTCCTTCACACTGACAAGTATCAGGTTGAAAAACGGGGTGGGGGGGGGCACTGGCTAATTTGGTGCAATATACTTTATATTAATAGCGCTACAGGTCTGAGGCATTTATTGGGCGCTTCAGAACCGCTAATTGGGTGCTGGGGTGTGAGCTGGCAAATCCCCTCTGTGTCTCTCTAACAGGCTTTACTGTGGGTCTGTCCCCTATATGCCCGGTGTGTCTGTGGGTGTTTGGTGCACGTGTGTCGACATGTCGGAGGCTGAAGGCTCTTCCCAGGAGGAGGCTGTATTAGGGACACAAACGGCTGCGGGGGTGTGTTGAATGCCTTGAATGCTAATGTGGCTCTTATTAGTAAGAGGCTAGATAAGTCTGAGTCTCAGACCCAGGCATAGAAGACATCTGTAGAAGATATGTTATTGCAAAGTCAGGTCCCCTCAGGGTCACAGAAATGTACGCTGGCCCAGTTGGCAGACACTGATACCGACACGGACTCTGATTCCAGTGTCGACTATAGCGATTCCAGATTAGATCCAAAATTGTCAAAATGCATTCAGTACATGATTGTGGCGGTTAAAGAGGTACTACATATCACTGAGGACCCGGCTGTCCATGATAAAAGGGTCTGTATGTATAAGGAAAGGAAACCTGAGGTAACGTTTCCTCACTCTCATGAACTGAACACGCTATTTGAAAAACTCTGGGAAGCTCCTGACAAAAGTTTCAGATTCCCAAAAGAATTACGGTAGCTTATCCGTTTCCCTCGGCGGATAGGGAAAAGTGGGAGTCACCCCCCACCGTGGACAAGGCCCTGTCACGTTTGTCTAAAAAGGTGGCTCTCCCGTCACCTGACACGGCGGCCCTTAAGAATCCTGCGGATCGTAAACAAGAAACTATGTTAAAGTCCATTTATGCAACCACAGGTACGCTACTCAGACCTGTCATTGCATCTGCGTGGGTAAGTAGTGCTATCGAAAAGTGGGCAGACAACTTATCTTCTGAAATAGATACCCTAGATAGGGATAGCGTCCTCTTGAAGCTGGGTTATATCAAGGACGCTGCAGCATACCTTAAGGAAGCTGCGAGAGATATTGGTCTTTTGGGATCAAAGGCCAATGCCATGGCAGTCTCAGCTAGACGAGCGTTGTGGATTCACCAATGGAATGCTGATGCTGATTCCAAGAAAAGTATGGAATCTCTACCATATAAAGGTAAGGCTTTATTTGGTGACGGCCTTGATGATTTGGTATCTACAGCTACCGCGGGTAAGTCATCCTTTTTGCCTTATGTTCCTCCACAACAAAAGAAACCGCACCACTATCGCAGTCCTTTCGGCCCAATAAATACAGAAAGGGCTGAGGTTCTTCCTTCCTTGCTACTAGAGGAAGGGGAAGAGGTAAACGATCACCAGCCTTGTCAGGCTCCCAGGAGCAGAAGTCCTCCCAGGCTTTTGCCAATTCCACCGCATGACGTTGGGGCTCCTATGCGGGAGTCCGCACCGGTGGGGGCACGTCTCAAACTCTTCAGTCAGTTTTGGGTTCATTCGGACCTAGACCCATGGGTTTTACAAATAATATCCCAAGGGTACAAGATGGAGTTTCAAGACGTTCCCCCTCGCCGTTTTTTCAAATCGGCCTTACCAGCTTCTCTTCCGGAGAGGGAGGTAGTTTGCGACGCAATACAAAAGTTGTGTCAAAATCAAGTTATCGTCAGGGTTCCCCAGTCACAACAGGGAGAAGGCTTTTATTCGAGCCTGTTTGTGGTCCCGAAGCCGGACGGCTCGGTCAGACCAATCCTAAACCTGAAATCCCTCAATTTCTACCTAAAGAAATTCAAATTCAAGATGGGGTCTCTCCGAGCAGTGATATCCAGTCTGGAGGAAGGGGATTTTATGGTGTCGGTGGACATAAAGGATGCCTACTTACATGTTCCCATTTATCCTCCGCATCAGGCTTACCTGAGGTTTGCAATTCAGGATTGTCATTACCAATTTCAAACGTTGCCGTTTGGTGAAAATCCTCGGAGCTGTGGACAGACCAAAGTGATGGCGGAGATGATGGTTCTCCTTCACAAGCAAAGAGTCATGATTATCCCATACTTGGACGATCTCCTGATAAAGGCGAGATCCAGGGACCAGTTGGTGCAAAGAGTTGCACTCTCCCTGACAGTTCTTCAGCAACATGGTTGGCACCTAAACTTGCCAAAATCACAGTTGATTCTGACGACGCGGTTGTCGTTTTTGGGAATGATATTGGACACAGAACTACAGAGAGTCTTTCTTCCAGTGGAAAAGGCTCTGGAACTTCAGAGTCTGGTCAAACAAATTCTGAAACCAGCAAGAGTGTCAATCCATCAATGCATTCAGTTTCTGGGGAAGATGGTGGCAGCCTACAAGGCCATTCAGTTTGGCAGGTTCCATGCCAGAGTGTTCCAGTGGGACCTGTTGGACAAGTGGTCCGGGTCCCACCTACACATACACCGGAGGATAATCCTGTCTTCCAAGACCAGGGTATCACTCCTGTGGTGGCTGCACAGCTCTCACCTCCTAGAGAGGCGCAGGTTCGGGATACAGGACTGGATCCTAGTGACCACGGATGCAAGCCTCCGAGGCTGGGGGGCAGTCACAATGGGAGAAAACTTCCAAGGAAGATGGTCAAGTTAGGAAACTTGTCTCCACATAAATGTTCTGGAGTTATGGGCCATTTACAACAGCCTTCTGCAAGCGGAACATCTTCTTCGAGATCTGCCTGTACTGATCCAGTCGGACAATGTAACAGCAGTAGCGTACATAAACCGTCAGGGCGGAACAAAAAGCAGAGCGGCAATGGCAGAAGCCACAAGGATTTTCCGCTGGGCGGAAAAGCATACAAGCGCTCTGTCAGCGATCTTCATTCCAGGAGTGGACAACTGGGAAGCAGACTTCCTCAGCAGACACGATCTCCATCCAGGAGAGTGGGGCCTCCACCAAGAAGTCTTCGCAGAGGTGACAAGTCGTTGGGGAGTTCCTCAAGTAGACATGATGGCATCTCGTCTCAACAAGAAGCTTCAGAGATATTGTTCCAGGTCAAAGGACCCTCAAGCAATTGCAGTGAATGCACTGGTGACACCGTGGGTGTTTCAGTTGGTGTATGTATTCCCTCCACTTCCTCTCATTCCAAAGGTTCTAAAGATCATAAGAAGAACAAAGATCCGGGCGATCCTCATTGTCCCAGACTGGCCAAGGAGGGCGTGGTATCCAGATCTTCAGGAATTACTCATAGGAGATCCCTGGCCTCTTCCTCTGTTACAGCAGGGGCCGTGCGTGTATCAGGACTTACCGCGGTTACGTTTGACGGCATGGCGCTTGAGCGCAAAATCCTAGCCCATAAGGGTATTTCCAGTGAAGTAATTACCACACTTATTCAGGCCAGAAAAGGGGTAACGTCTAAACATTACCACCGTATTTGGAGAAAATATGTTTCTTGGTGTGAATCCAAGAGGGCTCCTACGGAGGAGGAGTTTCGGCTAGGACGTTTTCTCCATTTTCTACAAGCAGGTGTGGATGCGGGCCTAAAATTGGGCTCAATTAAGGTACAGATTTCGGCCTTATCGGTTTTCTTTCAGAAACAATTGGCCTCCCTTCCAGAAGTTCAGACTTTCGTGAAAGGCGTGTTGCACATAGAACCTCCATTTGTGCCTCCAGTGGCACCATGGGATCTTAATGTGGTGTTGCAGTTCCTTCAATCACATTGGTTTGAACCTTTACGGAAGGTGGAGTTGAAATTCCTCACTTGGAAAGTGGTCATCCTGTTGGCCTTGTCATCTGCAAGGCGGGTGTCTGAGTTAGCGGCCTTGTCTCACAAGAGCCCTTATTTGATCTTCCATGAAGATAGAGCTGAATTGAAGACACGTCAACAATTTCTACCGAAGGTGGTTTCTTCTTTCCACATGAACCAACCTATTGTGGTGCCTGTGGCTACTACCGCCTTCGCTGAGTCAAAATCTCTGGATGTGGTCAGAGCTTTGAAGATTTATGTCGCCAGAACGGCTCAGATTAGGAAAACAGAGGCTCTGTTTGTCTTGTATGCTCCCAACAAGGTTGGGTGTCCTGCTTCCAAGCAGACCATTGCACGCTGGATCTGTAACACGATTCAGCATGCTCATTCCACGGCTGGATTGCCGTTACCGCAATCAGTAAAAGCCCATTCTACTAGGAAGGGGGGCTCATCCTGGGCGGCTGCCCGGGGGGGTCTCGGCATTGCAACTTTGCCGAGCAGCTACTTGGTCGGGGTCAAACACTTTTGCAAAGTTCTACAAGTTTGACACCTTGGCCGATGAAGACCTTAAGTTTGGTCAATCGTTGCTGCAGAGTCATCCGCACTCTCCCGCCCGTTCTAGAGCTTTGGTATAACCCCATGGTTCTATGATGACCCCAGCATCCTGTAGGACGTATGAAAAATTAGGATTTTAATACCTACCGGTAATTACTTTTCTCTTAGTCCGTAGAGCAGGCATTCCCAACCACGGTCCTCAAGGCACACTAACAGTGCAGGTTTTAGTGATAACCAGCCTTCAGCACAGGTGACTTAATTAGTTGCTGAGCTATTTTGATTTAACCATCTGTGCTGCAGCCTGGATATCACTAAAACCTGCACTGTTGGTGTGCCTTGAGGACCGTGGTTGGGAATGCCTGCCGTAGAGGATGCTGGGCGCCCGTCCCAGTGCATACTGTATCTGCAGTTATTAGTTGTGGTTACACACATGTTGTGTTACGTTATTGTCAGCATGTTGCTGCAAGTGTTCATGCCGTTGGCTTGTGTTCTGTTGAATGCCACGTTGTGCGGCATGCTTGTGGTGTGAGCTGGTATGAATCTCACCTTAGTTTAACAATAAATCCTTTCCTCGAAATGTCCATCTCCCTGGGCACAGTTCCTATAACTGAAGTCTGGAGGAGGGGCATAGAGGGAGGAGCCAGTTCACACCCTTTCAAAGTCTTAAAGTGCCCATGTCTCCTTCGGATCCCATCTATACCCCATGGATCTATGAAGACCCCAGCATCCTCTACGGACTAAGAGAAAAGGATTTACCGGTAGGTATTAAAATCCTATTCTTTTTTGTCACTGTAAACCCTACTATGCTAAGTCTAGAAGGTAAATAATGAGAAAATCAATTAGATCAACTTACAGTATATGTGCACAAGTAAGAAAATACTTAAACCATGCCAAGTTCAGGATATTTGAGGAAAACAAAGAATCTTGGACTTTTTTTTTCCACATTAAAGGTTAAAACTTAACTACATACTGCTCATATACTGTAGAAAGTAAAAGTAATAGTATTCACCTACATCAGTCCTTGCCGTTTGTCTAAATGTGGGTGTTTTTCAGCATCATCAAGACACCTGTGCTCTATATACACCTCAGTGTGCAGCAGCATGGGTCAGCAAGGTTAGTTTAAATGACGATAAACAGACTTGTCCCTCTGTACTTGTCTTGGTGAATAGCTCAAGCCATGTACAAAGGGGCAAGATGATAAACTGTAGCTGAAAGTGCATCTTTCTGAGTTAATTTCCATACAATACTGTGCACAGAGCACAGGATCTCATGTGACTGGGACAGCTGGGGACAAGGAATATTATTTTACAACTCATAGGGCACAGCCAATACAAGGTTAAATTATTGAGTGGAAAAACACTTTATAGAGTTGCAGCTAATCCACTTTCTGATTACACCATAGGGTAATTTTTGCTGCTTAACCTCAAATATGCTTGACAAACAAATAAAGATTTGCTATACAAACTGTACATTGAAAATGGAAGTGCCTCCTTGTCCATGTCATTTATTGCCGCCAAGAGTTAAAATGACTCTGTAATAAGTCCATGACTGGCATGTGATTCTCCATCCCCATGGTGAGTTCTGTACAAGGGGTCTATGGTCACACTTGTTTACCTGGAGTTATAATGTACCACTGCTAGTAATGTCCTCTTGCACCACACAGGGAATGTACCTCTGCTGTAACGTCCTCTTCCATCACACAAACAATAAATTAAAAGGTCCTTGTTGGAGATGTTGATAGTTACTGGGGTTTAATGGCATCCGTTTGATATTTTGTGCTTTGAGTGAGTTTGTCTGAAGTTATTTTAGGTCCACCAGCCTTATAAATTGACTTCTGAAATAACAAATCAAACATATTAATGTCACCAAAAATGCGTTAACTAATACAATACTACAGTACTACAATTCTATTGCAGACCATTTTTGTAGTTGTCTGCAATAAATGAATGCTGCTGAGCCATTATATTATTCTTTGTGTGTGTGTATATATATATATAGGTTCCGGTATGAAAGATAGATAGTGTCTAGTTAGACAGTCAATAGATAGACACCATATGTTAGATGGACATTAGGTCGACAGGGTCAAAAGGTCGACAGGGTCAAAAGGTCGACATGGAAAAGGTCGACAGGTCAAAAGGTCGACAGCTCAAAAGGTCGACAGGGTCAAAAGGTCGACATGGAAAAGGTCGACAGGTCAAAAGGTCGACAGGGTCAAAAGGTCGACATGGAAAAGGTCGACATGGAAAAGGTAGACACCATGTTTTTTGCATTTTTCTGGTTTGTGTGGATAGTTTTGTCATCTGGGACCCCCAGTTGTAGAAAGGCATACCCTCGCGGGGCTCGCTTCGCTCGCCACGCTTCGGGCACGGTGGCTCGCTGCGCTCGCCACAAGGTTTATAACCAACTCTATGCCGACATGGATAGAGAAAGTATGAAATAATCCAAAAACATGTTACATTTAAAAAAAAACATTTGTCTATCTTTTTTATGTCGACCATTTTCATGTCGACCTTTTGACCCTGTCGACCTTTTGACCTGTCGACCTTTTGACCTGTCGACCTTTTCAATGTCGACCTTTTGACCACGTCGACCTTTTGACTTGTCGACCTTTTGACCTGTCGACCTTTTCCATGTCGACATTTTGACCCTGTCGACCTTTTGACCCTGTCGACCTAATGTCCATCTAACATATGGTGTCTATCTATTGACTGTCTAACTAGACACTGTCTATCTATCAAATGGATAGGATATATATATATATATAGTGGACAAGAAGAGTGGCACTCACACGGACTTCTTACTTCCTTAAACAAATGGGCGCCGCACGCCTCTGCAGGTTAACGTTTCAGTTTTATTTACAAAACTTTCGTCAGAACAAAGAACAATACAAAACTGCTTACCTTTATACCTTAAGACACCCGTGAAGACACCCACATGGAGACAGGAATCCACCCGGCAGGCCTATCATTGCTGCAAGTGGTGCAAAGACAACCGATGTATCTCAAAGACACCACTTCATTTCTCAAAAAATTGCAGCAGTTTTCACCCCTCCCTCCAGGTTGTGTATTATGCACTATCGATGTGGTCTCTCTATATACCAACATACCCCATGAAGAAGGCCTAACGGCCACAAGAAACCTACTCCTCAGCGACACAGAATACAGTGGTCCAGATATTGATTTTATGATCCAGCTACTGGGCCTTACACTGAAGCGTAACTATTTTCTTTTTGATGGCCAATGGTACATACAGCAAAAGGGTTGTGCGATGGGGTCATGTGTGGCCCCGGCGTTCGCAAACTCCTTTATGTTTGCCAAAGAGAGAGATCTGTTTTTTTCTTGTCCACTATATTGCCCTGCTATACAGCATCGCATTGGAGGCACCGAGGTTTTCATCAGGGGCAGTTGTCACCTTGCCCAGAGTCTCTTTAAATAGCAGAGAAGGTGCCGGAGAGTTTCAAACAGGAAGCCCGTCACCCGGAGGCAGCACGTCACAGCCGCTGCCTGATTGGCTCCTTCCGACATGTGGGGTGTGTTGCTACGATAAACAAACCCGGCTCTCTCCATAGCAACCCGCTCCGGCAGCGTGACATCCGTGTAGCGCAGGCAGATCTACATTTCTGTACAGCGTCAGACAGATGAAGTTGCTGCTGTCAGTATCCCCAGCCAGAGGTACACCCGCAGAGTGTCAACCCCACAGTGCGCTACCAGCAGGGAAATTCCACAGCCCATATGAACACAAAACATGAAACATAAAAACCGAGTGAACAAACCGCATTAGCTTGCACTGCAATGGTATCAAATACTCAGGAAACAATAGTATCTTGTTACAGTGCAAAAAATATGAACCAGTTTGTAACCGTGGTTGTTAAAACCATAAGTAATAAACCACCAAACCACCAAAAATATACAAAAATGTCCAGAACTCAGGACAAGAGTGAGAGGCAAGTCAGAGTGCCATGTGATGTTAAGGACCAGAGGGACAATCAATCTTCACCTATAGGACAAGACATGTCCCTTGGTACAATACCCAGTATTCCCATGCTGTCTCCAAGCATGGTACTGGCTGGGCCCAACACTGCTTAATTGCCAAGATCAGACTGGATCGGATGGTTTCCAGTGTGGTATGATTGTATCAATCAAAGGTATCCATATGATAATATCCCAATGTGTCATTATCACCCGTCATCTCTCGTTTGCATCATGTCATAGTCATATGAGTCCTGTTGGAGAAAGAGCGCTATATAAATATTATTATTATTATTATTATTATTATTATTATATAGGCCTATAATCATATTCAGCTCAAGCACATGAAAAAGAAATTAGACAAATCAGGGGAAAAGAACCTCAAGTGGGGGACACACCGAGTCCCTTGATACAACACCTAGTATTCCCACACCGTCTCCAAGTGTGGTACTAGCTGGGCCCATCACTGCTTAGTTACCAAGATCAGACGGGATCGGATGGGTTCCAGTGTGGTGTGGTAGTATCAATCTCCACAGTGACCATAGAATCAAAGTCATATGTGATATTCAAGGCAAGTATAGATACCAGTCTAGAGGCAAACTTAGACCAAAGGTCTAAAGTCACAATAAGACAAACCGTTAAAGATTATCAAATAATCAAGGTTTTGGTACAAAAGGAGGTACCGTAAGCCAGAAACACATGCTTGTTCGGAAAGACTTAAAACATAAATAGTCATCACTGTAATCCAAAACAGTCGAGCATCATAGCATCAGGTGACAAGTGGTCAAACATATCAAGACACCATAGTTAATATAAATGCATAAGACATGACACACGGCGGTGTCTCAGAAAAGTAAACCAAAATGTTAGACTCTATACAAAGTTGTACAGGGTCAGAGGAAGCACCCCAAGCGGAATTCTTCATTGAGCCCATTTGGGCCCATTTTTTTTAATCTATCAATCCATTGATGTTCTCTTTGCAGTAAAATTTTGTTGCAATCACCACCCCTTTGTAGTGGTGGGATTTGATCCAAAATGCAACACTTAAGTTGATAGATAGTATGTTTCGCCTCCCGGAAATGTCTTGCCACAGGTAAATTTGTGAAGTCACTTGAAGCCCCACTTTGGGTGATGCTCTTCTTAATTGTAGAACGATGCTGGCTTAAACGCTCCTGTAGCATCCTACTAGTCTTTCCAACATAAAGCAGGTTACATGGACATTTTAGTACATAGACTACAAATTTACTGTTGCAGTCAAGTCTTTGTTTAATAGTATATGCCTTATTGTCCTGAGGGTTAATGAAACGATTGCCAAGTAGCAAGAATGGTCAGTTTGGGCAACCCGTACACTTATATACCCCTGTTTTAGTAGTCAACCAGTTGGAAGGTGTGTTCTTTTTTCTCTTGGAAAATCTGTCACAACAAGCATATCCTTCAGATTGTGTCCTTGTCTGTAGGCGAATCGAGGTGGTTGCGGAATAGCTTTTGCCAGAATTGGATCTGTGTCAATAAGGTGCCAATGTTCGTAAATCTTATTGCGAATAAATCTAGAGGCAGTGGTATACATGCTGACAAAATTTAACCTATCATTGTCTTTATTAAGAGAAGCGTCTTTACCATGTAGGAATTCCTCTCTCCTTATTTGGCCAATTTTAGTGAGTGCCAAATCAATCTCTTCCTTTGAGTATCCACGATTGAGGAAGCGTTGACACATAGATTGTAAAGCAGATGGTATTGCAGAAGGGTCAGAGGTGATCCGTATCACCCTTAAGAGCTGTGAGAACGATAGCCCTCTTTTGAGGGGTGCCGGGTGGAAACTCGTTGAGAGCAAGAGTGTGTTCCTGTCAGAGCCTTTGCAGTGAGTCTTGGTGGTCAGTTTGTTGTTGGACAAAAGAATGGACACGTCCAGAAAATTGATTTGTGTTTTGCTAAACGTGAGGCTGAATCTAATGGTGCCAGGGAGTGAGTTCAGATGGTCAATGAAGGTCAGGAGTGTTTTTTCTCCACCATGCCAGATAAAAAATAGGTCATCAATATACCGGACATACGCTGTCAAAAACCGGCCAAAAAAGGGGTGACTTGTGATATGTTCCTGTTCATATGTTGACATGAAAATGTTGGCATATGCTGGGGCCATATTAGACCCCATGGCCATCCTTTGTTTTTGTAGAAAAAAACTATTTTCAAATAAAAAGTAGTTCTTGTTCAGAATAAGGCTGATAATTAATACCATATTTTCTGACGGAGGTCCAAAATACTCATCACTCTCTGTTATAATCGTCTACACGACTCAATGCCATGTGCATGGGGAATGTTCGTATATAAGCTCGAAACATCGAGTGTAACCAGTAATGCATCATCTGGAATATTATTCTGCAGACCTGATGACCAGGTGATTGTCATTCTGTAAAGATTTGATTGCAGCTCTTTCTCCCTTCGTGATATTAGAATGACTGATTCTTTGTTTCTCTATATGGGGCAATGTGTCCCTTTTAAGTACTCTCATGAAGGTGTGGATTGAAGGATTTAAAGTAGGTGGATCAAATTGACTAGACTTCTTCAAAGGACATTGAGGTATAGATGGTGAAACCGTCGTGGAAGTGTCTGGTGGCTGGGAATTGGAGTAGTAGACTTTTAAACGGAGTTGTCTTCCTAATTTATAGAGATCCACCTGCCAGCGGAAGCTGTCTTGTCCAACCGTTGGCACAAATGTTAGTCCCTTGTTCAGGATAGAGAGTTCTTCATCCGTCAGCTTGTGTTTGGATAAATTAAAGACCACCGATACCTGAGCTTTGTTCTCTATTTTCTTCTTCCTTTTTCTCCCACCTCTGCAGGTGGGTACAGCGGGTTTTTTGGAGCCCTCCTTGTGCGTTCAGATCTAGAAAGGTAGGTGGCACCTTGTGTTGATGTGGATGGTGCATCAGAATCACTCACTGAAGTTTGGGATCTGCTTTCAATGTCCGTGAAGGGTGTGGTAGGTCTACGTCCTCCACGTCTCTGATGCGGTTTGTATTTGGAGGCTCACTCCGTGACAACCAGGGGTATACCCTATTCTCCTTATAGTCCAGTTTAACTTGTTTGTATTTGTTTTTCTTAAATCTTAGCAGGTCTCCACGGAATTTATCAATGTCCTTGTTTAATTTAGTAAAAAGGTCACAGTCAGGAGATTGTATTGTCCCAAATAGTTCAGAAGCCTCTAGTTCTGAAATATCTCTTCTGATTTCAACAAGATCTAATCCAGCTTGTTCAATTACAAGCAGCATTAGATCCTGGGAACACTTGTTCAAAATGTTACACCACTTTGTGCAAAAATCATTATTATGTCTCCCCAGTGTGGGTTGGTTATGTAGTCTAAACCCTCTGGGGATAAGGGATTCTTTATAGTATTGTGAGAGGGTTAGGCCATGTAAATGTAGCTCAACCTCTCTCTTTTTAAGTCTAAGCAAATCATTTACAAATTCCTCTGGACTGTCTTTGTCGTAGCAACACACCCCACATGTCGGAAGGAGCCAATCAGGCAGCGGCTGTGACGCGCTGCCTCCGGGTGACGGGCTTCCTGTTTGAAACTCTCCGGCGCCTTCTCTGCTATTTAAAGAGACTCTGGGCAGGGTGACAACTGCCCCTGATGAAAACCATTGTGTGTTGAAACGGCTGTCGGGCGGGCTGTAGTACCGGGTTATATCCAGATGGCTTGACAGGAATAAAAAAAACCTTTTTTTCTTTCATCAACTAAACGTGAGTGCTGGTCAGATTCTTTTTTCTTTTTTGGAAAAAGTGAGTGTGTATATCAATTGCCAGGACCCTGCACCAATATAATAATCTTATGTTATGGGCATAGAGTGCCGTCATTCTGCTATATATAATCATGCTGAAAGCTAAATACCCTTGCACTACAGGTACATAGGTTTAGACAAGACTACTAGTGTTGACCCCTATTTCTGTTGGGTACCACCAACAATTATCTTTGGGCATATTAGGAGCACTTTATAATGCTGACATATTGTAATATGGAAATGTATGAAACCCCTGTCAGTAAAATCTGGTGGTGATATAGGACAGGTATGCAGGGCAGGGTACTTACTTACTTACAGTTCACAAACTCATTTAAGAGAGAGCTCATTTGACATTTTCAATGTTTTTCTATCTGCAAAGAACTGGTGGCCTGATGAATGTAATAGGTTTAAGCTGCTTTCATTGCTCTAGATATAATTTTGTGCCAATATCTATATTTTTTAATGTTGAGATAAATTCTAAATATTAAAACTTCCGTTTTTCACTTTATTGATTGCAACAGAGAAAAGTTGAGGCAATGGAAGAAAAGCAGCAAATAACGGAGTTACTACTAATTAGACAATAATGGTGTATTTAGCTCAGAGTGAACGTCTGCAGCAAACCTCTTAAACAAAAATAGCTAAAGATGCTACCAAGTGAGACTGACTGAAGTGCAAGGCTCTTGTAGGTACAAAGGGGGTCATTCCGACCCGATCGCTCGCTGCAGTTTGTCGCAGCGCAGTGATCGGGTCGAAACTGCGCAAGCGCTGCAGTGCGCCGGCGCATGGCAGTCGTCGGTGCCCAGCGATCGCCTCTGAGACAGGAGGCTGAACGGCGGCGTTAAGCCGCCGTTTAGGGGGAGCAGTCCGGCCAACGCAGGCGTGGCCGGACCGTTGGGGGGGCAGGGCCGCGGTGGCTGCGTGACGTGTCACGTGGCGGCCAGCGGGAGCGACGAGTAACTCCCGGCCAGCCGCAGGAGCTGCGCTGGCCGGGAGTTACTCCTCAAATACAAAGGCATCGCCGCTGTGCGATGCTTTTGTATTTGTGCGGGGGGGCCGGCACAGACATGCGGGGCGGGCTAGCCCTGTGCTGGGCATCTTGCCGCATGTCTTGAGTTTACAATCATAGCTGTGCTAAATTTAGCACAGCTACGATCAACTCGGAATGACCCCCAAAGTGCACGTACAGAGTTTCCAAAACAATAAAGAATCACAAGAACTTCAGATCTGATTTTTGTTAAGTCCATTAGATTTCTATCAAATCTCATCACTATAAGTTGTTATTAATATTGGCCATTAGAGCTGACCTGGTCAAAATGTGGAATTTCCAATATGAAAGACTCATATTCTAAAAGTAGAATTCACAAGTCAAGGAAAGAAGCAAAACTGAGGGATTTGATTCCTGCAACTATAGTAAGTTTCCATTTCACCTACAGATCTTAGTGCTCTGACAGCATCCAAACTCTATGTACTGTCCATATCATTAGGTCATCCCAGGAAGACAGGATATAGGTGATCAGACATCACCAGTAACAAGCAGCCAGGTAAGTAATGCTATGTGGACAATTATTATTCAGACTTTCACTTAAACTAAGAGCATAGTAGTTACACTGTATACATGGGATAACGTGCCCCTTTCTGTAAGTGATATGGATATTAGAAATCACTCATATAAAAAAAAAAAACAAAGCAGTAAACCAACGCCTTCTTAAGAGGTAACAGAATTCCAAGATGACTTCAAACACATGTAAAACAAAATATAAAAATAAAATATACAGTACTGATTGCATTATTATTAATAATACAGATTTTTTTCTAATAAATTCTGCAATATAGTGGTTATGAGGGTCTTACACACAGCACTACCTTCCTGAGCAGAGGAATGTGAAACAGGACATATCTACTGTACCCACTGCCTTTCCTGTTGGGACAAAGTAGTGATGTGCACCGTAAATTTTTTGGGTTTTGGTTCTGGATTCGGCTCCACGGCCGTGTTTTGGATTCGGACGCGTTTTGGCAAAACCTCCCTGAAAATTTTTTGTTGAATTCGGGTGTTTTTTTTTTACAAAAACCCCTCAAAAACAGCTTAAATCATAGAATTTGGTGGTCATTTTGATCCCATAGTATTATTAACCTCAATAACCATATATTCCACTCATTTCCAGTCTATTCTGAACACCTCACAATATTATTTTTAGTCCTAAAATTTGCACCGAGGTTGCTGGATGGCTAAGCTAAGCGACCCAAGTGGCCAAAACAAACACCTGGCCCATCTAGGAGTGGCACTGCAGTGTCAGACAGGATGTCAGATTTAAAAAATAGTCCCCAAACAGCACATGAGGCAAAGAAAAAAAGAGGTGCAATGAGGTAGCTGTGTTACTAAGCTAAGCAACCCAAGTGGCCGACAAAAACACCTGGCCCATCTAGGAGTGGCACTGCAGTGTCAGACAGGATGGCAGATTTAAAAAATAGTCCCCAAACAGTACATGATGCAAAGAAAAAAAGAGGTGCAATGAGGTAGCTGTGTGACTAAGCTAAGCGACCCAAGTGGCCGACACAAACACCTGGCCCATCTAGGAGTGGCACTGCAGTGTCAGACAGGATGGCAGATTAAAAAATAGTCCCAAACAGCACATGATGCAAAGAAAAAAAGAGGTGCAATGAGGTAGCTGTGTGACTAAGCTAAGCGACCCAAGTGGCCGACACAAACACCTGGCCCATCTAGGAGTGGCACTGCAGTGTCAGACAGGATGGCAGATTTAAAAAATAGTCCCCAACCAGCACATGATGCAAAGAAAAAAAGAGGTGCACCAAGGTCGCTGGATGGCTAAGCTAAGCGACCCAAGTGGCCGACACAAACACCTGGCCCATCTAGGAGTGGCACTGCAGTTTTCTAGCGAGAGGATGAGTGCTTCCATCCTCATGTGAATCTGAACCACTAGCCATGAACATAGGCCAGGGCCTCAGCCGTTCCTTGCCACTCCGTGTCGTAAATGGCATATTGGCAAGTTTACGCTTCTCATCAGACGCTTTTAATTTTGATTTTTGGGTCATTTTACTGAACTTTTGTAGTATACTTGACGACACAGAGGTAGAGCAGTGGACTACTGTACCGTACTGCTATATATATATATACTGGTGGTCAGCAAAATTCTGCACTGTCCTCCTACTATATACTGCGCACAACTAAAATGCAACACAGGTATGGATGCATAGTATGCTTGACGACACAGAGGTAGAGCAGTGGACTACTGTACCGTACTGCTATATATATATATACTGGTGGTCACAGCAAAATTCTGCACTGTCCTCCTACTATATACTGCACACAACTAAAATGCAGCACAGGTATGGATGCAGAGCATACTTGACGACCAGAGGTAGAGCAGTGGACTACTGTACCGTACTGCTATATATATATATATACTGGTGGTCACAGCAAAATTCTGCACTGTCCTCCTACTATATACTGCGCACAACTAAAATGCAGCACAGGTATGGATGCATAGTATACTTGACGACACAGAGGTAGAGCAGTGGACTACTGTACCGTACTGTTATATATATATACTGGTGGTCACAGCAAAATTCTGCACTGTCCTCCTACTATATACTGCGCACAACTAAAATGCAGCACAGGTATGGATGCATAGTATACTTGACGACACAGAGGTAGAGCAGTGGACTACTGTACCGTACTGTTATATATATATACTGGTGGTCACAGCAAAATTCTTTACTGTCCTCCTACTATATACTACAATGCAGCACAGATATGGAGCATTTTTCAGGCAGAGAACGTAGATATTTTCAGCACACTGAGCACAGATATTTGCAAGCACACGGAGCACAGATATTTGCAGCACAGTGAACACAGAAACTGAGAGAATGCAGCCACATCCTCTCGCTATCATCTCCAAAGCACGAGTGAAAATGGCGGCGACGCGCGGCTCCTTATATAGAATACGAATCTCGCTAGAATCCGACAGCGGGATGATGACGTTCTGGCGTGCTCGGGTTAACCGAGCAAGGCGGGAAGATCCGAGGCTGCCTCGGAACCGTGTAAAATGGGTGAAGTTCGGGGGGGTTCGGATCCCGAGGAACCAAACCCGCTCATCACTAGGACAAAGTCACTCAATTCTGCTGCTGCCCCACTAGAATCAGAACTCCTAATTAGCTGGGAAAGCCTAGCAATGAGTGAACACTCTAGTCCTCCCCCGCCAAACCAGTGCTAAATCAAAAGCAGCTACATTTAACAATTGGGTGTCTCATCATTCAAATTAAATAAATAATAAATATTCACAAATAAATTAACTATTACGTGTGAATACTAATTTAATTTCCAATGACTAATTTAATTTCCAATAACCCCACCAGTAATCTATTACCTTCCTCCCATCCAGTGGTGGATTTACCCATGGGCTTCAGGACTGCGGACTCCTCCTGGCAAAATCTGCAACTCTTCTGAGTGTCAGTGAGCCAGATGCAGTCTGTGAGACTGCACTGGCTTCACTGTGACTGGCAGTGACTTCCTATTGGAAGTCCCACCTGTCAGTCACAGACACTATAGGCAGTCCCACTGGGACTGCAAGACGGGGCTGCAATAAGCAAAGAGCTCGCTTCCTGTAGGAAGCCACTCTCTACATTTTCGGCAGCCCAATGTGACTTCTAGAAACCAGGGGTGTGCGCAGTCACGCCGCGGTGTCTGCGCATGCATCGGTCATGCCACCTGCCAGATCCATTGAGCAGTTGCTGGGGCCTGGGGGTGGCTGTCTCCTCTCCGGGCATGGTGGTAGCGGCAACCCCCCTACTAAAAGTAAGTAGGAGCCGCCACTGCTCCTATCATTCAATATTTACTCCACCCTCACTATTAAATTATGGGCCTACCACCCATCCTCATTACGTTAAAATCTCCTTTCCATCCCATACTTACCGTTTTTTCAAGCAACTACAGCATTCCCAGTGAGGAGGAGAAATTTGTGTTGGCGGGCAACTGGAACCCCCCCTCCCCCCTCCCCAAGTGTTCTAAATTCAGCACTGACTACATCTGTGCTCATCACAATCAAAGATGCACCCAAATGATCACAAATGAATACCAATGTATTTGTGGGTGGCTTGAGTATTTTGCAGCTTAACACTCATTAATAAGGTATTGCAGCTCCAGCTTTATTCCAATCAGGGTTTTTTTTTTTTTTAATTCTCCTAAAAGCTGGCAAAATATAATTGCATTATGAATATTGCGCTTTTCTTTTATTCATTCCCCGTGTGCTCAAATGATCTTTTTACAGACTTTTAATACCTCATTAATTCTTTTAATCTTAATAATAAAAAGCAGCCCTCATTACGCAGCTTGGTTGCAGCGCTGTGAAGAGAGAGAAATGAAATGATTCTGCTCTCTCCCTCAGACATCATTTCCTCCCAGGGTGAGGGTGATTCAGTCAGTTTAGAAGTTTGTCAAGGTTGAGTACTTCTTGTCAGATGTCCGACCCATAACCTCTCAAATGAAACACACATAATACTAGGCAGCGCAGCCTCTGGCTGATCAATAATCTTGTAAGTGAGAGTCTGTAGGGATCTTCTTTGATGCGAGAGGTATTTAGGGTGTGAAAATTGATTGTCTGAATAACTGCAAAACACATCCTCACTTTTTAGCACGTTCCTTTGCTTAGTCCTATGCTAACTTATTTTTTCTCTCTTGTAATCTATTCCCTCCGTAAACCGAAAGCTTCTGTGTTCATTTTGTTTTTTCATATCTTATTTTTACATTTTGACAAGTAACCTGATATAATTTATAACAGAACACACGTGTAGCATTCAGGTAGAAACTACATCAATATCTGTATAAAATACAGCGAGCAGGGCCCTCCCTCCTAATGTTTCTTCTAACCTCTCCACCTCAGAGCAACTCATTTTGATAATTAATTTACTATATGTTGGCACTATGCCGACATACTTTTAGTATCTATATTATTCCCACATTTACAATGTGGTGTCAACAAAGAGTCGACAATAACAATTTTGACATTCATAATGCCGACAGGGCATATATCAAACATTGCGAAATATCATTGTCAGAACATTGCCATGAAGGTGAGTCTGCGGGACTTTGGGTAGTAGAGGTCACATGCCCACCACGACCCAGAAGATATCAATGAAGCCACCTGGAGAAGGCAAGTCACCACTGCCACACCAAGACAAAATGACGACATTTTAAGATGACAACGTTTCATCATATCGACGTGGTCAATGTTGACATATTCTACCTAATCCATTTGCAACAATGTGGTTGTGTTTTTACCATTTATGTTTTAGTCTTTTTTTTTTCTTTTTTGCTCCCAGCTATTACTCTATTTCTGTTAATACTGTTACTCGGTTTAACCTGTTTTTTAATTTTGCTTTGTACTGTGCTGGAGAAATTTGTGGCACCATATAAATAAATAAACAATAAAATAATTATCTTAGTGATTGATTACAAGCACATATGTGCTAATCGGTTCTAGCCACGGTGGACGTAAGTTGGAACACGCAAATTACAGGACACAACCTCGTGGTTACCAGAATATCGCACGACATTTTATTCCATGATAGATTTCTTCAGGACAAGAAGCGTTTGGGGTTTGTTTTCCAATATCTCTCGCTCCTGTAGTGCTGCTGGAAGATTGAAATTGAACGCTGCAGCTTTACTATTGTATGTCCAACTGATGTTTCACAAATTAGCCCGTGCTTTAGATGAGGAGACCTCTCTGGCAGAGCACTGCGCGGCAGTAAAACCGTCAGGGTTATAGATGTCCTGGCAACGGAGCCCACTTGGTTATTTGTTGTATAGTCCAGGAAAAGAATGATGTGTAATATATAAGCTGACTGATTCTGGCTCCGGAAAGAGGGGAGGAAACTACACTAAATACAGACGTTGGATATACATGCACAATATAGCCATATCTATCTATCTATACGTATATATAAAAATTAAATACACATTTTATTTCTGTGCAGGCATTTACCTCTCTCAGGCCCAGATTTATCAAGCCTTGGAGAGTGATAAATTGTACAGTGATATAGGGGGTAATTCGGACTGGATCATTGCAGTGACAGCGATCGCAGTCTGAATCTTTTGCGGAGTGCGCACGCACAGCGGCCGCACTGCGCGTGCGCACCCAGGGAGATGCCATCAGTATCTCTGGGCTGCGATCGCCTCTGCCTGATTGACAGGCAGAGGCGGTCGCGGGGCAGGAGGGGTCATGACAACGGCGTTAGAACGCTGTTGGTGGGGCGTGGTACGGACAACGGAGGCGTGTCCAGACCGTTGGGGGGGCGGGCTGCATAACATCACAAGCAGCCGCTGCGACCCAGGATGTGGCGAGAAGCTCCCTGCCAGCGCGCAGGAGCTGCGCTGGGAGGGAGCTACTCGCCAGGTACAAAAGCATGGCCGCCGTACGATGCTTTTGTATTTGTGCGGCTGGGCAGGGCCTGACATGCGGGGCGGACTAACCCTCTGCTGGGCGACCCCCCTGTCAAAGTCAGAAAAATATCACTATGCACACTGCCATATTTGCACCTCATGCGAGTGCCTGTTGCACGTTCGTGAGCCCTGCCGTGCGTGCGCATACTCGCCGTTGCGGGCACCCGCAGGCGCACGGTGTGCGCATTTACGGTAAAGTTTATGTGCGTCTAGCGGGCGACTCGTTCATAACATATTTTAACTGTATAACGTATTTTGTAGATCATGGTCCCTTTGATAGATTCTGAAAGTTTAGTTAATGTAGCATGTTCATGGACAGAGAGATCCCTCGTTGTCTGATACAAAGGGTCAGACAAGGATTATACAGTGGTGTTTAGTATCCATCGGAAGAGTATTTAATTAGCAATATTCCGGTGTTGGTTTGAAGCGGATTAATCGCTCGTGCGAATAGTTATGGACATAAGAAGTTTATGTCCATTTACTATTATTTGCACTTACTTATCCATGCGGCGGGAAACCTAGTTTCCCACCCACCTGAGCAGTTGGAAGTAGACACAGCCCACCTGTATGAATCAACCTATGACCTTTTGTTTTAGTGCGAAGACGAATTCCTGTGTCCAATGAACAATAAGATTGTAGGGACCATTGAATGGTATTGTTTGTGGGGCATAAATAGACAAGCCGATCTTATCCAGCTCTCACTCTTCAACGGTTCTCATTGCTGATAATCGGGAGCTGGATATCCAGAGGCGCATGCGATCGTTCCCCTTTGTGCGTAAGTTTTTCTCCGCAATCATATTGTCTTTCTTGTTATTGTGAGCCATATCTCTCTCTCTCTCTCTCTCTCTTCTCTTTCTCTCTCGTTTCTCTTATATAGTTATTGTACTGATATTGTATTTCATGTGTAGTTATCTGGTTAGGTAGTCTATGTTATATTGGTAGTGTATGACTTGTATTGTATTATTCTTTTTGAACGTTCATTCATTTCCTTAAAAGGCGTTAGACCCTTAGACCGGTATTGTGTGTTCATTATATTGCAGTGGGTAATAGGAGCGTCTCTATCGCTCAAACAGCTTTAGTGTAAGCCATCTTACACTGTGTTGCATTCTCATCTTATCACTACACCAAGGTTTACTGCATAATACACTGTTTTATGGTATAGTTACAAAGGTTTAACATCGTGAGCGTCTGCGCCGCTGGTGATCTCTTCGTGGTCCCGAGCGTCCGCTACGCTATAGCGAATCATTACGTTAGTCGGCAGCCAATAGCGTGCCTGCCTGTGATCTCTTGGCCGTGAGCGAACGTGGCGCTTGAGCGTCTCGACTACGGCTAAGCGATTGTTACGCAACGTGCGTACCCTTACGGTATTCCATACGTTTATAGCGTACAGTGTTCTTAGACCTCTTAAAGGGTTTTAAGTAAGATAAATATTTAGCTTTATCAATTGGCGGCTCGTCCGTCCTTCACATATCTGCACTAGGTAATTTCAGCAGACATTATCCATCAGCAAAGGGCGGGAGATCATATTCCTCGCAGTGCTGTCTGGATAAGCGTCTGCTTCACTTAGTAAAGGGTGCTGAGGGAATCCGGAACCGGAGGTAAGAACAACACGCTAGTGTCTTTTAAAACTGTTTATTTCTGTCTTGCGTACGCACGCACGCACATATCTGCATTTCTTTTCATTCGTGTATTTTCATATATCACTCTCCTGTTTGCCATTTTATAATTGATAAACGTGCTAAGAGAGATTTGTCGCTATTTCATAGTTAAAGTATAAAAGTAATACATTAAGAAATAAATTGCAAAGCACACACGCAGCTCTACCTAAAGATACAAGGAGAGATTGGTGTGGTGTTCGGTAGATGATCGAGGATCACCTACATTGATAAACGTGAAAAAAAATTGTGTTACGGTGGATATTTGCTTTGTGTAGTGTACACGTGTCTCTAACAAAGGGTGAGACTCGTGTACGCAACTCAAAGGCCGACGCACGCAGCGTATATTACGCAACGGAGCGTCCGGGTATGCCCACGTAACTCAAAATCACACGCTAGTGTTATTGTAACAGGCGAAAAGGTGGCAACGCGATAAATAGCGCAAATCTATTTTAGTGTCCGAAATTTAGACTAACAGATCCTTCTCCAAATTTACAACACATCTGGTCTAAAGGAAAGAAAATTTCTGCGCAGAAATAGAAATAGAAACAAAAGTGTACATGTGGTGAGTGAGTGTTTTGCATATATAAGTTTATACAATTTTTTTGAGGTTGAACCACAAGAAGTCGAGTTCTCGCCGGGTACATACATGTAAGTGACGTGCATGGTGGCTAGGGAGGCATCCCTTGTTAAACATAAAATCTGAGCATTAGAGTATAGCAGACCAGGAGGTCATACTGTAGCACAGACCAGGAGGTCCAGAATTGACCAGGAGGTCCAGGTACAGCAGACAAGGAAGTCCGCTATAAATAGAGAAAAGAGCACAACCCAGGGGGTTGGTGCAGAACCCATATAGGCCAATAAAGCTCATGCTGAAGGAATTCGCAGCCGTAATTTTCGATTCCACTGGTCGCTCTGCACATAAGATTAGTTGCTTATGTGCAGACCGATTGTACCGCACGTAATTGTGTGCATTAGTTAATCTGACCAGTACCATTTGTGTACAAAACGGGTCATAAACACTATTTGTACATTCTGACGTGATTTGTGTAATTTTTTATTTTCTAAAGGGAGGTTCGCTGGTCACTCAGGAACTATCCAACAACCGATACTTGCTGGGAAAACACGCCCCAGTAAATAAAGTTTCACAGGGGCCCTAGGTTGGTTACAACAGCTCTGGATACAGTGATTGCAGTACTGGCCAACGTGGGCGAGGAGTGAGTGGAGTACTCGGTAAACTTCGCCGCCGGCCTGCCCCGGACATCTTGGTTTTTGTAAGGGTTCGCTGAAGCTAAAGCAACACCTGCAAGTTATGGGGGCCAGTTGTTCAGGTAGGGGGCGATCAACCTTGGTTCGGGTTGATTTAGTAAACCGACCAATCGGGTCGGCAAGGTATGTAATGTGTGAAAAATACGGTTCACACACAGAGGTTTTATGTGATGAATGGGAGAGAATGACGGTACATGACGGGGAGAAGTTCCCAAGAGTAGGCAGCTTTAGCCCAGAAGTGTTACAAAATCTAAAGAGAAGGATAGGTCTTATTAAACCAGCAAAGAGACGGATCAAACATTATGATTGTTTAAAATTATGGCAACAGGAAAGTGAATTGCAAAGAGAGTTAACTGACATATCTGACTCTCGTCTTGGGAGGAGAGATATGGCAATGGAGAGGATTATGGTTGCGGAGAAAGGCACAATGTTGTACGATAAAAATGCACTTAGTAACTGTATTAAGAATGAAAGCGTAAAATGTAATAATGTTTATGAAAATGAAAGTGTAAAAATTACAAATGTTAACCCGTGCAAGTTGCACCCCATGTCAAACTTCCCTCAGGAATACAGACAAGAAAGTGAGCCCAGCACGATGTCGGCACCTCTTCCAGCAGCCATCACACAAGACATCCAGGTGGACGCGACCAAATCGGTAAAGGCAATAATCAAACCCCCTAACGGAGGGTCAGGTGAGGTCGTGTCCACAGGTACGTACAATGTTTTATATCACGCACAAACAAATGTACCCCATATTGTAAGACCAAAACAAGGTGATGTAATTGAGTTTAGTCCTGTCAGGGTGATCACAGTCCCCAATGGGAAGACTGACGATCAGGGAACCATTCCCGTCCAGGACAGTGCAATGCGCTGTCCCTGGTCCCGGACCGAATTGAGATCAATTATGTCTGAGTTTCCTGATCCTAGGAAAAATCTAGTCGCATGTCAAAGGTTCATTAAAGAACTAGGAAACTCAACAGAACCCACCAACAAAGATTGGCGGACAGTGCTGAGGGCATGTTTGCCCTCCGGTATTGACTCTGCGAAATTTATTACTGATTGTCAATTAGACACAGAAGTACCTCAAAAGGAGGAACACAATCAGGAATGTATTAAGCAGATTAACCGACAGTTGGAAGTATATTTCCCTGCCGTTGTCAAGTGGAATGAAATTTTCTCCATAAGACAAAACGAAAGGGAAAGTATTTCCAATTATTTCAATCGAGCACTGCAAGTAATGGCTAGGAACACTGGGATCACAGACATCAAAACATGCGCACAGCATAGAGAAATAGCGGTTAAGGTATTAATGAATGGTTTAAAGGAGGCATTGAGAACAAGGGTACAGACCACCAACCCAAACTGGAGAAATATCTCGGTGGCCGCATTAAGAGAGGCCGCTATTGATCATGATCGAAATATCACCAGACACAGGGAGTCACAAAGTGACAAGTTAATGGCCGCAAGTATACAGGCCCTAACCACAAGACCACTCCAGCATAAGCCCCAAACCCCTGCGAGAAATTCAAATGTGGAAGTCTGTTACAATTGCCAGAGGGAAGGTCATTTTGCAAGAGATTGTAGATCAGGAAGTAGACAAAAGTCACATCAGCCCCCTAGACAACAACATAACCATGGTACCCAAGGAATCAGGGAAGTACAGGGAAAACGGTTGATGGTGATGAGCATCCGAGCGTTTGAGGAGGCATCAAATCAACCAAGACCTCAGGTCATTGACACTTGGAGGAAACCCAGGGTTTGTTATCTTTGTAAAAGAGAAGGGCATTATGCCAGCAACTGCAACAGCCCACATAAAGTCAGACCCCCTAGACATGAAAATGAGCAAAAGTTATGACACACCAAATTATAATCAGGGATCATATAGGAAGAATTTTGGCCCACACTCATGATATGTAGTCAGGAAAGCTGATCATTAGGACTGATGGTAAGCCTGAGGCTATTGTTAATAAATTGGGAGGTCATTCCCTGAAGACACAGGAATGACCGGGTGAAACGTTGTAAATGTATCTGTGAAATGTTTATTTTCTCTCCCCATCTCTGACAATTATTGGTAGGACTCAAACATTGCATATCTGCTTGGTCTTTGCAGAAGTCTTCCAAACCCCAGCATGACCTATCCGCATCAATGCATCCTGGCCAGATACAGAGGGTGGAGTATGGAGGTGCTGGTGGGGGGGACTGCGCAAGGAAACCATTGGACATGTAGATATGACAGCCTGATGATCTGACAATATATATTAAAATGTTTGAAAAATGTTTTTTTTCCTGTGGTTGTTTATTGTTGATTTATGTGATATATACATATGTGAACGGTTCTCTCTCTTGTTGTTTTTTTTCCTCTCCCTCTTCTCACTCATGTTTTCATGTTTTAAAGATGGTATGTCACACATCAGTTAGACAAATGGTAATGCAAGATTTTTGCTCCTTACAGAAAGATCGCTGGTTTGGAAGGAATATTGCATCACCGGAATGTTCGTTCGTAAGACTGAGAGACAGCACCTTTGAGATGACAGCAGAACAAGAAGAACAACAAGACTAGAGAACTAATTATCGTAATAAGTTTCTCTCCCCCTCAAACTGTTTTCCTGTACCCCCATTACAAATTTCTCCTTTTCTCCTCCTATAAGATGGACTTGCCCCAAGAGACTGTGATCCGGATTTTCCTGTTGACCATGATGTTGACCAGAGCAGTCTGTTCCGGCGAGAGTACCATGGAGGTCGAGAAAGGATCCAGAAAGGTTCTGATGACAAAGATGGAGGCGTAGTTTTCCAAGAACAACATAATCAACAAGCAAAGGCGAGTATCAGAAAACGATCCGATAACATAGACCATAGAAGGAATTGTGAAGGATTGTTAGCTGAAGAAAACTGTATCTGTAGGCTCTGTGACAATGTAGTTGAGGATGGGTGCATCAAGAAATGTCAGTCCAGTTTTAATATCCACATGGACCGGCATCCATTGAGTGACTATCACTCCTTAGTGGGTAATGTGTTAAATCAGACAGATTGTTGGGTATGCTCTCAAGTACCTCAAGGCCATAGTAAATCAGGCTTAGTACCATTTCCTTTAACGATAGGGGAGGTACTTGAGCTAAGTGGTGGGAGGCCGGTGGACAGGAGGTTTAATATCTCCAGTCCTCCTAGTTTGAAGCTCCACCAATATCATGTGGATAGATCCCTAATATGTTTTAACATTTCCAATCCCCGAAAGCCGGGAAATTGGGAAGTGTCATAGAGTAACCAAACCATGGCCTTTTCATATAGAGCAGATAGAATGCCGACAGATACAGAGCTTATACGCCACATAGCCAGTAGAGGAAAATCTTTCCGATATAGGTATACCCTAGGAAGTAGGATTACGAGAGTTGGAGAGGTATCACCAGGATACTGTGCACATATCGTACAAACTGATACGTGTACTAGACAGATGGGAGAATTAGGGTTAGGAGATTTCACATGGAAGATGTGTAATATGGTTATGTCCTACTCCGTCCCATATGTTCTCCCCGATGATGCATATTTCATATGCGGGAGGAAGGCGTATAAGTGGCTTGCCCCAAACTCTGAAGGATTGTGTTATATTGGAAAAGTACTGCCTGAAGTAATGACTGTATCACATGCCAAAATGAAAGATATACACCGTGTTGCCCAAGCTCCTTATACTCACACTCATTACGAGCACGTAGTTAAACGGCACCTGATAGAAAGAACAGAGCATCCGGCCTCTGACATGATCCATGAATCCACCGGGATTCAGTTTCTACTCGCGTTAGACATCACTCGCACCGCCAGAGGAGTGTTGAATTATAAATACATATCTGCGCTCGCAAATTTGTTAGACAATATCACAGAAATGTATGACGACACTTTTAGGTATACTGGAAGAGAGCTTCAAGCTTATAAAACAGAACTGGTTCAGCATAGAATGGTTCTTAATTATCTCACAGCAGTAACAGGTGGATATTGTGTCACACTGGCAACGCAGTACGGCGTGAAATGCTGCACTTATATTACGAATAGCAGCGAGGATCCGGTCGAGGTCATAGACCAAAAGATGGACGATATTCTCCAATTAAAGTGGGAATTTCGCAGGAGACACAATCTCACCCTTGCTGCTGTGGGTAATGAGCTGACTGGTTGGGTGTCATGGTTGAACCCGCGAAATTGGTTCTCTGGTTTAGGAGAATGGGCTCAAGGAGTCATAATGGATGTAGGGAAGTTTCTCCTATGTATCTTAGGTGTTGTCATAACGATTGGCTTGATATTTAGATGCGGTCAGGCTTTAATGAAGTGCAAACGTAGTACCAGGGTAATGAGTCTAAGGAGTGAGGAAATTGTAATTCCAATGGATTTGATTTATGACCCAACGGTAGAAACAATGATGTGATGAAAATGCGATTATACGGTCCGTTTCTTTCACCTGTTTTTCCGTTTTCTCCAAGGTAAAAAGACTCACTTTTGACGAGGAATTCGATGACCCTGTATACAAACAACTGATGGATTAAAGAAGAAGTTTTGACAACCTTATACACAGATATTTGATGAACTATGCCATAGACCCCCAGTTTCCCTAGAAATTTTAAAATTACGCTAGCCCAACACTTTTTGTAAGTCTATGGACATTGACAAAGCTTTTGCTCACACCTATTGGCAAAAGCCCAAAGAAGACTGCATTCAACAGACACCGAACAAGACTTCAACCGACAAATGTTCATTAACCTGACATAGAATACCACTGCATTTACCATAATTGTGTCTTATCTTCATCTCTACAACCTTCAGGTAATGACACACATAGTCGATAGGGAATACAGGCACAGATATCAGCAATCACATATTCCCCCATTCATGTATCATCAACTAAAATGTGCTTCCCCATTTTGTTACAACCACAGCCGAAAAGAGCTCGGTAAAGTTTGACAGCCCATCCACAGACCCGTACCACGGGATAAGAAGGAATTCTAATGTATACTTCGCAATACCTCGAAGCTTGATTTAAAACACGTACGGCACGATGATACATGACCCCCCAAACATGGATTCATACACACATGCTTCTGCTATCTCACTAGGTCATACCCTTTTCCTACCTTCTCCTCTCCTCCCTTACCCAATCATGGAAATGTATTTACACTTGACATATATTTTTCTCGTTTTGAAATGTTTTAGGAAGTGGCAGTTATTGTTGACTGCCAAAGGGTGGACTGTCAAAGTCAGAAAAATATCACTATGCACACTGCCATATTTGCACCTCATGCGAGTGCCTGTTGCACGTTCGTGATCCCTGCCGTGCGTGCGCATACTCGCCGTTGCGGGCACCCGCAGGCGCACGGTGTGCGCATTTACGGTAAAGTTTATGTGCGTCTAGCGGGCGACTCGTTCATAGCATATTTTAACTGTATAACGTATTTTGTAGATCATGGTCCCTTTGATAGATTCTGAAAGTTTAGTTAATGTAGCATGTTCATGGACAGAGAGATCCCTCGTTGTCTGATACAAAGGGTCAGACAAGGATTATACAGTGGTGTTTAGTATCCATCGGAAGAGTATTTAATTAGCAATATTCCGGTGTTGGTTTGAAGCGGATTAATCGCTCGTGCGAATAGTTATGGACATAAGAAGTTTATGTCCATTTACTATTATTTGCACTTACTTATCCATGCGGCGGGAAACCTAGTTTCCCACCCACCTGAGCAGTTGGAAGTAGACACAGCCCACCTGTATGAATCAACCTATGACCTTTTGTTTTAGTGCGAAGACGAATTCCTGTGTCCAATGAACAATAAGATTGTAGGGACCATTGAATGGTATTGTTTGTGGGGCATAAATAGACAAGCCGATCTTATCCAGCTCTCACTCTTCAACGGTTCTCATTGCTGATAATCGGGAGCTGGATATCCAGAGGCGCATGCGATCGTTCCCCTTTGTGCGTAAGTTTTTCTCCGCAATCATATTGTCTTTCTTGTTATTGTGAGCCATATCTCTCTCTCTCTCTCTCTCTCTTCTCTTTCTCTCTCGTTTCTCTTATATAGTTATTGTACTGATATTGTATTTCATGTGTAGTTATCTGGTTAGGTAGTCTATGTTATATTGGTAGTGTATGACTTGTATTGTATTATTCTTTTTGAACGTTCATTCATTTCCTTAAAAGGCGTTAGACCCTTAGACCGGTATTGTGTGTTCATTATATTGCAGTGGGTAATAGGAGCGTCTCTATCGCTCAAACAGCTTTAGTGTAAGCCATCTTACACTGTGTTGCATTCTCATCTTATCACTACACCAAGGTTTACTGCATAATACACTGTTTTATGGTATAGTTACAAAGGTTTAACATCGTGAGCGTCTGCGCAGCTGGTGATCTCCTCGTGGTCCCGAGCGTCCGCTACGCTATAGCGAATCATTACGTTAGTCGGCAGCCAATAGCGTGCCTGCCTGTGATCTCTTGGCCGTGAGCGAACGTGACGCTTGAGCGTCTCGACTACGGCTAAGCGATTGTTACGCAACGTGCGTACCCTTACGGTATTCCATACGTTTATAGCGTACAGTGTTCTTAGACCTCTTAAAGGGTTTTAAGTAAGATAAATATTTAGCTTTATCACCCCGTATGTCAGAGTAACTGATCGTAGACGTGCTAAATTTAGCACATCTATGGTAAACTCTGAATTACACCCAAAGTACAAACCAATCAGCTCCCGTCATTTTTCAAACATAGCCTGTAGCATGGCAGTTAGGAGCTGATTGGTTGATACTTTATCACTGTGTTATCACTCTCCAAGGCTTGATAAATCTGGGCCTCAGTGGCATACGGGTTTTGTCTAATGCTGATAGGACCACACTGAAAGCAACTGTACCCTAATTAAAAACACCTATGAATAACTAGGTGGGATACTGGGCTAAAGTAATGGGGCTACAACCTTCAAGTTTTACACCAAAAAACAAAACAAAAAACCATATTGGGAGATTTTGGGGTTTATTAAGTTATCCGGAGAGAGGACTTTTCTGAGCGTCTCTCAATTTACCAACAGGTAAACGCTGGTAAGACCAGAGCTCACATAAAGAGCATTTACAATATATAGGATCAGACCAGAGAGGAACAGGTTGTCTAAAAATAGGCAAACCCATTAATTGTCTCTGGTTATTATTAATGTTGGGATGGACTACTCATGGTGCAAGGTTCTTTTAACCACTTGCCTGGCACTGCCGTACAGCGCCGGCCCAAGCCAATTTGATGTCGTGGGAAAATTTTTGTCTGGTGCCCCCTAGCACTGCTGCTATTTCTACGTCTGACCCCGCAACACTCAGGCAGCTGGGCCCATCAGTGGGGGGGGGGGGGGGGTTACCCTGTGGCCCTGTGGGCCAGTTCAACCCTACATAATGCCCCACAGTAATGCCCATAATACACATAATTCCACACAGTAACGCACCTTACACATATGCCCCACATTAGTAATGCCCATAATAGACAAAATTCCACAGTAATGCACCTTACATAATGCCCCACAGTAATGCCCATAATACACATAATTCCACACAGTAACGCACCTTACACATATGCCCCACATTAGTAATGCCCATAATAGACAAAATTCCACAGTAATGCACCTTACATAATGCCCCACAGTAATGCCCATAATACACATAATTCCACACAGTAACGCACCTTACACATATGCCCCACATTAGTAATGCCCATAATAGACAAAATTCCACAGTAACGCACCTTACACATATGCCCCACATTAGTAATGCTTGTAGCTTTTTTTAATTTTTTTTATAAAACTTACTTTTGCTTGCTGGTGTGCTTGCAGTCAGCGTGTGAGCCTATGCAGCACCCTAGATTCGTGACTGCGTTTTGTGAGATGGGGTGGTAGGATGGGTGAGTGCTTGCGCTCGCACCCATTAAAGGGGCACCCGTACAAGGGATGTCACCTCACAGGGTATGCCGTCCTTTGCAAGCCTCATCCTTGCTGGTTGGACACAGATGGCAGCAAAGTCCAGATACTGCCATACTTGCTGGTTATACGAATAGACCTGAATCAAACATGTAGCAACTGTCCATTCTCTTCACTGTTCAGTGTGTTTGCTGGTGTCTGTTACTCCCGGCAACTGCATGCACTTTATTTTATACTGCGGGAGCAATATGCTCTGCTCTCCAGTCTGACGTGTCTGAAAGTCACGCTGCACTGACCTTTCATATAGAAATAGCGCAACGCAACTTACTGACCATGTTACAGCGCTGGATGGCAGGGGAATTTTATGACATGGACTGACTGAGAAATAAAGTGTGGGGAGAACACTGCCCATGTTACATCCCTGCAGACACCTGGGGTTTGCACAGGGATAAGGGACACAGAATAGCAGGGTCCCCCTTCCCATGTGCACAAGCAATATAGGTGATGTCAGATTTATGTACAGCAGTCTTCCACAATACACATGTGGTATCATAAGGAGCCATCCAGTAATAACCTTATATAGTCAGTGAAAATGTCACAGGTCCAGGAATTGCAGTTACTGGGCTTCTGCTGTCTAAAGGCCCCCATCCACTAGTGCGATATGGCCTGTTTTTATGCGATTGAGATGAATTACTGAGACGGATTGCATGAAACGTGTCACATTGTAACTGGGAGGTGTCGTCTGGACTAGGGGGGGTTATGATGTTTTGGGGAGGGGGTATATATTAAGAGTAATCTAAAAAAAAAATACAACATACAGTAACACATATGGGGGGGGGGGGGTACTTAACTGAGGCACTGGGGGTGAGGTGAGGGTTCTGCCAGGGGGTTGACAATTCAGGGGATCTTATGCCACTAGGGTGAATAGTGTGTTATTTCTAGGTATATGTTTCTAAAATAAAATATTTAAACTTATCTTGAAAAATACCTTTTAACTTTTAAATAATAAATATAAAAAAAGGTCAGCTAAGTGGTTAAAAAGATGAGCTGGAACCAGGCGAAACATGCGCTGGTTCAGGCCACAGGTGGTGTAAATAAAATAGGGAGTGGCTAGCAGCCAGCAGCGTGACCTGCAACAACCACATAAGCTCAGTAGCTAAAAGACCTCAGCTTCACCTTTAGGATATACAGTAACATACAATCCTGCCTCACAATAAAGGTATGGTGTGTTGAAATCCTAATTTTACTTGTGACATAGGAAGGGGTAAATCTCAGCATCGCTGGCACATTACAGTCTATGAAACCACTTGGAGAAAAATTATTTAAGACATCTTAAGTTCTCTCTGCAATACAGAATGTTTCTCATCTCAAGGGCCCTACTTTAAACCCACACAGCTATGTAATGAAATAATACATGAGAATTAAGCACTGTTTTCATAATATGACACCTGTCAGACTTCCAGATACTAAAAGACATGGGCAGTTGTTTATTTCAGAAATAACAACTTTGCAGCAAGAGTGAATATATGAGCGCTGTCAGTGCCGGCAATTAGATGTTGTTTACTATCTGGGTAACAGCTCAGAAGCCTCGCTGCAGGATGGAGTGACGTCTCTTTCCTACAGGCTGAGGGCGAGAGGCCCTGCTTAATGCACCTCCAAGTCCTTAGTGTAAGGACACGGTTCCCATTATAAAACATATGGTGCTTAAATCTTTTGTAGCTTAGAAATTGCCACGTACAGTGTTACTAGGAGATGTTCAATCATTTTTTGTTTGTTTGTTTTTTTGTTCATACCTCTCAAGTTCATACATTTTTTTGCAAATATTCTTTAGCTTCCTTTTGTTTTACTGGTAAAACAAGATTTAGGGGTGTATTTATCAAGCCCTATTTAAAGGTAGCTTGTGGTTCCAAAAGAATCACCAGCATCAGTCGTATCCAGCAAGACTTTACATGGGGGGTCATTCCGAGTTGTTCGCTCGCAAGCGGATTTTAGCAGATTTGCTCATGCTAAGCCGCCGCCTACTGGGAGTGAATCTTAGCATCTTAAAATTGCAAACGATGTATTCGCAATATTGCGATTACACACCTCGTAGCAGTTTCTGAGTAGCTTCAGACTTACTCGGCATCTGCGATCAGTTCAGTGCTTGTCGTTCCTGGTTTGACGTCACAAACACACCCAGCGTTCGCCCAGACACTCCCCCGTTTCTTCGGCCACTCATGCGTTTTTTCCGGAAACGGTAGCGTTTTTTCCCACACGCCCATAAAACGGCCTGTTTCCGCCCAGTAACACCCATTTCCTGTCAATCACATTACGATCGCCAGAACGATGAAAAAGCCGTGAGTAAAAATCCTAACTGCATAGCAAATTTACTTGGCGCAGTCGCAGTGCGGACATTGCGCATGCGCATTAAGCGGAAAATCGCTGCGATGCGAAGATTTTTACCGAGCGAACAACTCGGAATGACCCCCATGGTGAAGCTAGATAGAGGCAAGAGAGCGGTAGTACTTGGCTGGTGGTGGTCCTATTTTAATCTAAGATCAACATAACACAAATAGATTTCTCTTTCTGCTAAAGGTTAAGAACAAGAGATTGAGAATTGTTTGTTAAATATACATTAACTAGCTACCAGCCCGTCAAAATGACAAAACACTATATAATAGTGATGTCAGCACCCAAACAGAGCAACACTTGAATTGCTCTGTTGGGCACCATCTAATGGCTGCCGGCGCACAAAACACTTTAACTCCCCCCATAGAGGTGAAGAGCAGCGTTTATTGTACAGGATATTACCTGTATCTGCTAAGCATTATTTTATTTGCAGCCACAATTTTTCCAACACTCCCTGAGTCCCATGTCCCTATGAGGTTTCAGATAGGCTACTAGCCAGTAGCCACCTGATCCAAGAAATCTTTATACCAATATGATACGTTTTAAACTAGTCCCACTCACACATGCACCTTTCCCAAGAAGAGTTCACGTATTTGTTCTTAAAATGTCTTAGGAGTCTATTTATCAAGGCGGTCTTTATAAACTTATACAGAAACTACAGTTCTTCATAGTTATATGTATCAGCGCTACGTGCTAGTAGCCTGATGCAGGAGCTTTCACAGTCCCCATTATTATCAATGAGCACCCGGGTCAATGAGTATCCCCTGGTCCTTACATACCAGTTTGGCCCCTTTGGCTTATGTCATCCTCAGATGGAGTAAACCGCTTTATGCCTATGGAGTCATAGTTGCTGACTCCGGCCGGCTCCAGAAATAACATTGAGCGCATGCAGTGTCCGATTCCACAGAAAAGCTTTTTCCACTTAATACATATCAGAGATATTTTCATTCAAAGTGAAAATATTCCTTGTGAAACTGTCCGTTAAAAGTTGTGGCAGGTCCCTTAGACTGAGGGCCTACTGTATCTATCATTTAATATATGCAGCCTTTTTTTTGTGGGGGGCGGAGGTGTCTGAAAATATTAAGGATTCCCCAGATGTACCATGGAGGTACATCTGCGGAATAGGTATACTACTGTATATATTATATAAAATTGCCCGAATGTCTTGGCCCCATAGTAGAGGCATAGCTAGAACTTTGTGAGCCCCATAGCAAAATCTAGAAAGGTCCCGCCATGAAAAAAAATCATTAGCCCCCACATGAACAAAAATATACCCAGCACTGCAGGCTTATCCTCTAAGCACTGCACAACCCTGAGCTAGCAGTTTTACTATCCATGTGGACATCTATTGTATTATAGTACCGTAATCTGTGGCAAGCAAAGCGGAGTGAGCCACCTTGCCCAAAGCTAGGCAAGCGAAGAGAGCCTGCTAGGGTACACGTTTCAATGATCTTCTGAATCAATTTAGTTATGCTAATCCAGGGGGGCCCCATGTTCTGAATTTGAAACCCACCTATGGTAGTTACATCACTGCCTAGGAACTCACCGTTATCATATATCGTCCAGGTGGCCTACTGTGGTTATATATCGCCGCGTCCCGGGTGGCCCACTGCTACAATATATTGCCCAGCCACTGGTTTCTCTGGTTCCAATACAGAGCCTAGAACCATTGCCAAGTCCATGGGGGAGCACTGCTGCCATATATTGTCCAGTCACAGCGTTACCCTATAGAAGCCTAATCTCTGATAGTTGCCCAGTTTTTGGTATGCCCCTACTTGGACACCAGATCACTGTCAGCCAATAGCAGCGCATCCTCTACATGCAGCACTGTGAGGAGGAAGTAACTGGCAGCCGCACACAGCAGCCTGAGCCCACCCCCAGAAAATGGTAGCATAGGTCTCCACTGGAGGGTTAGGGTAGGCGGCAGTGGAGGCTTAGGGTACTTTCTGGGGGGCTGTCGAAATTCTGATGGTCGGGATGCTGCTGTTGGCATTCTTACCGCTGGCATCCCATCCATCGGGATAATATACTGAATCCCTCTGGGATGACTGGGTGCAGGGGAGCAGCAGATCCTGGAGGCAGCACGGGCTCCATAGCAGCGGCATTCCCTGCACCTACGGTAGTCATGCCACTGCCCCATAGCAACACTTTGAAGGGGACCCCACTCTGAGAATTCTAGTGAGACACCTCTTTCTGCCGCAGTTGTTCATTTTATAGTCTCATAGTTCACATGCCACATTTTAGTGCTGTCAGTACACCTTATGCCACACAGTGATCCCAATTCAGATTATACCACAGTGTCTCCAGAACATAATATGCCACACTGTAGTGCTCACAGTTCATATTATGCAACATTAATTACAGTGCCTTCATTTCATATTATGTAATGTTGTTACACTGTCCCCTTACCATTTTAACATCCACTACACATTCCTTTCACTGAAAATTTAATGTCTCCACATTCAAGCCAGGCAATGGGATGGAACCAATCACTTAGCAGGCATCTCAGGGAACTTAGAAGACACCTATATGCCCTGGTCCAGGGCCCTTTCTACCTCTGGGCTCCATAGCAATGGCACCCCGTTAACCCATGCCCATAAGTTATGGGGGCGTCTGTGCTGCCGGATTTAAAAACCTTGGCTCTGATAGGTAATGCTATCCCCAGATATTTTGCAAATTCTTCCAGAAAGGTATTTGGATCTTTCCATCGGTCCCCAGTGATGCATGTGCCAGCCGATGGCCATACATGCAAGGCCGGCTCTACCATTAGGCATCTGCCTAGAGTGCAAAGACCTACCTATCACAAAATTAAAGATGTCTCAGAAAGTCCTTGCTGATGGCATCTATGGAACTTACAAGATGCCAAATTCGCACTTGAGAGGCTGAGGAAGTGGGTGTTGGTGGTGGTTGGGAGCAGTAAAGTGACGTTTTGCCTAGGGTGTCGAGAAACCTTGCACTGGCCCTGCGTACATGCGCAGTGCGTGACAAGGACCCGAATCCAGATGCAGTGTGATCGTGTAACGCCATCACACTGCTTCCATGTATTCGCTAAGATGGGCTCTTATCAGAACCTGTCTCCCGCCAAGGGACAAATAGCAACTTTAGGGGACATGTACTAAGCAGTGATAAAAGTGGAGAAGTGAGCCAGTGGAGAAGTTGCCTATGGCAACCAATCAGCTGCTCCGTATACTTATAGTATGCAAATTATAAATGTTACATCAATGTTGATTGGTTGCCATGGGCAACTTCTCCACTGGCTCACTTCTCCACTTTTATCACTGCTTAGTACATCTCCCCTTCAGTGTGAAATTATAAATTTTCATGCTGCGAATTTACTTGATAAATACAGTATGCCCCTTATTAACCATCATTTTAATGGGATGTCTCTGATTTCTTTTGCAAGGCTAATAATCATAAAAATCATAGAAGTAAAATTGTACTTACATAATAAAGGTTATCATTCAAATTCTACAGTATAATGATTTGCTGATATTACAAACCTTCATACATATTGTGCAAATATGATCATACTTCTGGACAGTTTTGCCTTAATACATAGATGAGCATTTTTAAAACTGTATGTAGTTTTTCTAAATATATACTAATAAATGTAAATACTGCATTATGCAAATCAGTTAGCCCAAAGATACCCAAATGTGGTCCACAAGACACCATAATGGTTTAAAAGAGAACTGTGCTTGGGCACAGGTGACTTAACTAGTACCTTGGTTAATTTAATTTAACCATGTGTGCTCAATCATGGATTTCCTTAAAACTCAGACTTTTGGTGCTTTGGCCGAGTTTGGGAACCAATTAGTTCATTCTTATACACCATAGTTATGACTATCATGCACTAATATATGCTACAGTAGGTCACCCTTAATTTCCAACCCCTAAAATCTCACCTTTTAATGCAGCTTTAAACAGTAAAGCTGTAGGCAAAATCAGGACAGCAGGATAATTCGCTCAAATCGGGACTGGTCTGCCGAAAATCGAAAAAGTTGGGAGTTACTGCATAAAAATGTGAATTATTATGCATATTAGATGTATTTGTTATATGGGGATCCGGTCAGGATCCCGGCATTCGAATAACAGATGACAGAATCCCGACACTGCCTGGAATGCCTACATTCCAACAAGGATCACAATCCCGGCGCCGGAATCCCGAAAGAGTGTTTGCCGGAGGTGCGTACAGGTAAACCGTTGGGAAAGGGGGGGGTTTAGGTTTAAGCTTCGGGAAAGGGAGGGTTAGGCTGCGGGGAGGGGGGTTAGGTTAGGGACCCCTGGGGAGGATTAGTACTACGCTGCGGGATCTTAGGTTTAGGGTGCTGAAAGGGAGGGTTAGGGGGGCATTCCCGATTCTCACCATAGGGATGCTGCGGTCGGTATTCTGACTGCCGGCATATCATACCCAACCCATTACAAGTATTTTCACTAGTGCATGGAGTTCCCCGTAGGTTTCAGCAGTATAAGAATGTGGATAGAACAAAATCGGTACCAAAACCCAGGCGCATATAGAACACTGATGCAATGCTAAAAGCAGCAAGATTTTAGTGTCACACCCATTATAATACATTTATTGACATTTATTTATATATATGCTTTAAAATATTAATATGTACTGTTCGCACAAGCAGAAGTGAATTGCTCCGGCTGTGGCTGCCAATATCTCGGCATTATTTGCAACACGACAATCACACACAGTTCTGCCCAAACCACTGAATTAATGTGATTTATGCCCCGAGCCAGATTTCAAACAAGAACTCCCAAGATGTAAATTAAATGAATTTATTAAATACGTAATCGCTGGGTAAGGCACATGACAGAAGACATCCGTGTCAGCAGTCAGTAATAGAGAGCTCATTGTCAGATGGGGAGCTCATTATATACTATGTGTAAGAAGTAAAATAGTGTATTATTCATAATAATGTTTAGGGCACTTTCAAAATGTATATGGGTTACATGGATTCTTATGAGGTTGAATACGTTTCTGCTGTTACTCTGTGGTGTCGGCCCATTTAGGACGGTGAGGTCAGAGGAAGGACAGGTTCCTGCTATGAACAAGCTAGTAATAAAAATATGGCCACATTCAGCAGTATAGGGCAGAGGCATGGCACAGAGGAGAGGGCCTGCATGGCGTCTGCACACGGGTCCCCTCCTCATTGCAGTGCAGTAGGCTGTGGCAATGTGCCATTGCACATACGCAGATCTCTGGGAAGATGGTACTGGGGACTTCTCTATTGGGCATGATCAAATCTTCAGGAAAATGGCCGCCGCACCATTTTTCCGGTGCCCCGATGCAAGACATATTAAAAGTGCCTCCCGATGATGGATAGGGGCACTGCGGAATGGGATCCAGTCTGAAGATCGACAGTGTCTAGTTCGACAATGTTTAGGTCGACCACTATAGGTCGACAGTCACTAGGTCGACATGGATGGAAGGTCGACAGGGTTTCTAGGTCGACATGTGCTAGGTCGACATGAGTTTAAAAAAAAAAATTTCATACTTAACGATCCACGTGGACTACGATTGGAACGGCAAAGTGTGGCGAGCGAAGCGGTAGCGGAGCAAAGGCACCATGCCCGAAGCATGGCGAGCGAAGCGAGCCATGCGAGGGGACGTGGTGCACTAATTTGGGATCCCGGTCACTTTACGAAGAAAACGAAAAAAAAAATCAAAAAAATCCTCATGTCGACCTTTAGACCTGTCGACCTAGCACATGTCGACCTAGAAACCCTGTCGACCTTCCATCCATGTCGACCTAGTGACTGTCGACCTAAACATTGTCGACCTAGATACTGTCGATAAAACGAACCACACCCCTGCGGAACACGGATCAGATAGACTCTTATCTAATCCAAAATTGCCTTAAGAAATATATAACATAATATCTATTCTTGAGCATTGTTGTTGGTAATGTCTATACATCCTATGACCCCCACTGACATACCTTAGCATAATTGGAGAGGATGAGGAGCCGCTGGGAACATGATAAGTATGGGGACGGAATGGAGTGTGGCTGGCAGGGAGTGACCATATGAGACATATGGAATAGAATGAACCAGAAATATGGCAGTGTGCAGTGAGAAAGTATAAGCAGCAGATCTCATCAGACATGATAGAAGACAAACAGTTCTCATTTTCATCTACAACATAGAGAAATATTTATATTATTAATAAATATTTTAATCCGGTTGAATTTAAGTCTAATTAAGAAATATGATAAACAAGCACACTTGTCACCAGTATTCTATATGGCTGTTATTCTCCGTGCAATGACCATTGCCCCCTCGTTATTATCAGGTAAGAGAGTGTGGCCACTTAGAAACCACGCTGACCACAGGAAGCACAGGGTCCCATGACTGACACAATCACTGCATACCACAACCAGTCAGTCAAGTTGAAAATAGAAGATGATGAAATTATAGTTTGGTTTCTGAAAATAAGAGGGATGTTGGTAACTAATGATACACAGTATGCGACACTCAGAATCCGCTCTCAGTTGTAACAGAAATCCCCATCACCTTTCTGCAGAGGCTTAGTCATGGTAGTGTGACTCAATAGGAAATAGGTTTGCATGTTCTGGGCTCATCGCTTGCACCATCTTGTCTTTGCATAAAGCATTCAGCAGGCCGAGAAAGAGTGAAGCAGTAACAGGGGGTTTCTAGCTCCTTAATCGAGCTATTATTTAATATTGGCCTGTGAGAAGAGAGGGGACTACTGCATAAGGTAACATACAGAACACGGGTGCTGTGCTGAGAGTTGGGGGGACTGGGGGACAGTAGCAGGGCCAGTTCTGCCTGTGTAGTGTGTGGCTGTTGGGATGTCTCGCTTGTGGGGTTTACTATGAACTACCTACAATCAAAATCCTGATGGTCAAACTACCGACAACAACTGACGGACGGTCAAAATTCCAACATGGTCAAAATACCGACATTTAAAATGACAACAGGTCAAAAAGTCTCCACAAGTTTTTCATTTTTTGTGTGTGTATGTCGACATAGGTCAACATGGACACCGTATAAGTGTACTGCGTCCCCTCGCGTGGCTCGCTGTGCTTGTTATTATATTCCCCCTCCAGGTCCACTGGGAGGGTAAAGTATGAACAAATCGGTTTCAGTGAAAAACCCCATAAAAAACTCATGTCGACTTTTTGACCTGTCAACATTTTTAATGTCGGTATTATGACCTTGTCAATATTTTAAATGTCGGTATTTTGACCATTGGTCAATGGTTGTCGGTATTTTGACCGGTGGGATTTTGATTGTAGGTAAATTGACCGCATCCCTCGCTTGTGCATCTGCCAGGGGTGCATGTAGTGGGTTATTGCTAAATGATCAGGAGGTGGCTTACCACATTGTGTGCAATAGGCACACCTCCGAAATGCCACAGCCCCTGAGACTGTACCGGGTGCGAAGATTCTCTGACCCGCCATGGCAACAAATAAATATGATATGCAGGACATTTTATGGCATGACAGCAGGTGTGGCTACATGACATGTACCGTAGTGTCCAAAATTTCGGATACTTTTTGAAATATGAATGTTTTTCAACTTTGAATGCTTAAAAAACTGTTTCACTTAAGGCATTGCAATGATTCATATATCAAATGAAAGGAAATTTAATGCTGAATCCAACACAATAAACAGAGATTCAAGAAGCGGATTGTAGTAACAGCTACTACCAGCCAATCGGAATCGTCTTTCTGAGGACCAATCAGCTGTCATTTATGAGCAGGACAAAGGTCATGTTCAAAGGTGGGAAAGGTCAGTTTGGCCGTTTCATTTTGCAGAATAAAGTTGGCTACTGAAGTGCAATTACGGTTGGATGTTTGTGTGTATTGTTTAGTGCTATTGATGGTGTAAAAAATAAATACAACAATGTCGTCCAGTCAAAGTGGTGACTGGTCACCCAGGAAGAAATCAGGATTGTGGTGTTACGTGAAAATGGTCTTTCGTATGCAGCAATTGCGAGAGAAGTTGGTGGGAATGTGACAACATCAGGAGTACGAAAGTTTTGTTTACACTATCAGGAAACACAATCTATACAAAACAAAGATGGAAAAAGCCGGAAAAAGTGCACAACAGCTGTTAATGATAGAAAAAAAAAAAACGAATTTGCGTCAGGGACAGATGGATGTCATCTGTGGCCATTAGCAGTGAACTGAGTGCAACTGGTGTTTTTGTCAGTGCAAGAATGGTACGGAGAAGACTAACGGAGGTTGGCCTAAAAGGCAGGATTCCCCCAAATAGCCATTCCTGAATAAAAAGCAGCGGCAGAAATGAATACAGTGGTCAAAAGAACACATTGCATGGACAGAAGGTCAGTGAAAACAGGTGACATGGGGGCTAATTCAGACCTGATCGCTGCTGTGCGTGTTTGCACGGCAGCGATCAGGTCTGAAGTGCACATGTGCTGGCGACGCAGTGCGCCGGCGCATGGCAGACAGACTCCTACAGTACAAAAGCATCACCGCTGTGCGATGCTTTTGTACTTGTACGACGGGGTAGGGACTGACATGCGGGGCGGATTAGCCCTGTGCTGGGTGTCCCCCCGCATGTCAGGGAAGCTGATCGTAGATGTGCTAAATCACTACCAAAGATATTGATATTTGAAATTAGTGATGGGAGAAAATATGTGAGACATCGCATCGGGGAAGAGGTACATCCAGATTGCATTCAAGCAACAACAAAGAATCTTACAAGTGTTATGATCCGGGCATGTATGACAGCAGATGCTGTAGGCCGCCTTCATGTCATAGATGGCACACTGAGCAGCAGAAAGTACATTGGGAGTAATTCAGAGTTGATCGCAGCAGCAAATTTGTTAGCAGTTGGGCAAGCCCATGTGCACTGCAGGGGGGGGGGGGGGGGGGGGGTTAGATATAACACGTGCAGAGAGAGTTAGATTTGGGTGGGTTATTTTGTTTCTGTGCAGGGTAAATACTGGCTGCTTTATTTTTACACTGCAAGAGAATTGAGACTATAATTATCTCATGGCACCACATAATAAAGAAGGAAGAGCTCCAAACATTGGTTGGCTCAATGCCACATGTGCTGCTGTCTTGAAAAATAAAGGATACCCAACGAAATACTGATAGGACAGTGACATCATAAGTACACAGGGATTTTCACCCTAAGTGTTGTTTTCACTGTATAACGTCCCTTGTAATGCAAATATATGACCTCTGTTTATTGTGTTGAATTCAGCATTACATTTCCTTTCATTTGATATATGAATCATTGCACTGCATGAAGTGGAACAGTTTTTATAAGCATTCGAAGTTGAAAAACATTAAAATTTCAAAAAGTATCCGCAATTTTGGCCACCACTGTATGTGCACAGATGTGTGGACAAACCTATTAATGGCAAAATGACCTCCACAAACAATTTCTGCCCGTGGCAGGCTCTGGGCACTACGCTGTACATGAATACTTTCGCATCTCTCCTGAGGACAGGATGCGCGGGGCACGGGCCCATGGGTCCAGGAAGGTCCTGTGCCTATCATAGATCTGTCACTGTGGCACTCTGTACTGTTCAGAGTTCTGGTGACTCTCTAAATATAATATCCTTTATATTTCACAATAGATCCCATACACAATATAAAATAACAACCAAATAGATTTGTGAGCAACCCCTGCCCTACACAGCTAATAAGATGTTCCTCACAGCAAGATGCGTTTTACCTTCATCAATATTTCTACTCCCTGTTTAATGGCAGCACAGAAACAGAAAATGAGCAGAAAACCTCACAAACAACAAAACCACAACTCGCTAACAGCTGCCACCTCCTACCCTACAGCCATCCGTCTAACAGCACTGTCTATCCTTAGACCTAGGCCAGTATACATAAGGCGATATATTGGATGATATATCATTCCAACGTGGATCGGAAATGATATATCGGCCATATGGCTCAGTATGTACCCGCGATTGCCCGCTCCCAGTCGTCCCATCTAAAGTGTTACACATCAGATGGGCTGGCACCGATGATGATGGCATGCAGGTGAATGCAGCGGGTAACAATATATTGGGTGTGGTATTGAAGGTCGACCACACTTAAGTCGACAGTGTCCACTATTGGTTGACAGTAACTAGGTCAACAGGGATTCGAGGTCGACAGGGTCTCTATGTTGACTGTCTAGGTCGACATGAGTTTTTAAAAAAAAAAATTGGTGTCATCTTCGCCATACAGTGACCGGGAACCCCAATTAGTGCACTGTGTCCCCTCGCATGGCTCCCGAACTTCGGGCACAGGTTATCGCTCCCAATCGTAGTCCACGTGGATCGTAAAGTATGATAGAATTCAAAAAAAGAAAAAAAAACTCATGTCGACCTTTTGACCTGCTGACCTAGAACATGTCGACCTAGAGACCCTGTCGACCAATAGTGGTCGACCTAGACACTGTCGACCTAAGTCTTGTCGACCTTGAGACCAGATGCCCAATATATTGTGCAGTCCTACACCAGTGTGCAGCGTGTAAAGCCGCGTGATAAATTGTTCCACCAGTCCTCGGGTCGGCCAGGACACACAACATCCGTAACAGCCTTTACAATATAACATGGCAGCCAGCTTTTATACTTCCTCCTCCATCTTCAGCTCACATCACTTTTACTTTGCAGTCACAGTTTTGTGAAATAACTTTATCGACTCAACAATATGGCAGCATTTCCTTGACTTTTTTTTTTTTTACCTTTAACCCCATACTGTGCCTTTAAATTAGTAATGTGCACCGGAAATTTTTTCGGGTTTTGTGTTTTGGTTTTGGATTTGGTTCCATGGCCGTGTTTTGGATTCGGACGCGTTTTGGCAAAACCTCCCTGAATTTTTTTTGTCGGATTCGGGTGTGTTTTGGATTCGGGTGTTTTTTTACAAAACCCCCTCAAAAACAGCTTAAATCATAGAATTTGGGGGTCATTTTGATCCCATAGTATTATTAACCTCAATAACCATAATTTCCACTCATTTCCAGTCTATTCTGAACACCTCACACCTCACAATATTATTTAGTCCTAAAATTTACACAGAGGTCGCTGGATGGCTAAGCTAAGCGACCCAAGTGATACAATAACAAAAATAAAAACTGGAGAAAATGACTTAGCCGGCGCTGTCAGAATGTGGTTCTCATCAGATTGTGACGTCAAACTTCCATTTGCATAGTGTTCAGTTTCACCATAGGGAAATGAAACAGAGTTGCAATAGTGAAGCTTGTTTAATAAACACAGAGAACAATACAAAACAATAAGTAAAAACAAATGCTTGTGTCAAACACTACACCAAACGGCTCCTGGTGACTTAAAAATGCAGGCTAATTACCGGAAGACAATGGAACCGTGGCCAAACAGTTCCAAATTGCGCTTGAATAAATGATGGAAGCTGGAACAAGTTGCATCAATATCCACGCTGGTCACCGGCATTCGACCTTACACTCCTTATAGTCCCAGATGCCCCCAACGCGTTTCCACTCCTAAGCTGGAGTCTTTATCAAGGTTCCTGGTGTGTGTTGGTTTCCTATCCCATGAACATATTTAAATAAGAATTGTCCAATCACATGCCAAGGAGCACAGGTGGACCCTAAACATCAACTTCCTACTGAGTCCTTTGGCCTCTGCTGTGCCCATAAACATAATCCTATTCACTATGGTAACTAATTCCCATAATTCCCGTCATATCGTCACTTCCGGTGACGTTTGGCCGTGTTACCATGGTGACCAGATGTAAATAATGCACGGGATAGTGAAGATTCTCCCGGAAATGATGTTCTGTTGGTCTCCATGGCAGCGCTCCCTCCCCTTCATGTTATGTTCCGTGACGCGTGTCCTATCCTCCTTAGTAGCCTGGTCGGACCGCGTCACGTCACTTCCTGTTCTTGTAAACCTGTATTAAGGCTACTTTTCCTCAGAGTGGTAGACGTCAAGTCTCTTTATACCATTATTAAGCACCAGGATGGAATTGAGGCTTTGTCTACCACTCTGAGGAAAAGTAGCCTTAATACAGGTTTACAAGAATTTTTATTAAATGGTGTGAAGTTCATTTTAGAAAACAATTATTTTGTTTTTAACGGAAGTTTTTATTTACAGAACGTTGGCATAGCTATGGGCACCAGGTTCGCTCCAAGTTACGCCAACATCTTTATGGGGCAATGGGAAGAAAACAACATTTGGAGTAATTGCCCCTTTGGAGCGAACCTGGTGTCCTGGAAGAGATATATAGACGATGTATATTTTATATATGGGTGGGAGGAGAGGATCTCCTCAAAGAATGTTTTATGTATTTTAATGATATTTTAAATATACATCTTACTTTTACATACAGTGCCACCACCATCAATTTTTTTTAGATATAACTGTTTTTATTGAAGATGGGTCAATTCGAACAAAATTTTTTATAAAACCAACGGATTCGGGGGCTTATATAAAAATGACAAGCTGCCATCACCCAGGCTGGTTAAGCTCAATACCAGAGGGTCAATTCAAACGTCTGAGGCGAAATTGTACTGATACAGAGACATTTGCTACACAGGCAATGGAAATGCAGGATAGGTTCATCGATTCAGGCTATAACTCAGAGAAGGTGGATAATGCGAAGAAAAAGATTATGGACATAGATAGGGAACAGTTATTTAACCCAACTAACAAAGAGGAAAGAAAAGATCAATCGGAGTGGGCTTTTATAACCTCATTCAGTTCACAATATAAAACTATTGAGACTGCGATCAGGAAACATTGGGGAATACTCAAAAAGGACCCAGTGATAGGGAGCAAATTACCCATGAAACCCAAATGCATCTTCAGACGAGCACCCAATTTAAAATCTAATTTAGTGAAGAGTGCTCTCCCGCCGAAAAAAGCAATGGGAACTATCAAATCAAAAGGTTTTTTCAGATGCGGATTATGTTTAGGATGTAGGGGGGTTAACTCCGATAAAAGCAAGATCACTAGTGTTGAGGTCAATAAAAAAGGTCATGATATTATAGACTTTATTACTTGCAACAGTTCCAATGTAATTTACGGAATAGAGTGTGCTTGTGGGTTGTGGTACGTAGGAAGGACATCAAGACCTCTCAAGGTACTGCTTGGGGAACATTTAAGGAATATTAAAAAAGGCCTGACGACCCATGCACTCTCAGAACATTTCAGAGTACAACATGGCTGTAATCCCTCCGCCATTAAACAATTTTGTGGTTTGAAACACATTAAAGGTCATTGGAGAAGGAAGGATGTACCAAAACAATTAGCTCAGGCTGAAATGAAAATGATCTTCAATTTAGGTACACTCATGCCAGGAGGTTTGAATGCTGATTTTGAAATTAAATGGTTTTTATGAGGTTTTAGAAAGCATTCTCCCCCACTCTTAGCACCTGATGTGATTATTGGTATATATGCACTTTGAACTTCCAGCACTTTATATTTAATATTGCACTATAAATGTTTAAACTTTTAAGATGTTTTTAATCATATTATGTTACTTAATATGGATGGACAATTTAACAGCACGGTTCTAACAGTTTTTTTTATCCCTTATTGAAGCCACTCTAATCTAATATACAGAAGAACAAGGGGTATTTGGAGCACCGTATGATGGAGTAAACTACCAAGCGCCATGTGAACAGCTTTAAATCTAAAAGCTGATTCCGAGATGCAAGAACAGAGCAGTGCCTGACGCTTGTACCGGGTTGCCAAAGAGACTGGCACGCGCGTCACAGGAAGTGACGTGAGGCGGTCTGACCAGGCTACTAAGGAGGATAAGACACGCGTCACGGAACATAACATGAAGGGGAGGGAGCGCTGCCATGGAGACCAACAGAACATCATTTCCGGGAGAATCTTCACTATCCCGTGCATTATTTACATCTGGTCACCATGGTAACACGGCCAAACGTCACCGGAAGTGACGATATGACGGGAATTATGGGAATTAGTTACCATAGTGAATAGGATTATGTTTATGGACACAGCCAATAGGGAGGGGCACAGCAGAGGCCAAAATACTCAGTAGGAAGTTGATGTTTAGGGTCCACCTGTGCTCCTTGGCATGTGATTGGACAATTCTTATTGTTATGATTCCCGTACTCCAGACCAGAGGAGATCTTTATGGCAGAGGTCCGAGTACTGGAAGGATATGCTGGTACGGGAGCAGGAAAGCCTAGTAACCCCTGGCGCCCTAACTCCGTTGTCTCGCCCGTGTTATCAGAAATCCCCTGCGAGACTATGGTTGCTTGAGCCCATGGCAGCCGCGTTCGAAGGGCGGATTATGTCTGCCCAACCCCGATGCCCCCTCAGGTCTTAATGGGAGACAAAGGGAAATCCGAGACAGGGTGATAACAAGGGGCCCTCTGACTAAGCAACCAGGCCAGGGGTTACAAGCTATCTAACTTAAACCAAAAGTATGTGCGGACAAACCGCCAGGGAAAAGGACAACCAAAGATCCACTGATCCGTTACTCCTATCCAGCACCGCTGGATACCAGAGTGGATTTGTGGGAGCGGAATCCTCCGCAAAAGCTCCAGAACACAATAAACTAAATAATAAATAGTAGCGGTCAAGCCGCAACACACGGCTACGCCGCGACTCACGAACACCACAGGATGTTAAAGGTGCTCGGTCGGACTCCAGGAATAGATGACAAATTCCGAGTACAGGATCACTGAGGACAGGAACAACCGGGTTGAGCAGGACTGGAAACTCTCTGTAACTGACACAGCAAACAGGAAGCTATCACCGGCGTCTGTGAGAAGTCCTGAGAGTGCTTAAATTTGGGAGCCCTCCAATCATGATCCAGACAGGGTAATCACATAATGATGCCGTGCAGCTGCATGCTGCACGGCCAGAATACACAAGCACTGATTAATTAAGACCCAGCAACGGGGAACGCGGTCTGACCGTGGCGTCCCCGTTGCTAGGGTCTGAGCGGCTCCGTGCGCCCGGCGTCTAGCGTTGCTAGGGAGACGGCGGCTGTCTGCCTGCGGCGTCCCTAGTTGCTAGGCGCCGGGCCGCACTGACGGGCGGACCCTCGGCGCCTAACAGTACCCCCCCCTTGAGGAGGGGTCAAGGAACCCCTAAGGCCAGGTTTCTGAGGAAATTTTTGAAAAAATGCCCTTTTGAGCCTCGGGGCATGGAGATCCTCATCCAGGACCCAAGACCTTTCTTCTGGACCATAACCTCTCCAATGTACCAAAAAATAAAGCCGACCCCGGGACAACTTGGAATCGAGAACCTTCTCCACTAAGAACTCCTGCTGACCCTGTACATCTATTGGTGATTTCCCCTGAGAGATCTTGCGAGGAAATCTACTGGACGAAACATATGGTTTTAACAAGGAGCAATGGAAGGTATTTCCGATCCGTAAAGTTTTTGGTAAACGTAACCGGAAAGCCACTGGATTGACTTTTTTGATAATATGAAATGGTCCAATAAATTTAGGACCCAATCTGGCTGAGGTTTGTCGAAGTTTAATGTTGCGAGTCGACAACCATACCCTATCTCCAACTTTAAAAGTGCGCGGCCGCCGGAGCCTGTCAGAAAATTTTTTCTCCCGAAATGCCGCTTTTCTGAGAGCCAGGTGCACTTTTCTCCAAATGAGTCTGAGATGAGAGGTCAAGGTCAGTGAGGAGACAGAGGAATGTTGAAAAAAGGAATTAGCTCTGGGGTGAAAACCAAAAACTGTAAAAAATGGAGATACATTGGTGGAGGAATGACAGGCATTGTTGTAAGCAAACTCTGCAAACGGAAGAAACTCAGACCAGTCATTTTGGAGTTTGGCCGAGTACAAACGCAAATATTGTTTTAATGATTGATTAACTCGCTCAGTCTGCCCGTTGGATTGGGGATGGTAGCCAGACGTTAAAGATAATTTCATCTTTAATGAGGCACAAAAAGACTTCCAAAATTGTGCAATGAATTGTGGACCCCGATCAGAAACAATATCAGTGGGTAACCCATGGAGTCTGAAAACATGGCGGAGGAACAAGACTGCCAATCCCTGGGCAGATGGCAATCGGGGAAGAGCAATGAAATGGGCCATTTTGCTAAAACGGTCCACTACCACCCATATGACTCGGCATCCGGCTGACAGAGGGAGGTCCACCACAAAATCCATGGAAATATGAGACCATGGCCTAAGAGGAACATTCAAGGGCATAAGTTGACCGATAGGCAAGGAACGGGGAACCTTATGCTGTGCACAGACCTGACAAGAAAAAACAAACTCCTTAATGTCTTTGGAAAGACCAGGCCACCATTCCGAGCAGGAAACTAATTCAAAAGTTTTAGCGATCCCCGGATGCCCGGCAACCTTGCTATCATGAAACTCCGTCAAAACCGTTGCTCTCAAAAACTCGGGGACAAAAAGACGACCAGCAGGAGTATTTCCAGGAGCTTGATGTTGAAGCTGCTTTAACTGGGTAAATAAATCTTGTGTGAGACCTGCCCGAATGACTGAAGACGGAAGTATGGGAGTAACAGGACTGTTGTCTTGAACTGGAAGAAAACTGCATGACAGGGCATCTGCCTTGGTATTCTTGGAACCTGGCCTGAAGGTGATAATGAACTTGAAACGAGAAAAAAATAAAGCCCAACGAGCTTGCCGGGCATTCAGCCGTTTAGCTGATTCAATGTATTGAAGATTTTTGTGATCAGTCAAAACTGAAATGGTATGAGTGGCTCCTTCAAGCCAATGCCTCCACTCCTCAAAAGCCCATTTAATAGCCAGTAATTCCCGGTTACCAACATCGTAGTTGGATTCAGCAGATGAGAATTTCCTGGACATAAAGGCACAAGGATGTAATTCCAGGGAATCCGGATCCTTCTGAGATAGGATAGCCCCTACTCCAACCTCCGAGGCATCAACCTCAACAATGAAAGGCAATTCTGGGTTGGGATGTCTGAGGACCGGGGCTGAGACAAAGGCTTGTTTCAAGGCCTGAAAAGATAACTCCGCTTCACGTGACCAGTTGGTAGGATCTGCTCCCTTTTTAGTCAGTGCCACAATGGGAGCAACTAGGTCAGAGAAAGAGTGAATAAATCTTCTATAGTAATTCGCAAACCCTAAAAAGCGCTGAATTGCTTTTAAATTGGTGGGTTGCGCCCAACTAAGGATGGCTTGGAGCTTCTTTGGTTCCATACAGAATCCCCGAGGGGAAATAATGTACCCTAAAAAGGATACCTCCGTGACATGAAATTCACACTTCTCCAGCTTGGCATATAGGTGATTTTCACGTAATTTTTTTAGAACCTGACGCACCTGGATAACATGTTGTTCAATAGAGTCAGAATATATCAAAATATCGTCTAAGTAGACTACAACGAATCTTCCAAGAAATTCACGGAGCACATCGTTAATGAGATCCTGGAAAACTGCCGGAGCGTTGGACAGGCCGAATGGCATAACCAGATACTCATAGTGGCCTGATTGAGTACTGAATGCCGTTTTCCACTCATCCCCTGACTTGATTCTGATGAGGTTATATGCTCCTCTCAGGTCAATCTTAGAAAAAATCACAGCCGAACGTAGCTGATCAAAGAGGACAGAAATCAGCGGCAAAGGGTAAGTATTCTTTACTGAGATTTTATTCAAGGCTCTAAAGTCAATGCAAGGTCTGAGTGATCCATCCTTCTTCTCCACGAAGAAGAAGCCTGCACTAAAAGGGGATTTAGATGGCCTGATAAATCCTTTCCCTAGGCTTTCTTTAACATACTCATTCATGGCCACAGTTTCAGGTCCGGACAATGCATATAACCTTCCCTTAGGCAAAGTGGCACCAGGAATTAACTCGATAGCACAATCATAAGGCCTATGGGGAGGCAGAATATCCGCATTGCCCTTGGAAAATACATTAACAAAATCCTGGTATTCCACAGGAATGGGTGCGGGAATGACAGCAGCTATTCTGATGGGAAGCGTAATACATTCCTTATTACAGATGGTACCCCATTGTAAGATCTCCCCCGACTGCCAATCAATGATGGGATTATGAAAGGCCAGCCAAGGGTGACCCAGAACCACAGGAACTGCTGGGCAATGGGTAAGGAAAAACTCAATCTTTTCAGAATGCAGAGCTCCTACCGAAAGTAGAACAGGAGGTGTACAGAGAGAAATAACCCCATTGGACAAGGGACTCCCATCTAAACCATGCATGGTGATACACCTACCCAAGGCTAATTGAGGAATACCTAAGGCCTTAGCCCATGTTAAATCCATAAAGTTCCCTGCAGCTCCACTGTCCACAAAAGCCGAGACCGAGGAACAGAGGCTGCCAAAGGAAACTTTAGCTGGAACCAACAGTGAATTATTTGAGGAGATAAGCTGCAGACCAAAGTGAACCCCCTCACAACTCACTTGGTCGAGGCGTTTCCCGACTTGTTCGGACAACTACGGGCAAAATGTCCCTTACCCCCACAGTATAAACAAAGACCAGAATTTTGCCTTCTGGTTCTTTCTTCAGGAGACAGTTTGGAGAGGCCTATCTGCATGGGCTCCTCTATGTCCACAGGAATGGAAAAAACACAAGGAGAAGACCCGACAGATGCTCCTTTTTCAGCCCTCCGCTCTCTGAGACGACGATCAATCTTAATAGAGAGCTCCATGAGTTTATCGAGAGTCTCAAAAGCGGGATACTGAAGGAGACTGTCTTTTATAGACTCGGATAAGCCGAGGCGAAACTGACTGCGCAGGGCTGGGTCATTCCATCCACAGTCGTTCGACCAACGGCGAAACTCCGTACAATAAATCTCTGCGGGATTCCTACCCTGTCTGAGAGCACGCAACTGACTCTCGGCGGATGCCTCTCTATCAGGGTCGTCATACAATAGCCCTAAAGACCCCAGAAAGGCGTCTACAGACAATAAAGCCGGATCGTCTGTCTTTAAGCCAAAAGCCCAGGTCTGAGGATCCCCCTGTAGCAAAGAAATAATAATTCCTACCCGCTGAGATTCCGTACCTGAGGAGACTGGTCTTAAATGAAAATACAGTTTACAAGACTCTTTAAAATTAAAAAACTGCTTTCTATCCCCAGAAAAACGGTCAGGCAGATGCATTTTTGGTTCAGGAATGACCCTCGGGGAAGTCCGTAACAGATCTTCCTGTGACCTCACCAGAAGGGACAGATCCTGAACCATCTGAGTAAGCTCTTGAATCTGGCTAACTAAAAGCTGGCCAGGATTTGGCCCAACACCGGAGGGATTCATGAGGCTGACAAATCTCCCAACAGAATAAGGGAAAAAATTAACTCCTGTTTAATTTTAAATTTTAGTTTGGCCGGTGATAATGTTATGATTCCCGTACTCCAGACCAGAGGAGATCTTTATGGCAGAGGTCCGAGTACTGGAAGGATATGCTGGTACGGGAGCAGGAAAGCCTAGTAACCCCTGGCGCCCTAACTCCGTTGTCTCGCCCGTGTTATCAGAAATCCCCTGCGAGACTATGGTTGCTTGAGCCCATGGCAGCCGCGTTCGAAGGGCGGATTATGTCTGCCCAACCCCGATGCCCCCTCAGGTCTTAATGGGAGACAAAGGGAAATCCGAGACAGGGTGATAACAAGGGGCCCTCTGACTAAGCAACCAGGCCAGGGGTTACAAGCTATCTAACTTAAACCAAAAGTATGTGCGGACAAACCGCCAGGGAAAAGGACAACCAAAGATCCACTGATCCGTTACTCCTATCCAGCACCGCTGGATACCAGAGTGGATTTGTGGGAGCGGAATCCTCCGCAAAAGCTCCAGAACACAATAAACTAAATAATAAATAGTAGCGGTCAAGCCGCAACACACGGCTATGCCGCGACTCACGAACACCACAGGATGTTAAAGGTGCTCGGTCGGACTCCAGGAATAGATGACAAATTCCGAGTACAGGATCACTGAGGACAGGAACAACCGGGTTGAGCAGGACTGGAAACTCTCTGTAACTGACACAGCAAACAGGAAGCTATCACCGGCGTCTGTGAGAAGTCCTGAGAGTGCTTAAATTTGGGAGCCCTCCAATCATGATCCAGACAGGGTAATCACATAATGATGCCGTGCAGCTGCATGCTGCACGGCCAGAATACACAAGCACTGATTAATTAAGACCCAGCAACGGGGAACGCGGTCTGACCGTGGCGTCCCCGTTGCTAGGGTCTGAGCGGCTCCGTGCGCCCGGCGTCTAGCGTTGCTAGGGAGCCGGCGGCTGTCTGCCTGCGGCGTCCCTAGTTGCTAGGCGCCGGGCCGCACTGACGGGCGGACCCTCGGCGCCTAACACTTATTTAAATATGTTCATGGGATAGGAAACCAACACACACACCAGGAACCTTGATAAAGACTCCAGCTTAGGAGTGGAAACGCGTTGGGGGCATCTGGGACTATAAGGAGTGTAAGGTCGAATGCCGGTGACCAGCGTGGATATTGATGCAACTTGTTCCAGCTTCCATCATTTATTCAAGCGCAATTTGGAACTGTTTGGCCACGGTTCCATTGTCTTCCGGTAATTAGCCTGCATTTTTAAGTCACCAGGAGCCGTTTGGTGTAGTGTTTGACACAAGCATTTGTTTTTACTTATTGTTTTGTATTGTTCTCTGTGTTTATTAAACAAGCTTCACTATTGCAACTCTGTTTCATTTCCCTATGGTGAAACTGAACACTATGCAAATGGAAGTTTGACGTCACAATCTGATGAGAACCACTTTCTGACAGCACCGGCTAAGTCATTTTCTCCAGTTTTTATTTTTGTTATTGTATCACTTTTGGTGAGGGGTGAAGGGACCTCGTGTGAGTTTATGCAAGCCGGCAGCAGTGTACTGCGCATAGAGCTTTTGTTTAAAACTATTTCTGTTCACTGTTGTTTTTTCCTTCATATTCAATTGCTCAGTGCTGCAATCATACAGAATGTTCAAGTTGAGAGATAACAGAAAAAGTACATTCGATTATGTTTTTAGGGAAGAAGGGGACATGGCGGTCCTCATAAATGAAAATCTCAAAAGTTTGATGAAAAAATTAGAGAATACCCTACTAAGAGAAAGTAGGATCTGGTGGGAAGTGGTTACCCTAGAGAGGTACCTTTCCCACCAGATTATTCCTAAGGGTTTAAAGATGAACAAGAATGCCACGTTCACCTCATCAAATGAAGATTTTAAGGCAGAATGGGATCGAATATTAAGGGCATGTTCATTTTCGTTGATCAATCTAATCATTTCCGATAGGAAACAGCAACTTTCCAAATTAGAAAATGAGATTACCAATTATAAAACCCTAACTAACCCATTTGTAGATTTAACTGAATACAAAACTTTAGAGAAGAGAATAGAAAACAATTTAAAGAAGAATGAGAAACTTATAGTGGAGAAAAAAGTTCGGAAGTTCAATAGAGATAAAAAGTTAGAAGAACCGGAACATAGATCAGGTGAGGATGATGAACTCATAGAACCTTTAACACCAAGGTCCTCCAGTATTAGTACACCAATTAATAGAAGGAGATCACCATCACAGAGACCGAACAGGCTCACCGTTAGAAAACAGACCTATTATAGACATCCCCATACCAGGGAAGAGAGGGGAGGCCCAAAACCCTACGCCAATAGGTTCAATAACCAAAGGGAATATTGGGAAAATAGGAGACAGGACAACCGAGGGTTTTATTTCCATGACAAAGAACACATTAGAAACCCACCACAAGATCGTAGATGGGAAAGAAGAAGGGAGCAAGACCTAAATGAGCACAGAAGATATCAAAGACCGACTAATATCCAAAATAGGTTTGAGCCATTGCAGAGGCGGTCCCAATCCCCCTTTTTTATACAGGGACCGAAGGCCGGAACCCAGAAGGTGAAATCCAGAGGGAAGAGAGGGGGAAAGAAGAAAAGACCACGGAAACGAAAACCACACAAAAGCAAAAATAACAAAGGAACGCAGGGAATATCTGGTAGAAAACTAGAAAAAGGCTGTATAAAGATTTTCAATTTGAGTCAACATGTCTTAGCTAAAGAAGAAATCTCCCTTTTGGAGAAAGGGTTGAAGTACGCCCCCTCCATCCCGCTTAACAAATTTGAAACCTTTGTGGATTTACACAAGTTTGTGAGGAAACTCAGCCTAAAAAAGTTCTTTCTAACCAAAGAAGGGAATTTAGCAACACCCGCCCCCACCGTTGAGAACACCCCATTCAGACCCAAGTCAGTCTTCAATCCCACTTTCGCTCGAGGGAATTTCATAGAGACTTTCCTAAAAATTATGACAGACGAAATTCAAGAAGTTGACTGTAGGAAATCAAGGTCCAATTTGACCTTTAAGGAGCGTGGAGCATTAAAAAACTTGAAGGCCAACGAAGATCTGGTTATTGAACCAGCAGATAAGTGGGGAGGGGGGTGTCGTGATAATGACCAAAGGCAATTACGAAAAAGAGATTTTGTCTCAATTGGAAGATGGTTTTACCTACAGCAAACTTAGAGTAGATCCCACTAATCGGATACAGAAAGAAGTGATCAAAATGGTGGATGAATTTTGGACCAACGGGACTATAGAAGAAAGAGAGAAGAAATTAATTTTGATCGAAGAACCCACCATTCCAGTGTTGTATATTTTGCCAAAGGTCCATAAGGATCCAATTAATCCCCCAGGATGACCCATCGTCTCCGGAGTAGGTTCAATAACATCTAAACTCTCCGAATTCATAGATTTCCACTTACAGCCTTTAGTGTCAGGGAATAGGGCTCATTTAAAAGACACCAAGAATTTTCTGGAAATCATAAAACAGATTGAGTGGAAAGAGAATGACATTCTGGTTACAGCAGACGTCAAGTCTCTTTATACCATTATTAAGCACCAGGATGGAATTGAGGCTTTGTCTACCACTCTGAGGAAAAGTAGCCTTAATACAGGTTTACAAGAATTTTTATTAAATGGTGTGAAGTTCTTTTTAGAAAACAATTATTTTGTTTTTAACGGAAGTTTTTATTTACAGAACGTTGGCACAGCTATGGGCACCAGGTTCGCTCCAAGTTACGCCAACATCTTTATGGGGCAATGGGAAGAAAACAACATTTGGAGTAATTGCCCCTTTGGAGCGAACCTGGTGTCCTGGAAGAGATATATAGACGATGTATATTTTATATATGGGTGAGAGGAGAGGATCTCCTCAAAGAATTTTTTATGTATTTGAATGATAATATTTTAAATATACATCTTACTTTTACATACAGTGCCACCACCATCAATTTTTTAGATATCACTGTTTTTATTGAAGATGGGTCAATTCGAACAAAATTTTTTATAAAACCAACGGATTCGGGGGCTTATATAAAAATGACAAGCTGCCATCACCCGGACTGGTTAAGCTCAATACCAGAGGGTCAATTCAAACGTCTGAGGCGAAATTGTACTGATACGGAGACATTTGCTACACAGGCAATGGAAATGCAGGATAGGTTCATCGATTCAGGCTATAACTCAGAGAAGGTGGATAATGCGAAGAAAAAGATTATGGACATAGATAGGGAACAGTTATTTAACCCAACTAACAAAGAGGAAAGAAAAGATCAATCGGAGTGGGCTTTTATAACCTCATTCAGTTCACAATATAAAACTATTGAGACTGCGATCAGGAAACATTGGGGAGTACTCAAAAAGGACCCAGTAATAGGGAGCAAATTACCCATGAAACCCAAATGCATCTTCAGACGAGCACCCAATTTAAAATCTAATTTAGTGAAGAGTGCTCTCCCGCCGAAAAAAGCAATGGGAACTATCAAATCAAAAGGTTTTTTCAGATGCGGATTATGTTTAGGATGTAGGGGGGTTAACTCCGATAAAAGCAAGATCACTAGTGTTGAGGTCAATAAAAAAAGTCATGATATTATAGACTTTATTACTTGCAACAGTTCCAATGTAATTTACGGAATAGAGTGTGCTTGTGGGTTGTGGTACATAGGTAGGACATCAAGACCTCTCAAGGTACGACTTGGGGAACATTTAAGGAATATTAAAAAAGGCCTGACGACCCATGCACTCTCAGAACATTTCAGAGTACAACATGGCTGTAATCCCTCCGCCATTAAACAATTTTGTGGTTTGAAACACATTAAAGGTCATTGGAGAAGGAAGGATGTACCAAAACAATTAGCTCAGGCTGAAATGAAAATGATCTTCAATTTAGGTACACTCATGCCAGGAGGTTTGAATGCTGATTTTGAAATTAAATGGTTTTTATGAGGTTTTAGAAAGCATTCTCCCCCACTCTTAGCACCTGATGTGATTATTGGTATATATGCACTTTGAACTTCCAGCACTTTATATTTAATATTGCACTATAAATGTTTAAACTTTTAAGATGTTTTTAATCATATTATGTTACTTAATATGGATGGACAATTTAACAGCACGGTTCTAACAGTTTTTTTTATCCCTTATTGAAGCCACTCTAATCTAATATACAGAAGAACAAGGGGTATTTGGAGCACCGTATGATGGAGTAAACTACCAAGCGCCATGTGAACAGCTTTAAATCTAAAAGCTGATTCCGAGATGCAAGAACAGAGCAGTGCCTGACGCTTGTACCGGGTTTCCAAGGAGACCGGCAGGCGCGTCACAGGAAGTGACGTGACGCGGTCCGACCAGGCTACTAAGGAGGATAAGACACGCGTCACGGAACATAACATGAAGGGGAGGGAGCGCTGCCATGGAGACCAACAGAACATCATTTCCGGGAGAATCTTCACTATCCCGTGCATTATTTACATCTGGTCACCATGGTAACACGGCCAAACGTCACCGGAAGTGACGATATGACGGGAATTATGGGAATTAGTTACCATAGTGAATAGGATTATGTTTATGGACACAGCCAATAGGGAGGGGCACAGCAGAGGCCAAAAGACTCAGTAGGAAGTTGATGTTTAGGGTCCACCTGTGCTCCTTGGCATGTGATTGGACAATTCTTATTTAAATATGTTCCACGGATAGGAAACCAACACACACCAGGAACCTTGATAAAGACTCCAGCTTAGGAGTGGAAACGCGTTGGGGGCATCTGGGACTATAAGGAGTGTAAGGTCGAATGCCGGTGACCAGCGTGGATATTGATGCAACTTGTTCCAGCTTCCATCATTTATTCAAGCGCAATTTGGAACTGTTTGGCCACGGTTCCATTGTCTTCCGGTAATTAGCCTGCATTTTTAAGTCACCAGGAGCCGTTTGGTGTAGTGTTTGACACAAGCATTTGTTTTTACTTATTGTTTTGTATTGTTCTCTGTGTTTATTAAACAAGCTTCACTATTGTAACTCTGTTTCATTTCCCTATGGTGAAACTGAACACTATGCAAATGGAAGTTTGACGTCACAATCTGATGAGAACCACATTCTGACAGCGCCGGCTAAGTCATTTTCTCCAGTTTTTATTTTTGTTATTGTATCACTTTTGGTGAGGGGTGAAGGGACCTCGTGTGAGTTTATGCAAGCCGGCAGCAGTGTACAGCGCATAGAGCTTTTGTTTAAAACTATTTCTAAGCGACCCAAGTGGCCGACACAAACACCTGGCCCATCTAGGAGTGGCACTGCAGTGTCAGACAGGATGGCCGATTTAAAAAATAGTCCCCAAACAGCACATGATGCAAAGAAAAAAAGAGGTGCAATGAAGTAGCTGTGTGACTAAACTAAGCGACCCAAGTGGCCGACACAAACACCTGGCCCATCTAGGAGTGGCACTGCAGTGTCAGACAGGATGGCAGATTTAAAAAATAGTCCCCAAACAGCACATGATGCAAAGAAAAAAAGAGGTGCAATGGGGTAGCTGTGTGGCTAAGCTAAGCAACCCAAGTGGCCGACACAAACACCTGGCCCATCTAGGAGTGGCACTGCAGTTTTCTAGCGAGAGGATGAGTGCTTCCATCCTCATGTGAATCTGAACCACTAGCCATGAACATAGGCCAGGGCCTCAGCCGTTCCTTGCCACTCCGTGTCATAAATTGTATATTGGCAAGTTTACGCTTCTCATCAGACGCTTTTCATTTTGATTTTTGGGTCATTTTTCTGAACTCATGTAGTATACTTGACGACACAGAGGTAGAGCAATGGACTACTGTACCGTACTGCTATATATATATATATACTGGTGATCACAGCAACATTCTGCACTGTCCCCTCCTACTATATACTGCGCACAACTAAAATGCAGCACAGGTATGGATGCATAGTATACTTGACGACACAGAGGTAGAGCAGTGGACTACTGTACCGTACTGCTATATATATACTGGTGGTCACAGCAAAATTCTGCACTGTCCCCTCCTACTATATACTGCGCACAACTAAAATGCAGCACAGGTATGGATGCATAGTATACTTGACGACACAGAGGTAGAGCAGTGGACTACTGTACCGTACTGCTATATATATATACTGGTGGTCACAGCAACATTCTGCACTGTCCCCTCCTACTATATACTGCGCACAACTAAAATGCAGCACAGGTATGGATGCATAGTATACTTGACGACACAGAGGTAGAGCAGTGGACTACTGTACCGTACTGCTATATATATACTGGTGGTCACAGCAACATTCTGCACTGTCCTCCTGCTATATACTACAATGCAGCACAGATATGGAGCGTTTTTCAGGCAGAGAACGTAGATATTTTCAGCACACTGAGCACAGATATTTGCAGCACACTGAGCAGATATTTGCAGCACACTGAACACAGAAACTGAGAGAACGCAGCCACGTCCTCTCGCTGTCATTTCCAAAGCACGAGTGAAAATGGCGGCGACGCGCGGCTCCTAATATAGAATACGAATCTCGCGAGAATCCGACAGCGGGATGATGACGTTCGGGCACGCTCAGGTTAACCGAGCAAGGCGGGAAGATTCGAGTCTGCCTCGGAACCGTGTAAAATGGGTGAAGTTCGGGGGGGTTCGGATCCCGAGGAACCGAACCCGCTCATCACTACTATATACTACTATATACTGCGCACAACTAAAATGCAGCACAGGTATGGATGCATAGTATACTTGACGACACAGAGGTAGAGCAGTGGACTACTGTACCGTACTGCTATATATATATACTGGTGGTCACAGCAACATTCTGCACTGTCCCCTCCTACTATATACTGCGCACAACTAAAATGCAGCACAGGTATGGATGCATAGTATACTTGACGACACAGAGGTAGAGCAGTGTACTACTGTACCGTACTGCTATATATATACTGGTGGTCACAGCAACATTCTGCACTGTCCTCCTACTATATACTACAATGCAGCACAGATATGGAGCGTTTTTCAGGCAGAGAACGTAGATATTTTCAGCACACTGAGCACAGATATTTGCAAGCAAGAACCCGCTCATCACTACTTTAAATACAGTAGCTACGGAACTCCTCAGTGACTTCCAATATTTTACAGTACAGTAACAATCACTGATGTATCTATAAAGATGGGCCCCTGACTACACACTCTGCACCCATATAATTATACGTACCTCTCCGGAGTCACCGGTCAGCCTGCACTGCAGACATAAACCACCGGGTAAAGTGTCTGTGGCCATTCTCCTGGTGATTTGCGCATGTGCAATAGAAAGGTTCCCGGGAACAAGGCACGGGCACCATGTTCCCGGAGACCCATACAGCTCTGCAGCCGTTGCCAGAGAGGAGTCTGTACACGGGCCCCCTCCTCTCTTAATCCGCCCCGGGTAACTACACAGTAATATACACAGCTACTTTTGTTTCCTATAGCAGCCATTTTATAAGGTTAGGTCTAAAACCAAGTTGGGTAAGGGACCTCTGACATCACCAGTGGGAGAAACAACATCACCAGGGGGAAGAGCCATGCCCAAACAGGGTACCCAAAACTTGCTCCTGAGGAAGCTGGACCATTTAAAACCAGCGAAACGCGTTGAGCTACTATTTCATCCTGATATTTATCAGCACCACTGGCTCTTCTGACACTCGGTAATACAACAATTGGGACAATCATCTAGCAGTATCCACTATTCTGGACATATCCCTCCATGCCAAAGAGGACAACTGATCCAGTTAACTACAGGTGGACTCTATCTGCTCCAAGGATCACTGGTAACTACCTCACATTTGCAATTTGTCGGTTTATGCAAAACTAACCGACTAGTGATGGACATCTCCAGTGATCAAGGTCCTTTTGAGTGTCAATAAATTGCCTAATGTGGACTTTTTAATAATTCAGGCACCTTGTGGCATTCCCATTGAAAACTGATATACAATTTTATCCCTATTTTTATTATATTTTTTATATTTTTTATGATTTAATTTTATTGTTAATCATTTAATTATTGTTAATCATTTAATTATTTACATTTGTATAATAAATGTGATACTTTATATTTAAGCCTTTTGGTTATTGGATTGTTTCATTATCTACATGATCAGCCAGCGCTGGTAATTTTTTCTTTTCTTGTTGTTCATCTTTTGGGGACTTACCATCCCCTTACCAGCCGCTATTGATAGCGCACCCAATTGTTCTTCTTTTTATATAGGGTACCCAAAACGTATGCTCGCCACGCTTCGGGCTCGTGGCTTGCTTTGCTTGCCAGTGCCACTGGGTTACTAAAGGGAGTAGTTGGTGGCGTGGATAGTAGAAGAACTATCCCGCTGGCCTAGCTCCTCGCCCTGGTGTCGTGTATCCTTCCCCTGACGTCCTTTCTCCAACTTGATTCCAGCTTCTTCCCATTTTATAATTCCGATGCTATGCAATTTTAGTTTGTAAAACTTTTTTGTCTTAATCTTACAATTAAGTATTCCAGCAACAAACACATTAGCTGCTAGATGTACACCTGTACTAGATGTAAGAGAGTCTGATTGTGGTTTCCACCTGGTAATATCTTACTAAATCCTTTTCAGATTTTCGCAGGCTGGAGGCCAATTTGATGCTCTGTGCTCTTACAATTCTCCAGAAATTATTTGCTAAACGAATTTGTAATGGATAATTTCATATGCAACAAACTGGATGTGAGTTCGTGGTTTTGCCATATGTAATATCAATTGTCCATATATCAAGACTGAACAGTGGAGCACAGACCAAGCCTGAGGAGAGTTTAATATACATCTGTACTTTCCTATACCACTTTAGAACAGCGTGTTAGAAACAAGGTCACATTGAGGTTTTTACCCTTTGTGAACCAGAGTATAGCCAACAAAGCAGGAGTGACTGCATATGCTGGGACCGTCCCTTTATGCACTCAGGGGTTTATGCAAATTATTTCAATGCAATACAATATTCCATTATCTGCACAGATCATCTTTTCTGTTATTGATACTGACAGGAGGTACTGAAGAAAAGACAGCTGACATTTTACTGTATGCGTTGCTCAAGTTTACTTCTGCCTGTATTTATTACCAGCCCTCCAACATCTCAGAAGGGGTGGTCTTCAGGTTGCCGGCGGCCGGGCTCCTGGCGACCACCATACCGGCGCCAGAATCCTGATCGCTGGCATTCCGACATCTTTTCTCCCTCTTGGGGGTCCACGACCCCCCTGGAGGGAGAATAAATAGCGCCACCGTGCCCGCAGCATGGTGAGCGCAGCGAGCCCGCAAGGGGCTCATTTGCGCTCACCCAGCTGGCGGTATGCTGGCGGTCGGGATTTCGGCACCGGTATGCTGGCCGCTGGGCCCCCGACCGCTGGCAAACCATACTACACCCCTAAGAAGTAGTATACAGAAAATCAAAATTTTGTCCAACAACATAATAGTGGCTATAAACAGCTAGCAGACAAATGTTACAAAGATACAGCAATATTTCTTGATAATCAACATTTTGGAGACAGAACTATAAATCGTGGCGTAGACAGTGCCGCCGAGAGTGGGTTGCAGGTACTAATTACCCGGGCTCAGGCTTGCTGGAGGGGACCGGCCCTAAGTATACTTAGCTTGCTCTGGCAAGTGTGTCTCTCCTCCGCGACACCATGTTCCAGTGACATCTTCAGGGAAGAGATTCTGCTTTCTAGTGCACATGTGCCATCGTCCAGAATATCCCTGGAAGGATGAAGAGGATACCGCTTGCCAGAGCCAGGTAACATAACACCCCCCATGTGCCCTCCCTGTGCAGCGCCCGGCCCCACTTGGCATATACCGTTCGTTTTATATGTACTGTATATATGTTTGGGATACCACTGATTATGCCACTCCCCCATACAGTACCTGGGCCCGGCAAACCTCTCTACAGCTCTGATTGGGTTAGAGATTCGGAGGCCACAGAGCTTGCTGGGAGGGATCCGATTGGATCTCCCTGACAGAATCTGATGCGGAGAAAAGCCCATAGGCTTCTATAGGGTTTTGCTGGCATTACCATCCGCATCGGAAATCCAGTGGCCGAGGGTTAGTGCATACGTCAAATGCGGTAAAACCCTGAAAACAGAGCTTTTACCACTTTTTCCCATTAGTACATCCCACCCTCTCTCTTTCTCCCTCCCTCCCGCTCACTCTCCCTCCTTCTCTCTCCTACTTGCTCCTCCTCCTCCCTCTCACTCCCGAGTCGGTCCCGACACTCTCTCTAGCTACCCTCACTCAATCTCCATTCTCTCTCGCCTTGATACCCTCTATTTCCCTGACACCCTCAACTCTCCCTGACACCCTCTCTCTCCCTCTTGCTCCTACCTCCTCTCTCTCTCACCGGGGCCACATGCTTGTGTTTTCCCCCTAGGCTGAAAGTTGCCAGCCAGCTCCTGGTATGGCTGGTCTTACTGCCACATACAACAGCTTACAGTGATCGCTGGACTTGTATATGTCTGATGTATTACATACACTGCACTATGTATGGCTGGCCCTACTGCTGCTTCTAATGGCTTACTATGACCGCTGGCCCCATATACATCCGACATACTATATTACATACACTGCACTTTGTATGAGACAGACTATAGGTTAAGTGCTAATTATGCCTTCTTCACGGGCTGGCCACACTTACTCCAAAATGGAACATTTGGAAACCCTCATCTGGAACTCCTGTGAACACCCTGTCTCTCCGTTGTCTAACATCTGTGCTGTACGCCACCATGATTTGTACATGTGCAGTAGAGAAATCACTGGGAACTAGGCTACTCTGCTATTGTGCCCACATGGAGACAACACAAGGGCCCCCTCCTATCTTAAAATGCCGCTGCATTAAGGAGTCTATTTTTCTCATACGTCCTAGAGGATGCTGGGGACGACATCAAGACCATGGGGTATAGACGGGATCCGCAGGAGACATGGGCACTCTAAAGACTTTTCATTGGGTGTGAACTGGCTCCTCGCTCTATGCCCCTCCACCAGACCTCAGTTTTAGAAATGTGCCCAGGTCGACTGGATGCACTCTGAGGAGCTCTACTGAGTTTCTCTGAAAAGACTTATGTTAGGTTTTTTATTTCAGGGAGATCTGCTAGCATCAGACTCCCTGCTTCGTGGGACTGAGGGGGCAGAAGCAGAACTAACTTCCTCAGAGTTTTATGGCTCTGCTTCTGGCTGACAGGACACCATTAGCTCCTGAAGGGAACTGAACGCTAGCCGTGTCTAGATGCTCACTCCCACAGCACGTCGTCACCCCCCTCACAGAGCCAGAAGTCAGAAGACAGGTGAGTATGAGAAGATTGAACTTCAATCAAGTAAGTGACGGCTGAGTTACGACGCGGCTGGCGGGAGCGCATCGCGCCATTGCTGCCCACACACACAAGCACTGCAGGGTGCAGGGCGCGGGGGGGGGGGGCACCCTGGGCAGCAAAATACCTCTATAAACTGGCTAATAGGGGGCATAAGATACCCAGGCACAGCCCTACCCCCGCCAGTATAAATATTACAAACAGTCTCTGAGGTAAAAAGGGCGGAGCTTCTTCCTCAGGCAGCCAGCACACTGCTCAGCACCATTTTCTCTCTCTCTCTCCTCAGGCTGCAGAGATATAGCTGGTCCTCCTCCACTTCTGACTACAAGTATTCAGGGTGTAAATAAGGGGGGCACAAAGCGATTTGGGTGCTTTACAAATGTGTTTTACTGTGTAAAGAGCGCTGCATGTCAGTGGGCATTCTGTGTTCACAGACATTAAATACAGGCGCTGGGGTTGTGAACTGGCTGCTCCTATACTGTGTCCCTTTGACAGATTTTACTGTGGGTCTGTCCCCAAATAAGTCCCAGTGTGTCTGTGAGTGCTGTACAAGTGTGAGGCATGTCTGAGGCAGGGAGTTCCTCCCCGGAGGAAGCCATTTTAGGGACACAGAGTTGTAATGTGGTGGTGCTACCGGCACACCAAGAGCCTGCATGGGTGAAAGAGATACATAACAGTATGCATCTGATTAACCGTAGATTAGATAAGTCTGAATCTAAGGCTGCATGCTGGAGAAAATCTGTGGAAGATGTGATTTTTCAGGATGCTGTTATTCCTTATGCAGGCGGGAAGACAGGAAAAAATGGGAGTCACCCCCTGTGTTAGACAGTGCACTTTCCAGGTTGACAAAGAAGGTAATTCTCCCTGCTCCTGGCACGGCTTCTCTTAAAGAGCCGGCAGACCGCAAAATGGAAACGACATTGAAATCCATTTATGTTACCAATGGTACACTGCTCAGGCCCACTATTGCCTGCGCATGGGTGAGTCGCGCTACTGAAAAATGGTCAAAAAGCGTGTCATCAGAAATTGACACGATTGATAAAAATGAGATACTCCTTAAGTTAGGGAATATCAAGGACTCTGCCGCCTACATGCTGGAAGCAATGAAGGATATTGGACTCTTGAGTTCACAAGCCGCTACCATGGCAGTATCGGCTAGGCGGGCCTTATGGATTCGCCAGTGGAACGTGGATGCAGATTCCAAAAGAAACATGGAGGCTCTCCCATATAAAGGTGAGGCCTTATTTGGCGATGGCCTGGATGCGTTAGTCTCAGCGGCTACCGCAGGTAAGTCAACATTTTTGCCCTCTGCGCCTGCACCGGCAAAAAAAAAAAGACCTATCACCCGCAAATGCAGTCCTTTCGGCCCAATAAATACAAAAAGACGAGAGGTTCCCCCTTATTTGCAGGTAGGGGAAGGGGACAGAAGCCCACACCGGCTCCAGGTTCAAGAGCAAAAGTCTACCCCTACTTCTGCCAAATCCTCAGCATGATGCTGGAACTCCCTTGCGGGAGGCCACTTGGGTGGGGGCACGTCTCAAACTGTTCAGCCAGGGTTGGATTCTGTCTGGCCTGGATCTCTGGGTGTTGCAAATAGTATCCCAGAGATACAAACTAGAGTTTCAAGACGTTCCCCCATGCCGATTTTTCAAATCGACCTTGCCAGCTTCTCCGCCAGAGAGAGAAGCAGTAACAGCGGCAATCCAAAAATTATGTCAAGACCAGGTCATAGTCCTGGTACCGTTGTCACAACAAGGGCGGGGTTTTTATTCAAGCCTCTTTGTTGTTCCGAAGCCGGACGGCTCGGTCAGACCGATCTTAAATCTAAAAGATCTGAATTTCTTCCTGAAAAGGTTCAAGTTCAAGATGGAATCACTTCGGGCGATGATTGCCAGTCTGGAGGAGGGGGACTACTTGGTGTCGGTGGACATAAAGGCTTATCCGAGATTCGTGATTCAGGATTGCCATTACCAATTCCAGACGTTACCTTTCGGTCTCTCCACGGCGCCGAGGGTATTCACCAAGGTGATGGCGGAGATGATGGTCCTCCTTCGTCAGAAAGGAGTCAATATAATCCCTTATCTGGACGACTTCCTGATAAAGGCGAGATCCAGGGAGCAGTTATTGCAAAACATATCCCTCTCCATGTCAATACTTCAACAACACGGTTGGATCATAAATTACCCAAAGTCACAGTTGGAACTTTTCCTCTGGAAAAGGCTCTGGAAATCCAGAAAATGGTAAAACAGATATTGAAACCATCAAGTGTGTCGATCCATCAGTGCATTCGGTTGTTGGGGAAGATGGTGGTGGCCTACAAGGCCATGCAGTTTGGCAGGTTCCATGCCAGAGTATTCCAGTGGGACCTGTTGGACAAATGGTCGGGGTCACACCTACACATGCACAGAAAGATAATCCTGTCATCAAAAACCAGGATTTCGCTCCTGTGGTAGTTGCACAGCTCTCACCTGCTAGAGGGACGCAGGTTCGGGATTCAGGACTGGGTCTTAGTAACCACGGATGCAAGTCTCTGAGGCCGGGGAGAAAACTTCCAGGGACTTGGTCACAACAGGAAGCCTGCCTTCACATAAACGTTCTGGAGCTAAGAGCCATTTACAACGGCCTTCAACAAGCGGTACATCTTCTTCAAGACCGTCCCGTGCAGATCCAGGCCGACAATGTAACAGCAGTCGCATACATAAACAGGCAGGGCGGAACGAAAAGCAGAGCGGCAATGGCAGAGGCGACAAAAATCCTCCGCTGGGCAGAAAAACATCTACAAGCTCTGTCGGCAATATTCATTCCGGGAGTAGACAACTGGGAAGCAGACTTCCTCAGCAGACACGATCTCCATCCAGGAGAGTGGGGCCTCTACCAAGAAGTCTTCGCAGAGGTGACAAGTCTTTGGGGATTTCCTCAAATAGACATGATGGCGTCTCGTTATGTTGAATGCCATGTGTGCGGCATGGTTGAGGGTGTGATTAGGTAGATATCTCACCACTAGTTAAGTAATTCCTTTCCTCGAAATGTCAGTCTCCCTGGGCACAGTTCCTCAAACTGAGGTCTGGAGGAGGGGCATAGAGGGAGGAGCCAGTTCACACCCAATGAAAAGTCTTTAGAGTGCCCATGTCTCCTGCGGATCCCGTCTATACCCCATGGTCTTGATGTCGTCCCCAGCATCCTCTACGGACTAGGAGAAAAGGATTTACCGGTAGGTTATCAAAATCCTATTATTAATGCTCCCCCCCCTTCCCAAAGAACACCCCCTTTCCCCCAAAACATTAGCCTATGTACTACACTGTTGCTTGCGCAAGCTCTCCCAATCTCTCTCTGGCAGTTGTACTGTGCCCGTATGCCTGGTACAAGCATCACTCTCACGCCTGCAATAAGCAAATGGTAAAGGGCAGATGCACTGTCCCAGCATGACTTCAATCATACATAGCCACGCTACTTATTCTGTTGCTGCTAATAGAGGCAATTCCAAATGTTAATTAATACAACAAAAGTGCGGCCATTAATATACAGGCTCTTAAAGCAGTTTGATATTGATATACTGTATGTGATCTCAACTCAGCACGGATTGTTCATAGAAACCATTTATAAATACACTGCCACTTTGTAACTGGCTACAGACAACAGCATTATTTTATATAGAGTCTTAATTTCCTTAGTATCCGTTTGCCGCTGGTTGAACGTTTAAACTATTATAGGGGTATAAGAGTTGTATAAATTGAAATAAGTCCCATTCAGGTTATTAGGGGCAGTCATTTTCAAGCACCAGGCTTTCCCCTTCTCATCCCATCAATGAGGCTGTGATGCAGTGTGCGACTTGCTATCCATTAACAGTCTATTAATGGCTGTGGAAGCACTGGGATTGTGGATGGCTCTTACGTAATGCTCTAACAACCTGTGCATTAGGAAAATGACTAGCAATTTAGCTATAAAGACTAGGAAACAGAATTAAGCATTTAATGTATATTGCCATATTTCTAAGTAGTAATTTATGTTTACACTTCTTTTGCCTCCAGGCTTTGAGTACCATCAGAACACACAATGCAAACATCACTTTACATGATAAATCTTTTTTTTCTTCTTCTTCTAAAGCACTCAGGTCAATTATAGTGTGTTAAAGAAAGAGTGCTAAAATCCCGCCCTCTATGCATAGTATAGCATGGGTAATATAGACTTATGAGCGCCGAAGACTGGTTTTTAATATGAAATCCATGGCTTGCTGCTCTTAGGAGACAGCAAAGGCTTCTGGGAGAAAATACAGATACTTTTATTTGTTGAGTTGTTCTCACTGACAATTCTTTAGGTGTAAAATATTTGCATATGAAATATTGTTATTATCATTTGCAGCTTTTGTTGCAATGTAAGGAAAACATGTATACTATAAGAAAAAGAAACACATACAAATATTTGAAAGTCAGTAATTCCCATTAGTTTATTGGTCATTACATATGAATCTATGGGACGTAGTCACTATCCCAGTGGGCGAGATCCCGGTGGTCAGCATACCGAGGCCGGTATCCCAGCCGCCATAATGCCGGCAGGCAGGGCCGGCTCCAGGCCTACTAGCACCCTGAGCGAGAAAATGTAAAAGCGCCCCCCCCCCAACCCCTATGCGCGCGCTCCTGGAAAAGTGGGTGGGGCCTCCTGGAAAAGCGGGCGTGGCCTCATAACTTCATATGCGCAAACTATAAATATAGGGGCGTGGCCATGCAAAATAGGGGGCGTGGTCATTCCCCGTAATAAAAGTGGGCGGTTCAGCCCACAGACGTTAAAACAGGGGGCGTGGGCGGCCGGCTGCATAACTGTTGGGGGCGTGCCCAGCACCTACGGAGGTGCTGGGCTTCCCCCAAGCTCTCTCACAGTGTGAATGGATGCCGCGCGCATGCGCACGGCATCTTTACACGCTGGGAGGGCAAGATGCGGGTGGCTGTTCTAGCAGGGCGCCGCAGAAAGGGCAGGGAGGATTTTGCCCTTAAAAAAAAATGGGCAGGGTGCGGCGCCCTGCTAAAACAGCCTAGCGTGAACACTACATGATATGCCCCACAGCAGTGCCAGCTACACATGACATGCCCCGCAGCAGTGCCAGCTACACACGATAGTGTTCACTTTTTAGGGCAGGGTGCTGATCACAGGGAGGACACATTTTTAACTTAGGAGGGCAAAATGAATGATGTACATACTGTAATGCCTGGTGCTCCCCTACCCAAATGCCACATTGCACCAGATAGAGCACTGAGACACATTGCACCAGGTAGAGCACTGAGACACATTGCACCAGGTAGAGCACTGAGACACATTGCACCAGGTAGAGCACTGAGACACATTGCACCAGGTAGAGCACTGAGACACATTGCACCAGGTAGAGCACTGAGACACATTGCACCAGGTAGAGCACTGAGACACATTGCACCAGGTAGAGCACTGAGACACATTGCACCAGGTAGAGCACTGAGACACATTGCACCAGGTAGAGCACTGAGACACATTGCACCAGGTAGAGCACTGAGACACATTGCCTATCCACAGACGCCTAGCGGGAACACTACATGATATGCACCCCAGCCATGCCAGGTACACATGACATGCCCTCCAGCCGTGCCAGATACACATGGCATGCCCCCCAGCAGTGCCAGATACACATGACATGCCCTCCAGCAGTGCCAGATATATAAATGGCCACAGTGCCAGATACATAAATGGCCACTCAGTGCCAGATATGTCTCCACAGTTCCAGATACATAAATGCCCCTACAGTGCAGATATGACCCCACAGTGCCAGATACATAAATGCCCCCACAAAGCCAGATACATAAATGCCCCCACAGTGCCAGATATATAAATGCCCCCAGTGCCAAATATGCCCCCACAGTGCCAGATATATAAATGCCCCCACAGTGCCAGATACATAAATGACCCCACAGTGCACATATGCCCCCACAGTACCAGATACATAAATGACCCCACAGTGCAGATATGCCCCCACAGTGCAGATATGCCCCCACAGTGCCAGATACATAAATGCCCCCACAGTGCAGATATGCCCCCACACAGTGCCCGATCCATAAATGCCCCCACAATACCTGCGGTGCTGGGAGGGGGAGTGCTGCTGAGGGCGCGGCGGACTCTTCCAAAACTTTTGTGTGCGCGCTGTGAGGTGCCGGCGTCTGCCATCAGACGCCAGCGCGCACACAAGAGTTTAGGCTGGGTAGCAGGCTGGCTCCAGGCATGAATATGGCAGCGGCCGCTCTATTTGAACATGCCTGGAGCCGGCTCTGCGAGCAGGGGTCTGAGGGCTATCCCCAATTCGTGGGTCTCCACGACACTCAGAGTGGGAATAGAGCCTGTGGCGAGCCTGCAGCGAGCCTGTAAGGGGCTTCGTTGCACTCGCCCCCCCTGCTGGCATTCTGGCGGACTGGATCCCAGTGTCGGCATGCTGAACGCCAAGATCCCCACCGTAGGTATCCCGAACCCAACCCGAATCTATCTATGGCATATAGCTTGTTAGTCATGCGGACGCACAGAAGAAGCTATATTTTAATTTCTAAACACAGCTGTCTGCCTCTAAACTCAATAAGAAATAATGCGTTATGAGTGCAGATAATGCGCTGAGCAGAGACCTCATAAGTCCCCCACTGCAGATTCCCATTATCTGCTGCAGAGACCACAAAGTCAGGGATCAGTATGAAATACCTACAATCAAAATCCCGACGGTCAAAATCCCGACAACTGACCGACGGTTAAAATCCCGACAAGGTCAAAATACCGACATTTAAAATATCTACAAGGTTAAAATACCAACATTTCAAATGTCGACAGGTCAAAAAGTCGACAAGAGTTTTTCAATTTTTTTGGGTGTGTATTTTGACATAGGTTGATATGGACACTGTATAAAAGTACTGCGTCCCCTCGCATGGCAAGCGCACTTCGGGCACACTAGTATATTCCCCTACTGGTCTACTTGGATGGTAAAGTATGAACAAGTTGGTTTTAATGGAAATAATCACGAAAAACTCATGTCGATTTTTTGACCTGTCAACATTTTAAATGTCAGTATTAGGAGCTTGTTTGTATTTTAAAAGTCGGTATTTTGACCGTCAGGATTTTGATTGTAGGTAAATTGACCGCATCCCCCAAGTCAGCGCAGGACAAACATTCTGTTCAACTTATGTACATGTGACATTTACATTCGTATATACAAAAATATTAACTATTATGTGCACAATTCAATTCATTGACAATGAAGGTCAGCTACTTAAAATCTTTCTGTCAAACATAAGCAACAGTAAGTTTCTGAGTCTTTATCAGGCAATTTCAGACTGCACTCCTATTTTAAATGTTATGCATAATTCCAGTAAGTTGTAGTAGGCCAAAAAATTACCTTAATTACCCAGCGTATGTTTTGAGTCAACTTACCTTTTAATATATCTTATTGTTAATTGCATCATACTGTACATGGCTGTTGAATGCCCCAATATATATATATTTTTTTTATTAGAAATATCAGCAAATGTTCACAACACAAGTATAAAATCAGTTTTTCTGCTTACCCACATAAAAGGCTGTAGTTACATTTTATTAAAACAAAATGGGATGTGCCTCTACAGATGACAGAACCGAGACGTTTAGCACCAAAATGAATCTAACGTTCTGTCCACAATGACTAGGAAAACCAGATTTTCTTCAGACACTAAAAAAGCTCACTCAGCAAATTACGTACACTTCCGCCAGATGTAATTCAGTCACCAAACACTATTTCTTATTTTCCAGATCTAAAGCGCTACATGATAAACTTTCATTGCAACTCGCAAAAATAATTTCCAGTAAATCGCTTGAGAGGAAAAATTGCATTTATATATAAAAAGAGGTCTCTGCACATTTTATTTTATTGGGCACACGAGCAACAGACTACACAAACGAGAGCTTTTGATCAATTTGTGCACTAAAACAAATTTGAGCTTTTTTGATCAATTTTGTTGCTGTCAAATAAATGGTTTGGCTTCATTGTACTGTAACGTCTTTTTTCCTTTTTCTTTTGCTAAATGTAGAACTATTGTCCTGTGTTAACTCATTAAGGGGCAGTTTTATCAACATTTTTTATACAACAATAATGTGAAAAGGGGTGTAAAAAATACTGCAGTGTGCGCTGTGATAACTATGCCAGCTTCAGTGGGCGTAATCAAAGGGCTCACTGCAATATGCAGCCTTCTGCACAGCTTTCTCTGCCCACTGGGTAAGTATGTGGGGGGAGGGGTGGTGGTTTGTAGTGGCACAGGCGGGTAGTAGCAACAGGGGTGGGCGCCCAGCCGTGGTAGTGGTGGTGTTGGCGGCATATGCATAGACATTACTCTGGGTATTTTTCATGAAAAAGACTCCGATAAGGTAAGACTACTGTCCCGGAATGGCCGGGAGGCTCCCAAAAATCTGGAGACCCTCCCGGCCCCCTGGAAGAGCAGGCAAGTCTGATGGTTTTTGGGGTCCCCCCTGCCCGGCGAGTAAAGTGGGCGGTCCAGGCAGTCGATGACGCGATTCTTGCTGAATTGTGTCATCATAGCCATGCCCCCTGCAGTATAATGCCGGTAATAGCGGCATTACACAGCGGGGGGCGTGGCTTACATGACGCGAACCATCAGCCACGCCCCCGTTCCACCTCTTGTCCACCGCCCTCTCTATGTCACGTCACTGCCCCACCCCCTGCTTAGCCGAGCTGGCTACTCTCTCCGGAGTTCATTGCTGCTTACCTGATAACGCTAATGAATATTGCTGTATTTTCCGTTGGAGCTCCCAGGTCTATTGACAGCAGTGACCAGCAAGTTTTATCCTGTTAATCCAATGAGCTACAGGCCCTGGACTGCTGTAAGTACAGTTACACAAATGATCAAGACTTCCTGCATTCCACATAGTTATATATGCTACCAATCTCTAATCAATTGGAATAGCCTGTTGTGAATGTACATTGTGTCATTTATGGATATAGCCACAATGTCTGAGAGATGTGTCAACAATTGTAGAGAGATCAAGTGGAGTAGTTGCTGAAAGTAACCAATCAGCTTCTAACTATCATTTCAAAGACTGTGTTATACAAACAGATTGGTTGCTTTGGGCAACTTTCTCCACGTTATCTCTCTACAAGGAGAAAATTTACTAAATCTTTAAAAGAGATAAAACACTAAACGATCAGCTTCTTGTTAAAAGTAAAGTGTGCTACTGTGCTACTGCACAGACTCCATGTTGTTTCCAGGGAGGTTTCATTCCCTTTACCAAGATGGCCACCGACCTACAGTAAGTACTGCGCATGCGTAACGCCATCTTGTTACTGTGTGGAAGTAGTCATCCATTCAGCTCCGGAGAGCCCTGCAACCGCAATGCTTTCCAGTGATCCTGCACTGCTACCTGCATACAGTTACCGGCTGGTGAGCTGTATAACACCCTGCTTCATTCCATGTGTATATGATACCCTGCTCTGCTCCATGAGTGTATATAACAGTAAGTACGGCTGTACACGGTATAACATTCATAAACCACTCCACTGGTACCTAGGCTGGTCATAGTGTTAAGGTGCCTGCTGGTGTGTACTGAAACTCTGGTACATCCTCAAGCCTCTACACCAGTGTTTTTCAACCACTGTGCCGTGGCACACTAGTGTGCCCTGAGCAGTCTCCAGGTGTACCACCATATAAACAGAGCCAGGCCAATCAGTGTTTTGCCGCTACTGAGGCCCTGGAACGATCAAAACTGGTGGGTTTAGTGGTTGCAGAACCAGTTCTAATTTTGGGCCTCGGCAGTGTTGGGCTCTTCTGGCTTTCTCAGATGTGGCTCAGGCGTTACCTATGGAGAAGCTGCGACATGACATCCTAGGACACACAAATGCACCATGCATCACCATTATATTTGAGTGTGCCTTGGCAATATTTATATCTTGTTCAGTGTGCTGCGAGTTGTAAAAGGTTGAAAATCTCTGCTCTACACATATATTTCCAACACTGTCATTTTCAAGGCTGTGCTAGAAAAATGACAGAATCTTATTGGTAGCTCTGGGCAACATCTCTGCTTTATATCTCTCCAAGATTTGATATATCTACACCCAAGGCTTGATACATCTCTCTCACTAAGTGGAACTTATCATTGCAGACTTTACACCTGAGTGTCCTACATACTCCACCATTTTCTTTCATGTCTTTATATATTGAATATGGGTTTTTATATGCTTTTTTGTTTACACCAATACTTTTATATTTGTGTCACACTGGTTAAACCTTGCCGTTACACCCATATCTGAATGTAATAGTGTCAGTTCCTTACTATTCTGTTAACTGTTTGCCAAGAACTGAGAATTAGCCACCTCAGATGCATTATGGCAGCTTATCTATATATAGCTAATATAATTTTTTTCTTTTTTGTATAGTCAATTTAGTGATTGTAATTTATTTTTCTCTTAATATTTGAAACTGGTCTAATCACAAAATATTTTATTTCTGGGTCAGACAGCATAGATGTGGCCATATTATTACTACCAGGCAAATGATTGGACAAATTACCAATACATGGCCTATTATACCTCATATTACTGGTCTTGCAGTATTATAGTTTTGTAAATTAATACTTTGGGCATGATACTACATTATGGGGGTAATTTCAAGTTGATCGCAGCAGGAAATCTTTTAGCAGTTGGGCAAAACCATGTGCACTGCAGGGGGGGCAGATATAACATGTGCTGAGAGAGTTAGATTTGGGTGGGGTATTTTGTTTCTGTGCAGGGTAAATACTGGCTGCTTTATTTTTACACTGCAATTTAGATTGCAGATTGAACTCACCACACCCAAATCTATCTCTCTCTGCACATGTTATATCTGCCTCCCCTGCAGTGCACATGGTTTTGCCCAACTGCTAAAAAAATAAGAATTTACTTACCGATAATTCTATTTCTCGGAGTCCGTAGTGGATGCTGGGGTTCCTGAAAGGACCATGGGGAATAGCGGCTCCGCAGGAGACAGGGCACAAAAAAGTAAAGCTTTACTAGGTCAGGTGGTGTGCACTGGCTCCTCCCCCTATGACCCTCCTCCAGACTCCAGTTAGGTACTGTGCCCGGACGAGCATACACAATAAGGGAGGCATTTTGAATCCCGGGTAAGACTCATACCAGCCACACCAATCACACCGTACAACTTGTGATCTAAACCCAGTTAACAGTATGACAACAGAAAGGGCCTCTTAAAGATGGCTCCTTAACAATAACCCGAATTAGTTAACAATAACTATGTACAAGTATTGCAGATAATCCGCACTTGGGATGGGCGCCCAGCATCCACTACGGACTCCGAGAAATAGAATTATCGGTAAGTAAATTCTTATTTTCTCTATCGTCCTAAGTGGATGCTGGGGTTCCTGAAAGGACCATGGGGATTATACCAAAGCTCCCAAACGGGCGGGAGAGTGCGGATGACTCTGCAGCACCGAATGAGAGAACTCCAGGTCCTCCTTTGCCAGGGTATCAAATTTGTAAAATTTTACAAACGTGTTCTCCCCCGACCACGTAGCTGCTCGGCAGAGTTGTAATGCCGAGACCCCTCGGGCAGCCGCCCAAGATGAGCCCACCTTCCTTGTGGAGTGGGCTTTTACAGTTTTAGGCTGTGGCAGGCCTGCCACAGAATGTGCAAGTTGAATTGTGTTACAAATCCAACGAGCAATCGACTGCTTAGAAGCAGGTGCGCCCAACTTGTTGGGTGCATACAATATAAACAGCGAGTCAGATTTTCTGACTCCAGCCGTCCTTGCAATGTATATTTTTAAGGCTCTGACAACGTCCAACAACTTGGAGTCCTCCAAGTCGCTAGTGGCCGCAGGCACCACAATAGGTTGGTTCAGATGAAATGCTGATACCACTTTAGGGAGAAAATGCGGACGAGTCCGCAGTTCTGCCCTATCCGAATGGAAGATTAGATAAGGACTTTTATAAGATAAAGCCGCCAATTCAGATACTCTCCTGGCAGAGGCCAGGGCTAGTAACATAGTCACTTTCAATGTGAGATATTTCAAATCCACCTTTTTCAATGGTTCAAACCAATGGGATTTGAGGAAATCTAAAACTACATTTAGATCCCACGGTGCCACCGGAGGCACCACAGGAGGCTGTATATGCAGTACTCCCTTGACAAAAGTCTGGACCTCAGGGACAGAGGCCAATTCTTTTTGGAAGAATATTGACAGGGCCGAAATTTGAACCTTAATGGATCCCAATTTGAGACCCATAGATAATCCTGATTGCAGGAAATGTAGGAAACGACCCAGTTGGAATTCCTCCGTCGGAACCTTCCGATCCTCGCACCACGCTACATATTTTCGCCAAATGCGGTGATAATGTTTCACGGTGACTTCCTTCCGTGCCTTAATCAAGGTAGGAATGACTTCTTCTGGAATGCCTTTCCCTTTTAGGATCTGGCGTTCAACCGCCATGCCGTCAAACGCAGCCGCGGTAAGTCTTGAAAAAGACAGGGACCCTGCTGTAGCAGGTCCCTTCTCAGAGGTAGAGGCCACGGTTCGTCCGTGAGCATCTCTTGAAGTTCCGGATACCAAGTCCTTCTCGGCCAATCCGGAACCACTAGTATTGTTCTTACTCTTCTTTGCCGTATGATCTTCAATACCTTTGGTATGAGCGGCAGAGGAGGAAACACATACACTGACTGGTACACCCAAGGAGTTACCAGTGCGTCCACAGCTATTGCCTGTGGATCTCTTGACCTGGCGCAATATTTGTCCAGTTTCTTGTTGAGGCGAGACGCCATCATGTCTACAATTGGTCTTTCCCAACGGTCTATTAACATGTTGAAGACTTCTGGATGTAGACCCCACTCTCCCGGATGAAGATCGTGTCTGCTGAGGAAGTCTGCTTCCCAGTTGTCCACGCCCGGGATGAACACTGCTGACAGTGCTATCACGTGATTCTCCGCCCAGCGAAGAATCTTGGCAGCTTCTGCCATTGCACTCCTGCTTCTTGTGCCGCCCTGCCTGTTTACATGGGCGACCGCCGTGATGTTGTCCGACTGAATCAACACCGGCTTTCCTTGCAGGAGAAGTTCCGCCTGGCTTAGAGCATTGTAGATTGCTCTTAGTTCCAGAATGTTTATGTGAAGAGACTTTTCCAGACTCGTCCATACTCCCTGGAAGTTTCTTCCTTGTGTGACTGCTCCCCAGCCTCTCAGGCTGGCGTCCGTGGTCACCAGGATCCAATCCTGAATGCCGAATCTGCGGCCTTCTAATAGGTGAGCCTTCTGCAACCACCACAGAAGTGACACCCTTGTCTTTGGTGACAGGGTTATTCGCAGGTGCATCTGCAGATGCGACCCTGACCATTTGTCCAACAGATCCCTTTGGAATATTCTTGCATGGAATCTGCCGAATGGAATTGCTTCGTAAGAAGCCACCATTTTTCCCAGGACTCTTGTGCATTGATGTACTGACACTTTTCCTGGTTTTAGGAGGTTCCTGACCAGATCGGATAACTCCTTGGCTTTTTCCTCTGGAAGGAAAACCTTTTTCTGAACCGTGTCCAGAATCATTCCTAGGAACAGCAGACGAGTTGTCGGGATTAAATGGGATTTTGGAATATTCAGAATCCACCCGTGTTGTCTTAGCACCTCTTGAGATAGTGCTAAAGCTGTCTCCAGCTGTTCTCTGGACCTTGCCCTTATTAGGAGATCGTCCAAGTATGGGATAACTAATACGCCTTTTCTTCGAAGAAGAATCATCATCTCGGCCATTACCTTGGTAAAGACCCGAGGCGCCGTGGACAATCCGAACGGCAGCGTCTGAAACTGATAGTGACAGTTTTGAACAATGAACCTGAGGTACCCCTGGTGTGCGGGGTAAATCGGAACGTGTAGATACGCATCCTTGATGTCCAAGGATACCATAAAGTCCCCTTCTTCCAGGTTCGCTATCACTGCTCTGAGTGACTCCATCTTGAACTTGAACTTTTTTATGTAGAGGTTCAAGGACTTCAGATTTAGAATAGGCCTTACCGAGCCATCCGGCTTCGGTACCACAAATAGAGTGGAATAATACCCCTTTCCTTGTTGTAATAGGGGTACTTTGACTATCACCTGCTGAGCGTACAGCTTGTGAATGGCTTCCAACACCCTCTCCCTTTCGGAAGAGACGGTTGGTAAGGCAGACTTCAGGAAACGATGAGGAGGATCCGTCTCTAATTCCAACCTGTACCCCTGAGATATTATCTGCAGGATCCAGGGGTCTACCTGCGAGTGAGCCCACTGCGCGCTGTAATTTTTGAGACGGCCCCCCACTGTCCCCGAGTCCGCTTGAGAGGCCCCAGCGTCATGCTGAGGTTTTTGCAGGAGCCGGGGAGGGCTTCTGTTCCTGGGAAGGAGCTGCCTGTTGGTGTCTCTTCCCTCTTCCTCTGCCTCGTGGCAGGTACGACAAGCCCTTTGCTCTCTTATTTTTGTAGGAGCGAAAAGGCTGCGGTTGAAAAGTCGGTGCCTTTCTCTGTTGGGGAGTGACTTGAGGTAAAAAAGTGGATTTCCCGGCAGTAGCCGTGGCCACCAAGTCTGATAGACCAACTCCAAATAACTCCTCCCCTTTATACGGCAAAACCTCCATGTGACGTTTTGAATCCGCATCGCCTGTCCACTGTCGTGTCCATAAGGCTCTTCTGGCTGAAATGGACATAGCACTCACCCGAGATGCCAGTGTGCAAATATCCCTCTGTGCATCACGCATATAGATAAATGCATCCTTTATTTGTTCTAACGACAGTAAAACATTGTCCCTATCTAGGGTATCAATATTTTCAATCAGGGATTCTGACCAAACTACTCCAGCACTGCACATCCAGGCAGTTGCTATAGCTGGTCGTAGTATAACACCTGCATGTGTGTATATATTCTTTTGAATAACTTCCATCTTTCTATCTGATGGATCCTTAAGTGCGGCCGTCTCAGGAGAGGGTAACGCCACTTGTTTGGATAAGCGTGTGAGCGCCTTGTCCACCTTAGGGGGTGTTTCCCAGCGCGCCCTAACCTCTGGCGGGAAAGGGTATAATGCCAATAACTTTTTTGAAATTATCAACTTTTTATCAGGAGCAACCCACGCTTCATCACACACGTCATTTAATTCTTCTGATTCAGGAAAAACTGTTTGTAGTTTTTTCACACCATACATAATACCCTGTTTTACGGTATCTGTAGTATCAGCTAAATGTAACGTCTCCTTCATTGCCAAAATCATATAACGTGTGGCCCTACTGGAAAATACGTTTGAATTTCTACCGTCGTCACTGGAATCAGTGCCCGTGTCTGGGTCTGTGTCGACCGACTGAGGCAAAGGGCGTTTTACAGCCCCTGACGGTGTTTGAGGCGCCTGGACAGGCATTAATTGATTGTCCGGCCGCCTCATGTCCTCAACTGACTGTTTAAGGGAAGATAAACCATCACGTAATTCCACAAATAAAGGCATCCATTCTGGTGTCGACCCCCTGGGGGGTGACATCTGCATATTTGGCAATTGCTCCGCCTCCACACCAATATCGTCCTCATACATGTCGACACCACGTACCGACACACACCGCAAACTCACAGGGAATGCTCTAATGAAGACAGGACCCACTAGCCCTTTTGGGGAGACAGAGGGAGAGTCTGCCAGCACACACCACAAAGCGCTATATATACAAGGGATATCCTTATATTAAGTGCTCCCTTATAGCTGCTTTAATATATATATATATAGCCATTAATGTGCCCCCCCTCTCTGTTTTACCCTGTTTCTGTAGTGCAGTGCAGGGGAGAGACCTGGGAGCCGTTCTGACCAGCGGAGCTGTGACAGAAAATGGCGCCGTGTGCTGAGGAGATAGGCCCCGCCCCTTTTTCGGCGGGTTCTTCTCCCGCTATTTTTCCAGTCAGGCAGGGGTTAAATATCTCCATATAGCCCCTATGGGCTATATGTGAGGTATTTTTAGCCTTGTATAAGGTTTATATTTGCCTCTCAGAGCGCCCCCCCCCAGCGCTCTGCACCCTCAGTGACTGCCCAGTGAAGTGTGCTGAGAGGAAAATGGCGCACAGCTGCAGTGCTGTGCGCTACCTTATGAAGACTGAGGAGTCTTCAGCCGCCGGTTTCCGGACCTCTTCACGCTTCAGCATCTGCAAGGGGGTCGGCGGCGCGGCTCCGGGACCGGACTCCACGGCTGGGCCTGTGTTCGATCCCTCTGGAGCTAATGGTGTCCAGTAGCCAAGCAGCAAATCCACTCTGCATGCAGGTGAGTTTACTACTTTCCCCCTAAGTCCCACGTTGCAGTGATCCTGTTGCCAGCAGGACTCACTGTAAAGAAAAAAAAAACCTAAACTAAACTTTCTCTAAGCAGCTCTTTAGGAGAGCCACCTAGATTGCACCCTTCTCGTTCGGGCACAAAATCTAACTGGAGTCTGGAGGAGGGTCATAGGGGGAGGAGCCAGTGCACACCACCTGACCTAGTAAAGCTTTACTTTTTTGTGCCCTGTCTCCTGCGGAGCCGCTATTCCCCATGGTCCTTTCAGGAACCCCAGCATCCACTTAGGACGATAGAGAAATTTCCTGCTGCGATCAACTTGGAATTACCCCCAATGTTACTTTCCACAGTAATAGGCAATGTATGGATTACTAGAGGATCAGACCCTTACTCACCCAGGATGCTACTCCATTAGCCACTCGCTGGTCATCTCCACACTGGACTACTGTAATCTCCTCCTGACTGGCATCCCTGACGAATGCCTCTCTCCACTCCAATCTATCCTCAATGCTGCAGCCCGGCTCATATTCCTCACCAAACTTACTACGTTCACCTCCCCTCTCCTACAAGCCCTTCACTGGCTCCCCTTCCCTTTCCTTTCAGAATCCAATTCAAACTTCTCACACTCACTTACAAAGCCCTCACCCACTCCTCTCCCATTTACATCTCTGGCATTATCTCCCTCTACACTCCCACCCGTCCTCTTCGCTCTGCTAATGTATTCCGCCTCTCCTGCCAACTGATTACCTCCTCCCACTCCTACCTACACGATTTCTCACGCGCTGCTCCCTTTCTCTGGAATGCTCTCTCTCCCTGACACTCTCCACCTCTCTACAAAACTTCAATTGGGCCACTTCTTCACCAAACACAGCCTTATCTCATCCTAACTCTCTGCTCCACGCTCAGTCTACTTCTTTCCCTTAGAATGTGAGCTCTCACAAGCAGGGTCCTCAACCCTCATGGACTTGTCCTTCGCTTACTTGAACCGTCTTCAACGACACCAAATCCCATGGTTTTCTGCCACCCTGATACTTATGTCCATGTCATCTGCTGCTGTAGCTATGTTTATTTACCCTGTACTCTTCCTATATTGTCTTCAACTGTAAGTCACTATTTTCCTGTTTTGATTATTTTGTTTATGTACTCTGTAATTGGGCGCTGCGGATCCCTTGTGGCACCATATAAATAAAGGATAATAATAATAAAGAGTGAAATGGGTGCGGTTTTATATATGGTTTTAAGATTAGGGCTCTGCAAGACACACTGCTCATCAAATGGGGCTCCTTATGGCAGAGGGGTCATCAGATGGTCCCTGAAAGATACTTTGGTGGCCAGTTCTTTGTATGGGGCTCTTTATTTTGTGAGGGGCTCTGTACTAGTCACTGGATGTGGCTCTGCATCATGTGTGTAGACTGTCACATGAGAATTTGGCCTTAAGTACTCCATGTAGGGGCGTCCCTATGTCCTGTGACATCCAATGCTGTTTAAGTCCCCACTGCAGGAAAAAAGGGAGCCCATCCTCACTGGAAGGGGTGTGGTTTCACAGGAAGGGTTGTGGCCTTGCAGCCCGACCCTCGTTTTCATCACTCTATAGGATGCTTGGCTACCCCTGGAGATTGACTGGCTGTACTGCCAAGCTCCTTCACTGTTACAGAAGCCAAATGCTGCACGTAATGTTATAGCACTCAGCTCCTGTCACTGAGGAGGAGCCAGCATTTTGGTGTCACCCATTGGGAGTGACCCCGGCACCCACCTAGTGACACGACTGACTCCATGCAGAATACTGTTACTTTCATTTAGCCTGGAATTCCTGGACCTACCCCAGCCACAACACACAGCAAAAGGATTTGATTTAACTGCTGTCGTTTTTACTCAGACCCGGATTAAGGTTTGTTGTGTGGGCCCCAGGGCAACTAACTTGTGGTAGTCCATATCTAATAAAATGGTTTATAAAATATGCTGGCAATGTTGTTAAAAAGTATAGTGTGTAAATACTCTCAGCACCACACACTACAGTGTGTACATTATGCCACAGTGCCCCTGGTTGGTGATGTAGCTATATGAGGCCCCCAGTTAGTAGTCCTGTTGTTAATTCGGACCAGTTTCTACTGTATTTATTATACAACTTTAGCAAAATGTATGGACAGGAAAAGCACTAGAGGAACATGAAGATTGTAAGAATATATCTGCCCCAATTTTCCACAGTTTCATGCACCAATTCCATACTTGCCAACTTTAAAACTCATGAGTTCTCAGGAGAGAGATGCACCTGATCACTGTGGGGGCGGGTCCTCTCTTAGTTTAGCTCCACCCCCCATTGCATAGTGCAGAGATTTTGAACTTGTGAACCAACTCCTCATCACTCTTTGTGCTCAACAGATATGGGCCCTCATTCCGAGTTGTTCGCTCGGTATTTTTCATCGCATCGCAGTGAAAATCCGCTTAGTACGCATGCGCAATGTTCGCACTGCGACTGCGCCAAGTAACTTTACTATGAAGAAAGTAATTTTACTCACGGCTTTTTCTTCGCTCCGGCGATCGTAATGTGATTGACAGGAAATGGGTGTTACTGGGCGGAAACACGGCGTTTCAGGGGCGTGTGGCTGAAAACGCTACCGTTTCCGGAAAAAACGCAGGAGTGGCCGGGGAAACGGTGGGAGTGCCTGGGCGAACGCTGGGTGTGTTTGTGACGTCAACCAGGAACGACAAGCACTGAACTGATCGCACAGGCAGAGTAAGTCTGGAGCTACTCTGAAACTGCTAAGTAGTTAGTAATCGCATTATTGCGAATACATCGGTCGCAATTTTAAGAAGCTAAGATTCACTCCCAGTAGGCGGCGGCTTAGCGTGTGTAACTCTGCTAAATTCGCCTTGCGACCGATCAACTCGGAATGAGGGCCATGATTCGTGGAACTGCACATCCCAGCAAGTTGTACTGCATTTGCTGATGATCTCAAATGAATATCTTGATTGAATAGTTTAGGTATATTGAAAAAGTGAGGTTTTTTTTTTTTACCTTTGTAAAGATATAGTTGCCTGCCTTATTGGTATGTAATGTCTGTTTTTCTAAGCTAATTTATGGCCTTAGCTTAAAGGGGGATTGTATTGGGTGGAGTTTGCAATCATTGCATTCACATGACTATTGTTCCTATTTAAAGTCTAGTATACGGATGGATAGCCATCGGCTGGTAGTGCTTCCATAGAAGTGCTGACATAAAAGTGTTATAAAAATAGCGTTATACCTGCGTTAAGCCGAAGGAAAACAGAAGGGAAACATCAACACACCAACACTACCACAAATGGTCTGCCTAAATGCCTCAAAAGTATGTAATTCATCTTATGCATATTATCGGTTTTTTAAAACCTATGAAAAGTCATCCCCAATCTGCTCTCTACAGTTCTCTCTTATGCAAACTCATGTATGTTTCTTGATGTAATGATTTCTTGTAATAATTGTCATTGCATGTGTGGGGAAGTTGCTGTTAGGGTCTCCTGCCCTGTGCTGCCACGTCGTCATGGCAACCGGGAGACAAGTGCTAGTGGTGTAACCTGAGCGCAGCTGATACTCCGGTTCGGGTCTTTTGCTGTGCAGTGGTTATAGGCTCTGTGCACGGCAGGGGATCCGGTGCTGGTTTTTGTGCTCACAGTCTGTGAGGTCTGAGTGGGGCGTGGACAGCACCTGCTTTATAAGGCCTCTTTTCAGGGTAAGCAGATGCTGCTGAATCTTTGTTGGTTAGTCAGTTCATGAAAGTTAGCCAGTACTGTGTAGCTTTGTATTTGTTTGTTGCTTACTGCAAATAGGCCTGGGGATTTGGTATTACACTCTGCCAATCCAGACCTAGCAGTAAGACTGGAGTCAGTCGTTTAGCTTGCTGGGGTTCTGTTACTACTCTGTGAACTTAGCAAGTTTGCGGCTGTATTCTAAGACTTGCCTGTCTAATCCTGTCTCACTGTGCTAGGTGTCAGGGGTCAGTTTAGTGGCAGTAAGCTAAAACCTGTGCACTGCAAGTGAGAATTAGGATTGTGGAGATTCTCCTTGTGTCTATCATTCCATCTCTGACCAAGGAGTTTACTGCCACACCCGTTGGTAACCCTTTAGGGTTTTGCTGTTGCCCTTAGCAACAGCATTTCGGGTTCTCTACGTATTAAAACACAACATCTTGCTTTTCCATCTGAGCAGTTCTAATACAAGGGAGATACCCAGTTCCTTAGCCTCTGGGCTTCTCTGTTCACTTTGTGTGTATTTTGTTACCCTATCACCTTCTGTGTACATTATGTCATATCCCCCAGTTTGTCTGTGAGTCCATCTGTTTTGCATAACAGTTCAAACACCAGTACATTCCTGCAGACACTGGAGTGCATAACAGTTCTGACACCAGTACTTTCCTGCAGGCACTGGTGTGCATAACATATTCAGCAGCCTAATACTCCTGTTGAAATTTTGTGGGAATATGGAGCATACCCCTCAAAATACGTTGCAACAGGTGGTCGATCAGGTGCAGGTCCTGACTCGACAATTTAATGATTTGTCCATTAAAATGCACACCTCCCAGGCTGCTGGCGGAGCTCCCGCAGCAGCAGCACCTGCAGGGGTTAAGGAGCCGAAAGTAAATCTCCCGGATCGTTTTTCTGGAGATCGCTCGCAGTTCTTTTGTTTCAAGGAGAGCTGCAAGCTATACTTCCGGCTTAGGCCTCAGTCTTCTGGGTCGGAGATTCAGCGGGTGGGCATAGTGATTTCCTTGCTACAAGGAGACCCACAGGTCTGGGCATATGGGTTGCAGCCTGACTGTCCGTCGCTTAAAAGTGTTGATGCTTTTTTTACGGCACTGGGCATGTTGTATGATGACCCTGACAAGACGGCCTCAGCCGAGGCTCAGATTTCGATCCTTAAGCAAGGGCGAAGGCCAGTTGAGGTTTACTGTACGGAGTTTCGGAGATTGGCCCATGATACCCAGTGGAATGACCCAGCCCTGAGACACCAGTACCGAAGAGGTCTTTCTAACCAGATAAAGGACCAACTGGTACAATATCCCTTGCCTGATAGCTTGGATCAGCTCATGCAGTTATCCATCCGGGTGGATAGACGGCTGAGAGAGCGTAGGCTTGAAAGGGAGACTGAGATTTCCTTCCTTCCCAAGGGAACCTCAGACTCTGAGGAATTTTCTGAGGAGCCTATGCAGATTGGGGCTACCCGCCTCTCCTCGCGTGAGAAGACGCGGAGGAGACAGCAGGGGTTGTGTTTGTACTGTGGGAATAAAGGTCATGTGGTAGTATCATGCCCAGAAAAGCCGGAAAACTTCAGGGCCTGAGGGTGATGGGAAATATCCTGTCAGGCCAGAAGTCAGAATTTCCCAAGAAGACTTTTATCATTCCGGTGACCTTGAAGATCCTCGGTCAAACTGTCAAGACTGAGGCCTTTGTGGACAGTGGGGCCGACGGGGTTTTTATGGACCGCCAATTCGCCCTGAAACACTCTGTTCCCTTAGTACCCTTGGCATCGGAAATTGAGATTTGTGGGTTAAACGGGGAACCATTATCCCAAGGTAAAATTACCTCTTGCACTAGCCAGATTTCTTTGTTTATTGGAGCCACACACTCTAAAAAATTGTCCTTTTATGTGACTGTCTGTACTTTTGCCCCATTGGTGTTGGGGTTACCCTGGTTAAGGGCCCACAATCCTCAATTTGACTGGGTCTCTGGGGAGATTCTTAGTTGGGGTACTGATTGTTTCAGGAGTTGCTTGAGCCTTCCAGTCAGGCTCTCGCAGCTAAGTTTGCCAGGATTGCCAGGGTGTTATGTAGATTTTGCGGACGTGTTCTCCAAAAAAGTTGCAGAGGTACTACCTCCCCATCGCCCCTATGACTGTGCCATTGATTTGTTGCCAAATGCTAAGCTTCCCAAGAGCAGGTTGTACTCCCTGTCACGTCCTGAGACTCAGGCTATGGCAGAGTACATTCAGGAGAACTTGGCTAAGGGATTTATCAGACCTTCACAGTCTCCAGTTGGGTCGGGTTCTTCTTCGTGGGTAAAAAGGACGGTTCGTTGCGACCCTGCATCGACTTCAGGGAATTGAACCGTATCACGATTAAAAACTCATACCCACTGCCTCTCATTTCGGTCTTGTTTGACCAGCTTCGTACTGCCACCATTTTTTCTAAGATTGACCTACGCGGTGCGTACAATCTAATCCGAATAAGAGAGGGGGATGAATGGAAGACTGCCTTTAATACCCACTCAGGGCATTATGAATATTTGGTGATGCCTTTTGGGCTCTGTAATGCCCCGGCAGTCTTCCAGGATTTCATGAATGATGTGCTCAGGGAATATTTGGATAGATTCTTAGTTGTATACTTAGATGACATCCTAATCTTCTCCCATTCCCTGGAGGAACATCGGAAGCATGTACGCTTAGTCCTCCAGAAACTCAGAGACCACCGGCTTGGGGCGAAGCTGGAGAAGTGCGAATTTGAAGTTCAGCAAATCGCATTTCTAGGATATATTATCTCCCCAGAAGGTTTCCAAATGGAGGGTTCCAAGGTACAGGCAGTCCTGGATTGGGTGCAGCCCACTAGTTTGAAGGCGCTTCAGCGTTTCCTGGGCTTTGCGAATTTTTATAGACGATTTATCGCTGGATTTTCGTCTATAGTGGCGCCCTTGGTGGCACTCACTAAGAAAGGGGCGGATGTTGCTCACTGGTCTTGTGAGGCTAAAGCGGCTTTTGCCCGTCTCAAAAGGGCATTTGTTTCGGCCAAGGTGCTGCGACACCCAGATCCAGAGCGTCCTTTTGTGGTGGAGGTGGATGCCTCTGAGATGGGTATTGGGGCAGTGCTTTCTCAGATGGGAGTGTCTGATAATCGCCTTCATCCCTGTGCTTACTTTTCCCGTAAATTTTCGCCTGCCGAGATGAATTATGACGTGGGTAACCGGGAATTGTTGGCTATTAAGGATGCACTCGAGGAGTGGAGACACTGGCTTGAGGGGGCTAAGTTTGTGGTCTCAATTCTCACTGACCATAAGAATCTGGCATATTTAGAGTCAGCGAAGCGTCTCAATGCCAGGCAGGCACGATGGGCTTTGTTTTTTGCTCGCTTTAATTTTTTGATAACATATCGCCCTGGGTCAAAAAACATCAAGGCTGATGCGCTCTCGCGGAGTTTTGCTCCAATCCAGGAGACCACCGAGGAGCCGTTGCCCATTGTTTCCCCATCATGTATTAAAGTGGGCATTACCCAGGACCTCTTATCATTAGTCCTTAGAGCACAGGAGCAGGCTCCTCCAGACCTTCCGGTAGGTCTTTTGTTTGTGCCTCCTAGGTTAAGACAGCGAGTGTTCCTGGAATTCCATGCCAAGAAGTCGGCAGGTCACCCGGGTATTGCCAGAACTCGGGAGTTGCTATCTAGGGCGGTGTGGTGGCCCTCGGTGGCTAAGGATGTGGATCAGTGGGTTCGGGCATGTGACATCTGTGCCCGAAATAAGACTCCTAGAGGGGTTCCTGTTGGCCCATTACATCCACTCTCTATCCCATCTAAGCCATGGACCCACATTTCAATGGATTTTGTGGTGGACTTGCCCAAATCCTCGGGGATGACAGCCATCTGGGTTGTCGTTGACAGGTTTTCGAAGATGGCGCACTTCGTTCCACTGGTTGGGCTGCCATCAGCCAGACGCCTGTCTGAATTATTTATGCTGCATGTTGTGCGTCTCCACGGGTTGCCACTTGATGTGGTCTCTGACCGCGGATCCCAGTTTGTGGCCAAATTCTGGAGGGCATTTTGTTCCGATCTCCAGATTTCTGTCAGCTTGTCGTCAGGCTACCATCCGCAGTCTAATGGGCAGACTGAAAGGGTGAACCAGTCCTTGGAGCAGTTCCTCAGGTGTTATGTCTCCAAGTGTCAGACTGACTGGGTTGCTCATCTGTCCATGGCGGAGTTTGCCTATAACAACGCGGCTCACTCTGCTACAGGGATCTCTCCCTTCCTTTGTGTGTATGGGCATCATCCTAAGGCCAATTCTTTTGACCCCCTGGACTCCACGCCTGGTGGTTCCTCTGTGGTTTCGGTCCTTAGAGGTATTTGGCGGAAAGTGAAGAAAGCCCTTGTGTCTGTGTCATTAGTGACCAAAAGGGTTTTTGATAAGCGGAAAAGACCCTGCAGCTTCAAATTAGGAGACTTCGTCTGGTTGTCTACCAAGAATTTGAAGTTGAGACAGCCATCTCATAAGTTAGGGCCCCGGTTCATCGGCCCTTATAAGATAACCAGGGTTATCAATCCGGTGGCATTTCAGTTAGATCTGCCCCGTTCTTTGGGTATCAATAAAACATTTCATTGTTCCCTTTTAAAACGGGCGATTAGTAATCCTTCTTCCAGTGAAAGACCTTCCCCTCTTCTGATACGTGGCCAGAGGGAGTTTGTTGTTGAAAGGATTCTTGACTCCAAGGTGGTTCGGGGTCGGCTGTCATTTTTGGTGCACTGGAAGGGGTATGGCCCGGAGGAGCGGTCGTGGGTGCGCAGTTGTGATCTTCATGCCCCCAGACTGATACGCTCTTTCTTCTCGCAGTTCCCCGATAAACCCGGTGGTAGGGGTTCTTTGACCCCTCGTCAGAGGGGGGGTACTGTTAGGGTCTCCTGCCCTGTGCTGCCACGTCGTCATGGCAACCGGGAGACAAGTGCTAGTGGTGTAACCTGAGCGCAGCTGATACTCCGGTTCGGGTCTTTTGCTGTGCAGTGGTTATAGGCTCTGTGCACGGCAGGGGATCCGGTGCTGGTTTTTGTGCTCACAGTCTGTGAGGTCTGAGTGGGGCGTGGACAGCACCTGCTTTATAAGGCCTCTTTTCAGGGTAAGCAGATGCTGCTGAATCTTTGTTGGTTAGTCAGTTCATGAAAGTTAGCCAGTACTGTGTAGCTTTGTATTTGTTTGTTGCTTACTGCAAATAGGCCTGGGGATTTGGTATTACACTCTGCCAATCCAGACCTAGCAGTAAGACTGGAGTCAGTCGTTTAGCTTGCTGGGGTTCTGTTACTACTCTGTGAACTTAGCAAGTTTGCGGCTGTATTCTAAGACTTGCCTGTCTAATCCTGTCTCACTGTGCTAGGTGTCAGGGGTCAGTTTAGTGGCAGTAAGCTAAAACCTGTGCACTGCAAGTGAGAATTAGGATTGTGGAGATTCTCCTTGTGTCTATCATTCCATCTCTGACCAAGGAGTTTACTGCCACACCCGTTGGTAACCCTTTAGGGTTTTGCTGTTGCCCTTAGCAACAGCATTTCGGGTTCTCTACGTATTAAAACACAACATCTTGCTTTTCCATCTGAGCAGTTCTAATACAAGGGAGATACCCAGTTCCTTAGCCTCTGGGCTTCTCTGTTCACTTTGTGTGTATTTTGTTACCCTATCACCTTCTGTGTACATTATGTCATATCCCCCAGTTTGTCTGTGAGTCCATCTGTTTTGCATAACAGTTCAAACACCAGTACATTCCTGCAGACACTGGAGTGCATAACAGTTCTGACACCAGTACTTTCCTGCAGGCACTGGTGTGCATAACAGTTGCTTGGTGAAACAGTTAATTATTGCATACTGACTGGTGTTTACCTCCTTTGAACATTTGCCCATTGTGGTCAGGTGTACTATATCTTTATATTTAGTAAGGTGTAGTCATGGTGTAAAGGACAGAGTATGATTACTGATTAGTAAAAGAAAACAAATACTGAGCAACATCCCCAAACAGGTAATTTCAACTTTAAACTTGTCATTTATTTTGTACGCTCTGGACATGGCTACTAATAACAAATGCACAGACAAAATTCTTAAAGCTATGTCTGCAAATGCTAGGAGCTTAGGAGACAAAATTCCAGAGCTAATTGCGATAATGACAAGGGATAACCTGGATTTTGTGGCAATTACAGAGTCTTGGTGCAATGAGAATCATGACTGGGACATAGCTATACCAGGATACAATTTATTTAGGAAGGATAGAATAGGAAGAATAGGAGGAGGGGTAGCAATGTATGTGAAAAAAAGCATAAATGCTACTTTAATACAAAATATTGAAGCCAAAACTGAGGCCCTTTGGGTCACCATAGAAACCAGGAAGAAGGACATTATTCGCATTGGGGTGATCTATAGACCACCAGGCCAGGGGCAGGATTTGGACAGGAACCTATTGTTGGACATCTCTAAAATGGTTTTAAAGGGAGAAGTCATAATCATGGGAGACTTTAATTTACCTGATGTAAATTGGGAGGGGTCTTTTGCAAGTTCAGCTATAAGTGGCAAATTTCTACATTCCTTACAGGGAGCATCTCTCAAGCAATTGGTGAGGGGGCCCACTCGCAAAGACTCAATATTAGATTTGATTCTTACAAATGGTGATAGGATATCTGATATATATGTGGGTGAGCACCTGAGATCCAGTGATCATCAAGCAGTATGGTTTAGTATAAAGACAGGATCCAACTCCTGTCACACAAAAACAAAGGTGTTGGATTTTAGAAATGCTGACTTTACAAAAATGGGGAGATGTTTAAGTGATTCATTGGCAAACTGGAGGAACTTGGAAGGAGTGCAGGAGAGGTGGAAAAAACTGAAAAGTGCAATACTAAGTGCAACAGACCTTTGTATCAAAATGGTTAGGAAAAGCACCAGGAAAAGGAAGCCAGTGTGGTTCACAAAAGAAGTATCAACTAGTGTGAAAGTAAAAAAGATGGCTTTTTGGAAATACAAACAGACTCAAAATAATAACGACAAAGAGGTGTATCTGGACAGATGGAAGGATGCTAAGAAAGTGATCAGACGTGCAAAGGCAGAAGCTGAGGAGAAAATGGCCCAGTCAGTAGATAAAGGGGGCAAAATTTTTTTAAAGTATATAAGTGAAAGGAGAAAATCAAATGGAGGAATAATAAGACTTAAGACAGAGAGTGAGCATTTGGTGGAGGGAGACAAGGCAATAGCAGATCACCTAAATAATTATTTTTGCTCAGTATTTACTACAGAAGAAGGGATGGGGCCAGAGTTAAGTTGCAAGGACATTCATAAAAATAAGGTAGATGAAAATACATTTACAGAGGAGAAGGTCCTAACAGAACTTTCAAAACTAAAAGTGGATAAATCAATGGGACCACATGGGATACACCCAAGGATACTCAAAGAGCTAAAAGATGTGCTGGTTACACCTTTGACAGAATTATTTAACCAGTCACTAAATACAGGTGCTATTCCAGAGGACTGGAAAAGAGCAAATGTAGTTCCACTGCACAAAAGTGGAAGCAAGGAAGAAGCAAGTAACTACAGACCAGTAAGCCTTACATCAGTAGTAGGGAAAGTAATGGAAAAACTATTAAAAGAAAGAGTAGTGGAATATCTTAAATCAAACAACTTACAGGATCCAAAACAGCATGGATTTACTGGTGGGAGATCATGCCAAACAAATCTTATTGACTTTTTTGACTCTCTGACGAAAATAATAGATCAAAGGGGAGCCGTAGATGTAGCATATCTAGACTTTAGTAAGGCATTTGACACTGTCCCACATCGCAGACTGCTAAATAAACTTGAAAGCCTGGGGGTGGATTATAAATTAGTTAAATGGATAAGAACCTGGTTGCAGGATAGGAAACAGACAGTCATAGTTAATGGAGTGCAATCTATGGAGGGAAATGTTACCAGTGGAGTACCCCAGGGATCTGTACTTGGTCCAGTACTCTTTAATATCTTTGTTGGTGACATTGCAGATGGTATTGAAGGGAAGATATGCCTTTTTGCAGATGATACAAAGATATGCAACAGGGTAGACACACCGGGAGGGGTAAAACAAATGATTAATGACCTAGGTAGGCTTGAGAAATGGTCAAGAACGTGGCAACTACAGTTTAATGCTAACAAATTTAAAATCATGCACTTGGGTCTCAAAAACCCAAAGGCTAAATATAGTATCAAAGGTACTATAATGGAAACTACTGAGGAGGAAAGAGATTTAGGAGTCACTATTTCAAGTGACTTGAAGGCAGGAAAGCAATGCAACAAAGCAATGAGAAAGGCAAGTCAGATGCTTGGTTGCATAGGGAGAGGAATCAGTAGCAGGAAAAAAGAAGTGATAATGCCACTGTATAGGTCATTGGTATGGCCCCATCTGGAATACTGTGTCCAGTTCTGGAGACCCTATCTCCAGAAGGATATAAATACATTAGAGAGTGTACAAAGAAGGGCAACTAAAATGGTGCATGGCCTACATCATAAAACTTACCCGGAAAGGCTAAAAGATCTTAACATGTATAGTTTGGAGGAGAGAAGGGAAAGGGGGGACATGATAGAAACTTTCAAATATATCAAGGGTCTTAACAAAGTTCAGGAGGGAAACATTCTTCAAAGGAAAAGAAGTATTAGAACTCGAGGGCATACATTGAGACTGGAGGGGGGGAGGTTCAGGGGAAATTTAAGGAAAAATTACTTCACAGAAAGGGTAGTGGATAAGTGGAATAGCCTCCCATCAGAGGTGGTAGAGGCTAAGACTGTAGGGCAATTTAAACATGCTTGGGACAGGCATATGAATATCCTTACAAAGAATTAAGGTTAAAAAAGGGTTGAGATTGCCTAAAGGATAAAATAAAAAAGGGGTAGACTAGATGGGCCAAGTGGTTCTTATCTGCCGTCAAATTCTATGTTTCTATGTTTCTAATTGTGAGTTCTACGAAGAGGGTGTGAGGCTTAGATGAGGCCAGAAGCTGGGTGGGATTCTTGAGGGTGACCACCTCTTATGGGAGTCTCCAAAAATGTGGGAGTTCTTTGAGAATAGACAAGTATGATCAATTGTACAGTATATTGTTTATGACAGTGCGCTACAATCTATTACAAATTTTTGTATTTATTTTTCTCGAAAACTTCCACTAACTGTATGAAATTAGGGCCACAAGTATGCACGCCATGCCCATATTTTAGTACAGCCAGCTATACTCTCCTTGGAGCCCCCGCTGTTATGGGATGAGAGATCCACAAGACCATGCAGGTTCTCACTATGCAGAGCAGATAACTGGTGGCATTAAAGGACTTGGGTGACCCTGACGAGTCAATCTGCACCCGAGAAGGACGTGGCCTAATGTACCCCCCTCCCTGTTTTCATCACTCTGGGAAGTATGAACCTGGAGACTCTGGCTGCACTGCCGGCTCGTTCTCAGTGTCAGGATCTTGACGCAGGGTCATAAATAGAGGAGAGAATGGAAGGCAGTTGTTTATAGGCGCCAGCCCTGAATGGGGCAAACTCATCGCCTCCACTGCCCCAAGTTCTGCTTTATGTGCCCCAGAGCAGGAATAAGTAGGGTGCCCAGGGGGTATGTGCCGTGGCACTCCTCCTTTTCTGGTTGCTGCTAGGGTTGTGGAAGTGAAGGAGGGTAAGTGTGATCTGCAGGAGTCAGGACTCCTCTTACCGCCCCCCCTCCCACAGCAGCCAGCACCTATGGGGGGAGACTCTCTCTTGAGTGCACACTTCTCCACCCTAACATCCCTTCCTCCTTGCAGCTGTACAGGGAACACAGGCAGTTGCACAATGTGTGCCTGGGTGCTGCTGGGATAATGTATTGGTAGTGAATGCGAGCTGAGGTGGTGGTGGGGAGGGCACCAAAAATTATCTCCCCTCCAGGCTCCTAGTATGAACTTACACCCCTGGCTTGACGTGACAGATAATGTCACAGTGCAGCACCGGCCCCCAGTCACTGAAGAGAAGCTGGTATTTTGGCATCAACCCCTGAAAGGGTTACATCCGGATGCCGTCTACATTCCCCACCCCCTATAGAGATGCCTGTTGGGATTTGTATATATTGTAGTACCACCCCAATAAAGTATTGCAATCACTTCTTCATTCCCATCACAGCATATGTGAATTTCTTCTTCCTATTAGCCAGCCCTCCATAGTGGGAAACCACAGAGTCTGGTACTCTAATCGGGTACCATTGGGAGCCTGACACAGGGCGGCAGAGGGTCCTCATTGTGCTACACAGGTTTTTGTTTTTTTCCTTTAATTCTAGATGTGTTGATCCAGAGAAACATGGAACAATCCCCTAGTGAGGCAGCCGCCAATTTAACCTGACCGAGTGAGGGAAAAAAAATCCTCTCTCATTCACGTAATGGCAATTAGATTAATTCCCTGGATCATTCACCGTAATTATGCAATTTACTAATTATAGCTACATATACCATTTCTTGCAAGATAGGCTTCCAACTGACTTAACAAATTTGCCCTCCCCAGTCCCCTTGGTGTGGAATTCCATAGCTTCACTCCTTTCCATGTTGATGATGAAATAGTGATGTATCTTACCTAATTATTTTATTCCAATTTTGTTGGGTAATTGGACACTATTACTATGTATGAAATACGTGGAGAGGATGCGGAGACAAGTTTGTGTTTTTTTCGCACACACACAAGTTAATTGTTTGATGGAATAAAGAAAAAAAAAAGCCATGTATCATAAATCAGCCATTGTTACGTATCAGTAGCATTTTTGACCCTGTAAAAATTGTAGGATGTGCAGATTAAATTACTTTTTCAGATTCAGTCAGTACCTGCTTACCTAGGAAGAAAAAGACCTTTTATTTTATATTATTTTTTTACAACATAAAGTAGCTGTAAACCACTCCGTTAAGTTTAATATGAATTCTGCCCACTTGCTTTATCTGGCAATTTGTTGTAGAAATATTTCATTAGGAACCTGCACTCTACAGAGACTGAGGAAAAAAAGCCTTGCAGATAAGAATGGATATTACATTATGGTTGATGACTTTATCCTTGAAAACTCTATTTCACCACCTTATACAAAGCTTCTAAGCCCCCTAGAAATGTAACTACTGAACGCATTTGCTAAGTGGACTTTGAAGGTACCGATTTGATCTGTGCCGTGTAGAAATTGTCATAAACCAGTCAAGATGTCTACAATAATGAAATCAAATAATAACTATTGTATCTTTTCTCTCTCCCCCCAGTTCAGTTTTACAACTTGTCATTATAGACAATCAGAAATATTGAGTTACAAATGATAAAGTTGCTGACATTATTTACTTAAAAGATAGTTCTACAACCTCCCACAGAAAGGAACAAAGAAAAGTGAATTCCTCAATTTCAAGTATTTCATTGTTTAATTACAAAATGTCAGCAATAAAAGCCAAAACAAGGTTACCATAGAGTTTTGCAATCAGACAAATCCCAGGCCTCGTTATAGTTTTAGGCATCTATGAACATAGCAGGGACGTGCGGTGAGCTAAATAGCTCAGTAGGCACTGACTAGCACCAGAGCAAGATTTCCATGCAATATATGACCCAAAACGTACATCTGGGCATTATGCACAGGTGCAGCAGTATAAAATCCTGGAAATTTGATGAGTTTTGATCAGAGATGTGCGGAAAAGTTAGCCAGGTGAGGCATACCATAGACTTTTTACTCCAGAGTTTTGGCTATAAAAATTATTAGAATAATACAAAGAAGATATTTCAAACATATTTTCTCTAACGTCCTAGTGGATGCTGGGGACTCCGTAAGGACCATGGGGAATAGACGGGCTCCGCAGGAGACAGGGCACTTTAAGAAAGAATTTGGATTCTGGTGTGTCCTGGCTCCTCCCTCTATGTCCCTCCTCCAGACCTCAGTTAGAATCTGTGCCCGGACGAGCTGGGTGCTACTTAGTGAGCTCTCCTGAGCTTGCTAAAAAGAAAGTATTTTGTTAGGTTTTTTATTTTCAGAGAGATCTGCTGGCAACAGGCTCTCTGCTACGTGGGACTGAGGGGAGAGAAGCAGCCCTACTCACTGAAGATAGGTCCTGCTTCTTAGGCTACTGGACACCATTAGCTCCAGAGGGATCGTACACAGGATCGCACCCATGGTCGTCCGATCCCGGAGCCGCGCCGCCGTCCCCCTTGCAGAGCCAGAAGATAGAAGCCGGTGACAGAAGCAAGAAGACTTCGAAATCGACGGCAGAAGACTCCAGTCTTCATATGAGGTAGCGCACAGCACTGCAACTGTGCGCCATTGCTCCCACACTAAACCCACATACTCCGGTCACTGTAGGGTGCAGGGGGCAAGGGGGGGGGGGCGCCCTGGGCAGCAATTAGAGACCTCTTTGGCAAAAGTTTGCATAATATACAGTTGGGCACTGTATATATGTATGAGCCGGAGCCCCCGCCAAAATTGTACATGAAAGCGGGACAGAAGCCCGCCGTCGAGGTGGCGGGGCTTCTTCCTCAGCACTCACCAGCGCCATGTTTTTTCTCCACAGCACCGCTGAGAGGAAGCTCCCCAGTCTCTCCCCTGCAGTTACACGGTAGAAGAGGGAAAAAAGAGAGGGGGGCACATAATTAGGTGCAAAAATCTATATAAACAGCAGCTACTGGGTTAACATTAAGTTACTGTGTTATTCCTGGGTTAATAGCGCTGGGGTGTGTGCTGGCATACTCTCTCTCTGTCTCTCCAAAGGGCCTTACGGGGGAATTGTCTTCAGATGAGCATTCCCTGAGTGTGTGGTGTGTCAGTACGTGTGTGTCGACATGTCTGAGGTAAAAGGCTCCCCTAAGGAGGAGATGGAGCAAATATATGTGTGAGTGGGTGTCTCCGTACACAACGCCGACACCTGTTTGGATATGTGTAATTAAGTGCTAAGGTGAATTTATTGCACAAAAGATTAGAGAACAGACAGGAAATCTACCCATGTCTGTCCCTATGTCGCAGAGACCTTTAGAGTCTCTCAATGCTCACTATCCAAAATAATAGACACTGATATCGACACGGAGTTTGACTCCAGTGTCGACTACGATAATGCAAAGTTACAGCCAAAATGGCAGAAAAGTATTCAATATATGATTATTGTAATAAAAGATGATTTGCATATCACTGATGACTCATCTGTCCCTGACACAAGGGTACACATGTTTAAGGGGAAGAAAGCTGAGGTAAATTTCCCTCCTCTCAGGAGGAAAAAGAGCGGGAATCTCCAGACAAGAGACTGCAGTTTCCCACAAAGAATTCTCAGGCAGTATCCTTTCCCCACTAGGGCCAGGATATGATGGGAATCTTCCCCTAGGGTGTCACGTTTGCCCAAAAGGTAGCCCTGACGTAACAGCTATTCTCAGGGATCCTGCAGATAGCGTGCACATTTTGGTACACTACTCAGACCGGCGATTGTGTCGGCATGGGTTTATAGCACTGTGGCAGCGTGGACAGGTACCTTATCAGCAGAGATTGAGACCCTAGTATGTATATAGATATACATATGTATGTATATATATATATATATATATATATATATTAAAGATGCTGTCTTAAGAGATATGTATATATAAAACATGCCCAAAGAGACATGAGTATACTGGGTCCTAGAGTCAAAGCTATGTCGATTTCTGCTTGACATGTCCTGTAGAATATGCAATGGACAGATGATGCCGACTTAAGAGGCATATGGAAGGCTGAGGATTGTGTGGAGAAGGGTTCTCGGACCTGGTCTCCACAGCTATAGCTGGTAATTCTGATATTTTGCCTTATATTCCTGCACAGCCTAGGAAAGCACGACATTATCAAATGCAGCCTTTCGAATAAAGAAACAAGAAAGTCCGAGGTGCGTCCTTTCTTGCCAGAGGTGGGGGCAGAGGAAAGAAGCTGCACAACACAGCTAGTTCCCAGGAACAGAAGTCCTTCCCGGCCTCTACAAAAATCCACCGCATGTCGCTGGGGCTCCACAGGCGGAGCTAGGCCCGGTGGGGGCACGCCTTCGTAAGTTCAGCCACAAGTGGATTCTCTCCCTGTTAGATCCCTGGGCAATAGATATAGTGTCTCAGGGATACGAGCTGGACTTTGAGAAGATGCCCTCTCACCGACGGCCCTGCCGGCTTCCCCCTACGAGAGGGAAACAGTGTTAACTGCAATTCACAAATTGCATCTTCAACAGGTGGTGGTCAAGGTTCCCCTCCTTCAACAAGGAGGGGGTTATTATTCGACCATGTTGTAGTCCCGAAACCAGACGGTTCGGTCAGACCCATATTGAATTTAAAATCCCTGAACATATACCTGAAAAGGTTCAAGTTCAAGATGGAATCGCTAAGAGCGGTCATTGCAAGCCTGAAAGGGGGAGATTTTATGGTGACTCGGGACATAAAGGATGCATACCTTCATGTCCCCATTTATCCACCTCATCAGGCGTACCTCAGAATTGCGGTACGGGATTGTCATTACCAATTTCAGACGTTGCCGTTTGGTCTCTCCACGGCCTTGAGAATATTCGCCAAGGTAATGGCGGGAATGATGGTGCTCCTGCGGAAGTAGGTGTCACTATTATCACGTACTTGGACGATCTCCTCATAAAAGCGAGATCAAGAGAGCAGTTGCTGTACAGCGTATCACTTTCTCTGGAAGTGTAACGGCAACACGGCTGGATTCTATATATTCCAAAGTCGCAGTTGGTTCCTAAAGCTCATCTGCCTCTCCTAGGCATGATCCTAGACACAGACCAGAAAAGGGTTTATCTCCCGATAGAGAGAGCTCAGGAGCTCGTGACACTGGTCAGGAATCTATTAAAACCAAAACAGGTGTCAGTGCATCACTGCACTCGAGTCCTGGGAAGGAGGGTGGCATCATACGAGGCCATTCCCTTCGGCAGGTTCCATGCGAGGAACTTCCAAAGGGACTTACTGGACAAGTGGTCCGGATCACATCTTCAGATTAATTACCCTATCCCCCAGGGCCAGGTGTCTCTTCTGTGGTGGCTGCAGAGTGCTCACCTTCTCGAAGGTCGCAGATTCGGCATTCAGGACTGGGTCCTGGTGACCACGGATGCAAGCCTCCGAGGGTGGGGGGCAGTCACACAGGGAAGAAATTTCCAAGGGCTGTGGTCAAGGCAGGAGACTTGCCTTCACATCAATATCCTGGAACTAAGGGCCATATACAACGCCCTAAGTCAAGCGGAGACCCTGCTTCGCGACCAACCGGTTCTGATTCAGTCAGACAATATCACCGCAGTGGCTCATGTAAACCGCCAAGGCGGCACAAGGAGCAGGGTGGCGATGGTAAAAGCCACCAGAATTCTTCGCTGGGCGGAGAATCACGTAAGCACACTGTCAGCAGTGTTCATTCCGGGAGTGGACAACTGGGAAGCAGACTTCCTCAGTAGGCACGACCTCCACCCGGGAGAGTGGGGACTTCATCAAGAAGTCTTCATGCAGATTGCAAGTCGGTGGGAACTGCCACAGGTGGACATGATGGCATCCCGCCTCAACAAAAAGCTGCAGAGATATTGCGCCAGGTCAAGAGACCCTCAGGCGATAGCTGTGGACGCACTGGTGACACCGTGGGTGTTCCCGTCGGTCTATGTATTTCCTCCTCTACCAGGTGCTGAGAATCATAAGGAAAAGAGGAGTGAGAACAATACTCTTTGTTCCGGATTGGCCAAGAAGGACTTGGTATCCAGATCTGCAAGAAATGCTCACAGAGGACCCGTGGCCTCTGCCTCTAAGACAGGACTTGTGCAACAGGGGCCCTGTCTGTTCCTAGACTTACCGCGGCTGCGTTTGACGGCATGGCGGTTGAACGCCGGATCCTAGCAGAAAAAGGCATTCCGGATGAGGTCATTCCTACGCTGATAGAGGCTAGGAAGGATGTGACGGCTCAACATTATCACCGTATATGGCGAAAATATGTTGCTTGGTGTGAGGCCAGGAATGCCCCTACGGAGGAATTCCAGCTGGGCCGTTTTCCTTCACTTCCTACAGTCGGGAGTGACTTTGGGCCTGAAATTGGGTTCCATTAAGGTCCAGATTTCGGCCCTATCCATTTTCTTTCAAAAAGAACTGTCTTCTCTTCCTGAAGTTCAGACGTTGTAAAGGGAGTGCTGCATGTTCAGCCCCCTTTTGTGCCGCCAGTGGCACCTTGGGATCTTAACGTGGTGTTGAGTTTCCTGAAGTCACACTGGTTTGAGCCACTCAAAATCGTGGAGTTAAAATTTCTCACGTGGAAGGTGGTCATGCTATTAGCCTTGGATTCAGCTAGGCGTGTGTCAGAATTAGCGGCTTTGTCACATAAAAGCCCCTATCTGTTTTTTCCATATGGACAGGGCAGAATTTCGGACCCGTCCACAATTTCTGCCAAAAGTGGTGTCATCTTTTCATATGAACCAACCTATTGTGGTGCCTGTGGCTACTCGTGACTTGGAGGATTCCGAGTTACTAGATGTGGTCAGGGCTTTGAAGGTTTATGTAGCCAGAACGGCTAGAGTCAGGAAAACTGAGTCGCTGTTTATCCTGTATGCGCCCAACAAGCTGGGTGCTCCCGCTTCAAAGCAAACTATTGCCCTCTGGATCTGTAACACGATTCAGCAAGCTCATTCTGCGTCTGGATTGCCGCTTCCAAAATCAGTAAAAGCCCACTCCACAAGCAAGGTGGGCTCTTCTTGGGCGGCTGCCCGAGGGGTCTCGGCATTACAGCTTTGCCGAGCAAGCTACTTGGTCAGGTTCGAACACTTTTGCAAAGTTTTACAAGTTTGATACCCTGGCTGAGGAGGACCTTGTGTTTGCTCATTCGGTGCTGCAGAGTCATCCGCACTCTCCCGCCCGTTTGGGAGCTTTGGTATAATCCCCATGGTCCTTATGGAGTCCCCTGCATCCACTAGGACGTTAGAGAAAATAAGATTTTACTTACCGGTAAATCTATTTCTCGTAGTCCGTAGTGGATGCTGGGCGCCCGTCCCAAGTGCGGACTTCTTCTGCAATGCTTGTATATAGTTATAACTTAAATAAGGGTTATGTTTGGTTGCATCAGGGTTGATCTGATGCTCCGTTGTTGTTCATACTGTTAACTGGGTAAATTTATTACGAGTGATACGGTTTGATTGGTGTGACTGGTATGAGTCTTGCCCTGGATTCCAAAATCCTTTCCTTGTACTGTCAGCTCTTCCGGGCACAATTTCTCTAACTGAGGTCTGGAGGAGGGACATAGATGGAGGAGCCAGAAAACACAAGAATCCAAATTCTTTCTTAAAGTGCCCTGTCTCCTGCGGAGCCCGTCTATTCCCCATGGTCCTTACGGAGTCCCCAGCATCCACTACGGACTACGAGAAATAGATTTACCGGTAAGTAAAATCTTATTTTTTGTATTTTCCATATACTTTACGCAGTCAAAACTCTGGCACAAACGTTAGTATGACAGGAAAGGCTCTGCCTCACCTGCCTCACCCCACCGCATGTCACTGGAACATAGGCAGATTACATCTAAAAAGTACCAGTTTGTCTAGTAACAGCAGAGAGACATTTTGTTGTGGCTCTGGTATGTTACTAGTTCTTAGTGAATTAATTGACTGCTCTCTCAGAAATATTACCATATCTAATTCACCACTGGACTGCATGAGAACATTGCTTAAGTCAAAGGTTATTTTAGGGAAGGTGGATTTTCTATCTATATAACAAGATACGCCAAACAAGATAACTTGCATGTTCAGGGTAGAGATGAGCGGTTTGGATTTGACTCCGTTTTTAACAACAAAATCTGGTCTGAAAAGGAGGCTAAACGTCATCTTTCAGGGATAACTTTGATTTTTATAGGCTATTCAAAAAAAGATTTGCAGAAAGAGGACGTCGGTCCTCGTTTTGAGGTCCCAATCTGCCGTGAAGTACTGAACCACAAATCTCTAGTCCAGGGCATCTTAAGAAAGAACGGTGGCCAGTATTCACCAAGCTCCCCCTTCCCTTGAAACACCCCTCCTTCACATAAAGGTTGCTAGTAGTACCATCTTTCCAGTGATGTCTTTGAAAACATGGTGCATAGAGAAGATAGCAAAGACTGGCACAGGGACATAGTCCTGATTTTTGCAAGGCAGTCAAGATTCACTGACCATAAAAGGTGCCGAGTTTCAACCATAAGAAGGCATTTCTGGAACGGGTTAGGGAAAGGTTGGGGTGATTTGGGGACGGTGTCACTTTCGTCCCATTTGGCATAAGGAAATGTTGGGAGGAATGTCAAAACCACTGAACGAGGAACATAATGTCACCCATTCAGCATCTTTATTACCACTGTTCTACCCCCTCAATATATGCTGCCTGCTGATATGGAGGAGCAGCAGTATTAAACTTTTTACCTACTGTACGATGCTACCGGCAGTTGCTTTTCCATTTTGGTATTGGTCTGGAAGTGCAGTGCCAGTCTATGATTTACAACCTGATACCACACTCCTAAGAGGATAATTGCCGCTCTTTCCCTGACAGAAACAAGATTAGATATAGGATGGGGCTGGAGCACCAGGGGTAGTGGCCAGTGTCTGACTGGGGCAGAAAGGGCCCTCCGGGGGAATGCAGTTGAAGAGGCCCAGGGGCTGGCTGGCAACTTTTAGCCTGGGAGGCAAGTCCAGAGCACTGGCCCATAAGTAATGGCGCCATCTTAAATGGAGGATTTTTGTTTAAAAAATATTTATTAATTAAAAAAAAATTAGGCCTGGTGTAAATTATCCCAAAGATACTTTATTATAAATTTGTCAGTACGGCTGCGGCTTCAGCAGAGCGGTGTAGTGCAGGGGTGGCCAACCAGTCAGCGGCAAAGAGCCAGAAAAGATCTGTAGTCTAGGGCAAGAGCCATATCATGCGCGTGCCAAAGGCACGCAAGCAAAAATGGGGGCGTGGCATAGTTGCCACAAAACCACACCCCATTTTTATGTGCACACCTTTCGGTTTGACGTTTGTAGGATTATGACCTTGTGTCATAACCCCATTTTTAGTCATGTTGTACAGTGCCACATACAAATAAAGCCCCTGTACAGTGCCAGATACATATATGCCCCCACAGTGCCAGATACATATATGTCCCCACAGTGCCAGATACATATATTCCTCTACAGCGCCAGATACATATATGTCCCCATAGTGCCAGATACATATATGTCCACACAGTGCCAGATACACGTCTCCATAGTGTCAAATACATATATGTCCCCACAGTGCCAGATACATATATGCCTGCACAGTGCCAGATATGCCCCCACTGCCAGATACACATCTCCCCAGTGCCAGATATGCCCCCAGTGTAAGATACACATGTCCCTCCAGTGCCATATATGCCCTCAGTGCCAGATACACATGTCCCTCCAGTGCCAGATATTCCCACAGTGCCAGATACACATGTCTTTCCAGTGCCAGATATGCCCCCCAGTGCCAGATATGCCCCCAGTGCTAGCTACCCGTCTCCCCAGTGCCAGATATGCCCCCAGTGCCAAATATGCCCCCACTGCCAGATACACGTCACCCCAGTGCCAGATATGCCCCCAGTGCCAAATATGCCCCCACTGTAAGCTACACATCTCCCCAGTGCCAGATATGCCCCCACTGCCAGCTACACGCCTCCCCAGTGCTCAATATGACCCCAGTGCCAGATATGCCCCCAGTGCCAGAAACACATGTCCACCCAGTGCCAGATATGTCCTCAGTGCCAAATATGCCCTCACTGACAGCTACATGTCTCCCCAGTGCCAAATATGCCCCCACTGCCAGCTACATGTCTCCCCAGTGCCAAATATGCCCCCACTGCCAGCTACACATCTCCCCAGTGCTCGATATGACCCCAGTGCCAGATATGCCCCCAGTGCCAGCTACACGTCTCCCCAGTGCTCGATATGACCCCACTGCCAGCTACACATCTCCCCAGTGCCCGATATGCCCCCAGTGCCAGATATGCCCCCAGTGCCAGAAACACATGTCCCCCCAGTGCCAGATATGTCCCCAGTGCCAAATATGCCCCCACTGCCAGCTACACGTCTCTCCAGTGCCATATATGCCCCCACTGCCAGCTACACGTCTCTCCAGTGCCCAATATGCCCCCAGTGCCAGAAACACATCCCCCCAGTGCCAGATATGCCCCCAGTGCCAGAAACACATGTCCCCCCAGTGCCAGATATGTCCCCAGTGCCAGATACACGTCCCCCCAATGCCAGATACACATGTCCCCACACTGCGCCCCCCCCCAAGTGCCTCTCACTGCCACACTGCTGCTCTGCTCAGTCTGCTGTTTGTGAGGGGAGGAGAGCGCAGCGTGCGCCTCTCCTGTCCCTCAGTCTCCACTCTCCGGCGGTGTTGATTCTCTCTAATTAGGCGCCGGTCCGTGAGCCAATCAGAGTTCACAGACCGACAGCTAGGACTCCTGATTAGCTGCCGGTCCGCGAGCTCTGATTGGCTCACAGGCCGGCGCCGGTCACCACAGACTAGGGCAGCGGGAAGTGCCGCGGGAGCTTATGAGCCGCATGCGGAGATTGAAAGAGCCGCATGCGGCTCGACAGCCGCGGGTTGGCCACCGCTGGTGTAGTGGAAGGTGGAGGCTGGCCCTTGGCAGTAGCATGGCCTGAGGGGCACATGGCACCCTGCTCCCCGTGCCAGCCTGCCTCTGAAGGGGCCCATACTTAGGGGTATGGCCATCCTCTAGAGGGGGTGTGGCCAGTCACCACAGAGGATTGCCTAACCATTAGATAATGCATCATATGGGCCCATTAATAGATACAGTATATAAAATACTGCTAGTGCATGCATGATAATGTACCAGAATAATAACAGCAATGTACTATAGAGAATAAACCATAGTCCTGTGCAGTATAATGTTACATATTTAAATGTATAATTCAAGTGCACAGTCTGGAACCTGATCCCTAGAAAAGTAGGTGGGCCCCCAGGCAGTGGGGCCCACCGGGGGGTTTCCCCTGTGCTACTTTGGGCCAGTCCGACTCTGGTAGTGGTTAATGGAATTGGAAGGGGGAGAGCCATGAGATGTGGGGGATGCTGGTGGTACCGGGCTTGCCGTAAAGTCCATACATTTTGCCTACCTGTAAAACTTACTGTTTGTGATAGTATTTTAACTTCCCTTATAATAATCCTACCCCTAACATTAGCATGCCAGATTCTTGACCAAAGAACACATTGCTGGTTCCATGTCTACCAGAGTAAAGGTCAGCAACGTAACGGAGGCAGTGCATCCTGTGCCGGCCACACCCTCTAGACCTGTAATATCATGATGTCACATTTAAGTGGGCAGGGCCATAGGTTTTGGGAAGTAGAGCACTGCTCCATAGGCTGTAGGATGCCTGCCCAGAGCTCTGCAGTATCACTACTGGCTGCAGGGTGCTATTCTATGGCCTTGTGCTCTGTGTCGACAGCAGCGCCAGCTCACCCCTCACCCCTAGTTACAGCTCTGGTAAAGCCAACACACACTGTATGAATGCCACATACACTGAGTGGGGAGAGATGGGCATGAGCCATTGGCTGGATTCAATATAATTTATTCGAAATACATATGTTTAACCCGCGCCGGGATCAAGACTGTCATGATCCCATCAGCGGGATCCTGGCCACCAGTATGCCAGCAATGGGGTGAGCTTTAGAAAACCCCTTGCGGGCTTGCTGCGCTCGCCACAGGTTATATTCCCCCTCTGTGTGTGTCGTGGACACAAATAGAGGGAGAAAAGCCTGTGGCGCCGGTATTCCGGCGGCTGCATTTCACCGCCGGTCGGGATTCCAGCATCGGCATTGTGACAGCCGGGATCCTGACAGGCGGTCTCGTGACTGCCTCCCATTTACTCAATTCTGCCCAGTCACATTGATGGGTCTAGCAGGACCATTTACTGTATGAAAAGCACGTTCACATTTGATGCACTGATCTGGATTCCATGCGTTGATTCTGCTTAAAGCACAAACAGTACCTAACTGTAAACATGAAACTCAAACAATGGTGCTCGCAGACATCGCGGACATAAATAGTACTATAACCGATACCATAGGCATAGAGGGTTACTTGCCTAAAAGGTCATGCAAAGGAATATATATAAATTTGTTAGAAACTTTGTCCCTCGTTCTCAGAGCCAAATCCCCATAGTTCTCAGTCTATAGTGCACATCAATTCAAGACTAAAGAAAGATGAGGCTCTCCTTATTAAATAGCTGTGAATTGCCTTTTCAGAGATATTCATCACACAAAAGGAAAAAAGAGGGGAAAAATTAGGATTTTTACAACGTGCTGCTTGAAGTCAGTTACAGGATCCAGGCTGAAGAGCAGTAATGAAACATTCATAATCTTTCAGTGCATGCTTCAATGACTTCTCTGATGGCTTATTATACCAAGAGGGCGGACTCAAGGTCAAAGATGCTCTGGTGTTAGTGGGAATTGTGGTGCTCATGTAAGACAAGTTTTCAGGAACGTACAATGCACCCAACAAGCAGAGGTCAAGCAGAGACCTATTATTCCAGCTCTCTGGTTTTCAGCACAGAGATGTGCAACTCTGTGTTCTGCTCAGAAAAACATACCTTAAATATAAAGGATTGTATTGGAAAATGGACATCTAGACGACATTTATCATCACATTAAACATGGAAATTAGAACAATTGTAATTAATACTATATCATTTATTTTTACTTGTATTGATTGTCTTGGTTTAAAAAAAAGTTTAATTCTGCTTTCCAGCACAGCTACTACTTTTGCCCTCACTTATCTGCACCTCACTAATTGAAAATCCTGTCTAGGTACATGGAACAGCCAATGGCAGAGGCTAGAAAAAAAAAAAAAAAAAAAGAATTACTGGACATTTGCTGAAATCTCTGCAAGAGTTTTGGCTTTTACCTATAACCTCAGAATTTTTTTTTACTCGAAAACCATTCATTTTAACTAGAAGATAAGCTTAACTTAGATAAAATATGGAATAAGGGGGTCCATTTATGAAACAGTGGCTATAGAACAAATATTCTATTGCCGCTAATTGCAGCAATAGAAAATCTTCCATT